>NC_143069.1:4010000-4331250 GCF_052426305.1 Pelodiscus sinensis
TGAAGATTTAATTGTGTTCTATTGCCATACTCCTTCGGGGGCTCTGAGCAATGTTCCCTCTAATTGTCCCCATCCACATGTGGATTTTTTTCCATCCACGTGTGGAATAATTTTTTGTCTATGTGCACCGAGGCATGTGTGAATGTGCACCACCAGGAGACACACAAACCGAGCTGGGGGCACTCTGCTAATCAGCTGGGTGGCATTGAATCTCTAGTGACCACACACACGCACCGCTTCCATGGAACATTGGTCCTGGCTCATGGGAGCACTCCCTGGAGACCTCCACAGAACCCCCCCTGCCTCAGAGGTGCCTCAGAGGGGGTTCCCACGTGCACAGACACAACACGAGGAGACAGCCCTGGCCCGGGAGAGCTGACGGAGAAGACCCCAGGCAGGCGCAGACAGCAGACGAAGCCCAAAATTCGAATGAAATGTCTCTGGGTAGTGTGATCTCTTTAGAGCCGTTTATTGTCGGAAACGGCTGTTTCGCTGGAATCAGAGCATGTGACGGGCCTGCCTCCTTTCCCACAAAATCTCCCAACAGCCAAAAGTCGAATTGGATCGTTTGCCCTTTCTCAGGCCGGTAAAAATGTTCAGTCATGCGATCCGTCCGCTTCCTCCCCCTTCGTCTTCTGCATGCCATGAACAGAGAAGTCGGAATAGCCTGCTCACTGGTATTTAATGGCACAGTACCGACTGGACTCAGTGGTCTTTTAGTTGGTGTTCCTGGTAAGCTGAGCTCTTGGGCCACTGCCCAGGAGAGATTCAGGTGCTACCCAGCTGATTCGCAGAGTGACCTGAGCTGGCAGCATGTGTGTGTAGGGGTGGTGCACACCTGCACATGCCTTGGTGCAGAGAATTTTATTCCGCACAGGGGGTGAAAAACATTGGAGGAAACATTGGTCGACATTCTCAAAACAAAGCAAAGCACCTAACTAGAACAAAGACAAGCAATAGTGCCCCACCGTCAAAAGGATTCAAGGGTTTAAAATGTCAGCTTTGGATTGGAAATCAAGTCTCTGCAGAACAGACATAAGGTTTTCTGACCGATTCTCCTAGTTCACCATCATCCTGGCACAGGACCTGAGCCGGTCTCAGGCCTGCACTAAGTGGCATCTGTCCTTTGCCCATTCTCTCTCCCGTGCGTGCTGGGGGGCGGTTTGTTTTGGTAGGGTTGGCTTTTGGTGTCTGGGCTGTCCTGTGTCCCTGACAGAGCAGGCTGGCCAGCAGCGCTCCCAGCTCTGGGAGTGGAAGGGGGAAGGTCTGGGGTGGTGTTTAGTTCTGGAGGGGGTTGGTCCCTGGCTCCATGCCCGGCGGGAGGGTTGGGTGGGTACAGAAAGGGCACCTCTGAGGCAGGGCAGTGGGGGGTTCTGTGGAGGTCTCCAGGGAGTGCTCCCATGAGCTGGGTTGGGAAACACTGGTCCATTGACTCTGACAGAATTATAACCCCTGACGCCAGCTGGGATCTGGCCCATTGACTCCAATAGAGCTACTGCCCATTGATACCACTTGGGATCTGGCCCATTGACTCCAATAGAGCTACTGCCCATTGATACCACTTGGGATCTGGCCCATTGACTGCAATGGAGCTACAGCCCATTGATACCACTTGGGATCTGTCCCATTGACTCCAATAGAGCTACAGCCCATTCACACCAGCTGGGATCTGTCCCATTGACTCCAATAGAGCTACAGCCCATTCACACCAGCTGGGATCTGTCCCATTGACTCCAATAGAGCTACAGCCCATTCACACCAGCTGGGATCTGTCCCATTGATTCCAATACAGCTACAGCCCATTCTCCCCAACTAGGATCCAGCCAATTGACTTCAGTGGAGCTACAGCCCATTGACCCCAGCTGGGATCTGTCCCATTGACTCCAGTGGAGCTACAGCCCATTCACCCCAACTAGGATTCAGCCAATTGACTTCAGTGGAGCTACAGCCCATTGACCCCAGCTGTGGTCTGGCTGGGCCCATTGACCTCGGCTGGGATCTGTTCCATTGACTGGCATGATGTTACGGCCCATTGACCCCAGCTGGGATCTGGCTTTGAGCCTCTTCTTACTGCTCTGGCCTGGATCTGAGCCGCCTCAGCTGATCAGTGAGGGGCAAAGTTCTGTTCTTGGGTGCACCAGCCTGTTCCTTTGTCCTCGGGATGGAGCTGCCTTCAGTGACACTGGCCACAAGGAAGACATTCCCCCGGCTGAAAGAGAGGAGGCAGATGGTGAGTCAGAGAGCGGCTCAGCTACGTGACAGATAAATGGGGTGTATGGAGACAGACAGATGGACACACTGATAGGGTGTATGGAGGGATACAGACAGACAGACACCCAAATGGGGTGTTTGGAGATGGGCAGGCACACTGACCGGGTGTCTGGAGACAGATGGGCAGACGGACAGACTGACCGGGTGTCTGCGGGCAGACGGACAGACGCACTGGCAGGAAGTCTGCAGACGGGCAGACAGATGGGCAGATGCACTGATGGGGTGTCTGGAGACAGGCAGACAGACGGGCAGACGCACTGACAGGGGCTGTGTCTAGACTGGCCAGTTTTTCCGGAAAATCAGCCGCTTTTCCAGAAAAACTTGCCAGCTGTCTACACTGGCCGCTTGAATTTCCGCAAAAGCACTGACTTCCTACTGTAAGAAATCAGTGCTTCTTGCGGAAATACGATGCTGCTCCCGTTCGGGCAAAAGGGCCAGTGTAGACAGCTGAGATCTGTTTTCCGCAAAAAAAGCCCCGATGGCAAAAATGGCGATCGGGGCTTTTGCGCAAAAGCGCGTCTAGATTGGCACGGACGCTTTTCCGCAGAAAGTGCTTTTGCGGAAAAGCGTTTGTGCCAATTTAGATGCGCTTTTCCGAAAATGCTTTTAACGGAAAAGTTTTTCCGTTAAAAGCATTTGCGGAAAATCATGCCAGTCTAGACGTAGCCAGGGTGTCTGGAGAAAGACAGATGGGCAGATGCACTGACGGGGTGTTTGCAGGCAGACAGACTCACTGACGGGGCGTCTGCAGACAGACAGACAGGCAGACGTGCTGAGGGGGCATCGGCAGACAGACAGAGAGGCCCTGTCAGGCGGGAGGAGATTTCTGGTGCTCTGTTCTCTCTCCCCGTTGCCTGGCTCGGCAGATGGAAGGAGGTTTCTGGAGAGACGGACCCTCCACTCTCCGGCACCTTGAGCCCGGTCCAGCCCTGCACCCCCAGTCCGGCGGGCCGGGGCTTCCCACGGGTTCTGGGAGGGACGGGGATGGGAGGTGGCTCCGTCTCTCCCTCCCCAGAGCTGTGTTTAGCTGCGTGCCCAACAAGAGAGCCCTCGGCCGGGCTGCCAGCTGTCACTGCAGTGGCACTTCCTGCATGGAGACCCGCCCGCAGGGCTCCGCTCCGGGCCCTCCCGCTGGGCGATCTCCCAGAGCCCCCAAACCCAGCGCTGGCTCCCTGACGATGTGGCATGGAGGCGAGGGGGTTACGGCACCGGCCTTAGCTCCAGGAGACCCAGGCTCAGTTCCTGGCTCTGTGGCAGACCCCCCGAGTGAACCTTGACCCAGTCACATCCCCTCCCTGGGCCTCAGTTTCCCTGCGGAAGCTCTGTCCCTCGAGACTGAGTTCGTCAGGGCTCTGGTCCGCACAGCGCCGGGCACGCCGGGGCCCTGATCTCCCTCACGGGCTCGGCTGCCACCGTAATACGCCTAAGAGCAGACGGCGTGCGCCTGGCGCCCGCAGGGAGGGAGCAGGGCGTGTCTCAGGCGCCCCAGCCCTGGGGGGTAGGCGAGACCGGGGGAAGCCGATGGCTCTGCAGTAAATCCCCAAGCAGGAAGTGGCATCCTGGAAGCGAAAGGACCCCGCCCGCTTTATGGCCAGAGAGCAGCAGGCACCTGCCATGAAGCAGGAGAGGGGGTTGGGGCCGGGAGAGGGGGCTGGGGCCGGGAGAGGGGGCCCCAGCCCAGCGCCCCCTCCTGTCCTGCAGTGACTCTGCTCCCCTAAAGCCGCTCGATGCCAGCTGGGGGCCCCACAGCCGGGGCATGGCCCTGGGGAATCCTCGGGCCTGGGGGGCGTTGGCAGAGGGGGCAGGGCATGGCTGGGTCTGGCTCCGTCCTTTCTCCAACGCGTGGGGCTAAACAGGGGGGCCCGGTTCTCTGTGGCCTGGCCACGCAGGGCAAAATGGCTCCCTGGCCCCCAGGGTTGTGGGTCACCCGGCCAGTTGCTCCTCGCGCTGCCTGGGCCCCAGGCCCCGTGCCAGGCCTGTACCCACCGGGCCCCCCTGGGCAACGTTCCCTCTCGGGTTTCACATCCGGGCGCGGAATGAGGGTTTTTAGGTGCCGACATGGTTGATGGGTGATGGATGGCGGGAGTGGGGCAAGGCTGGGACAGAAAGGTGGTGTGGGGGGAGGGGGGGGGCAGGGCTCCGGCTGGGGGTGCAGGCTCTGGGCAGGGCTGGGGATGCAGGGGCCAGAGTTGGGGCAGTGGGGTGGCGCATAGGTCATCAGGGCTGTGGCTGGGGGCCTGGGTTCGGGGACAGGGACGGGGATGAGGGCCAATTAGGGATTGTGGGAGCACAGTGCATGCTGGCGACTCCTTGCCCAGAGATGCTCTGCCCCCACCCTAGTACACCCAGGGCCGCATTATGACCTTCGTGGGCCCTAGGCACTTTTGCGTTCGTGGGCCCCTTCCTCCATTTAAAAAAAAAATAGTTCAACATTTTATTTTTTTTCTCTGTTTGAGGCAAAATGTCATAGATTTTTGTGGGCCCTAAAAGTTTCCTTTTTTTCTGATGTGAGAAAAAAATTAAAACATTTTCTTCGACCCTAAAAGTTCATTTTTTGTCTTCTGACTTTAAAAGAAATGAAAACATTTGCGTGGGCCCCTAAAAGTGTCGTGGGCCCTAGGCACTGTGCCTCATGGATAAGTCGGCCCTGAGTACGCCAATGTGCACGCGCCCATGGGCGCTTTCGCAGAGAGAGGGGTGCGTTATCCCGACTCTATACCAAGCCGGGACAGCGCAGTCTTGTGGGGAGAACATTGGACAAGGTTTCAGGACACCTGGCTTCTGTTCTAGGCCACTGACCAGCTGCATGAACCCCAGCCCTTTGTGCCTCGGTTTCTCTTCCTGCCCTTTGGCGAGTTAGACTGGAAGCTCTTTGGGGAAGAGACCATCTCTCACTCTGTGCAGCGCCTGGCCCGACGGGGCCCTGATCTCGGTCACTGTGTGTCTGGGCGGCGCCCGGCCCGACGGGCCCTGATCTCGGTCACTGTGTGTCTGGGCGGCGCCCGGCCCGACGGGCCCTGATCTCGGTCACTGTGTGTCTGGGCGGCGCCCGGCCCGACGGGGCCCTGATCTCGGTCGCTGTGTGTCTGGGCGGCGCCCGGCCCGACGGGGCCCTGATCTCGGTCACTGTGTGTCTGGGCGGCGCCCGGCCCGACGGGCCCTGATCTCGGTCACTGTGTGTCTGGGCGGCGCCCGGCCTGACGGGGCCCCGATCTCGGTCACTGTGTGTCTGGGCAGCGCCCGGCCCGACGGGGCCCTGATCTCGGTCGCTGTGTGTCTGGGCGGCGCCCGGCCCGACGGGGCCCTGATCTCGGTCACTGTGTGTCTGGGCGCCCGGCCCGACGGGCCCTGATCTCGGTCACTGTGTGTCTGGGCGGCGCCCGGCCCGACGGGGCCCTGATCTCGGTCACTGTGTGTCTGGGCGGCGCCCGGCCCGACGGGCCCTGATCTCGGTCACTGTGTGTCTGGGCGGCGCCCGGCCCGACGGGCCCTGATCTCGGTCACTGTGTGTCTGGGCGCCCGGCCCGACGGGCCCTGATCTCGGTCACTGTGTGTTTGGGTGGCGCCCAGCCGAACGGGCCCCGATCTCGGTCACTGTGTGTCTGGGCGGCGCCCGGCCCGACGGGCCCTGATCTCGGTCACTGTGTGTCTGGGCGGCGCCCGGCCCGACGGGGCCCTGATCTCGGTCACTGTGTGTCTGGGCGGCACCCGGCCCGACGGGGCCCTGATCTCGGTCACTGTGTGTCTGGGCGCCCGGCCCCACAGGGCCCTGATCTCGGTCACTGTGTGTCTGGGCGCCCGGCCCCACAGGGCCCTGATCTCGGTCACTGTGTGTCTGGGCGGCACCCGGCCCGACGGGGCCCTGATCTCGGTCACTGTGTGTCTGGGCGCCCGGCCCCACAGGGCCCTGATCTCGGTCACTGTGTGTCTGGGCGGCGCCCGGCCCGACGGGGCCCTGATCTCGGTCACTGTGTGTCTGGGCGCCCGGCCCGACGGGGCCTGATCTCGGTCACTGTGTGTCTGGGCGGCGCCCGGCCCGACGGGCCCTGATCTCGGTCACTGTGTGTCTGGGCGGCGCCCGGCCCGACGGGCCCTGATCTCGGTCACTGTGTGTCTGGGCGGCGCCCGGCCCGATGGGCCCTGATCTCGGTCACTGTGTGTCTGGGCGGCGCCTGGCCCGACGGGGCCCTGATCTCGGTCACTGTGTGTCTGGGCGGCGCCCGGCCCGACGGGTCCTGATCTCGGTCACTGTGTGTCTGGGCGGCGCCCGGCCCGATGGGCCCTGATCTCGGTCACTGTGTGTCTGGGCGGCGCCCGGCCCGATGGGCCCTGATCTCGGTCACTGTGTGTCTGGGCGGCGCCTGGCCCGACGGGCCCTGATCTCGGTCACTGTGTGTCTGGGCGGCGCCTGGCCCGACGGGGCCCTGGTCTCTCCTGGGGCCTGCAGGCTCCACTAGAGTGCTCAGTACAGTTTTTAGCCCCTCTGTGGTGCACGCAAGTGAATCTGAACTGCGCCATCGGACCGGCTCTGGGTCACCCTCCCCCCTTTTTTTTCCTCTCAGACCATAGAAAACAGCCCTGCCTGGCCAACTACTTCTAAATTTATCTGCCGGAGCCACGACCTGACTTCACCCCCCGATTCCATCCAAACCGAGAAACACTCCCCGTCCGTCTGATTAGCCCCCTCAGCAAAGCAGCGTTTATTCCCAGCCCGCCGGGGCTCACCACAGCCCTGCCCCCGGCCACAAATAACCCCCCATCGGCTTCAGGCTTAGGCCACGCTGCCCCCTGCAAACAGAGGCAGCTGTCCCGGCTGGGGCAGGGCAGAGGGAAGGGGGGACACCCGGCCGGGGAGCGGGTGGAAAGGAAAACAAGCTACGGCCGGGAGTGGAAAAGTACCGGGGCGAGTTGGGCCCAGCTGGGAGGTGCAGGCTTCCCCCTCAGGGAAGCAAACACAGGGACTGGCACGTCCCCGCACAACCCCCCCCCAGGCGATCCCGAGTGGATACTCCTCTCGGCCCAGAGGTGTTCGTCTTCTAAGCACCCCATGGCCCACACCCACGTGTGCGCACACTTGTGCACGCACACGCCCACTGGGCAGATGATCCTGTGGGTGTACGCGGTGCAAAGCTGTGCGTGCACTAGTGCCATTGTGTCTGGGAGGGGTGAGTGGCATATGCACGTGTGCGAGCCAGAGCGATGGGCGTGTGAGGGTATGTCTACACTAGCCACCCTAGTTCGAACTAGGGTGGCTAGTGTAGACATACCCTGAGAGTGGGGCGAATGGGCACGCACATGGGCACACGTGTGTGCATGCACACACACGCACATGCACACGCACACGCACAGCCTGCAGCTTATCTCCGCAGAAAGAAGCTCTCACTGGTTCCTCTGGGGGTCACGGGAACAGACTGCCTAGCAGGGCAGGAAAGGGGAGGGGTGGGGTGGCTATGGAGGTGAAAAGGGGGAGGGGACAGAACAGCTGGGGGGTCGAAAGGGGGAGGAGACAGGACGGCCATGGGGAGAAAGGGGGAGGGGACAGGACGGTTATGGGGGTGGAAAGGGGGAGGGGACAGGACGGTTATGGGGGTGGAAAGGGGGAGGGAGGGGGAAGGGAAGGGAGGGGATAGAACGGAACGGCTGGGGGGAACCAGGAACAGGCATTTAGTGTCTTAGACCCCAGGTTCAAATTCTGGTGTCAGCAGTCCCCAGAGGTGCCCTCCAATCTGCCCCCAGCCCCACCAGCTGACCCAATGACGACTGAGTTGGGCCCCCTCCCCACCTCTCCCCAAAAGGAAGCCGGGGGGGGGGGGGGGCTGGGGTCGTGACCCCGGCCCCAGCTTCCAGCGAGCAATCCCGGCTGTGAAAATGCCCCTTCCCAGCCGTGCCCCCACCCAGCCACCAGGATGCCCCACATCCGGCTGCCTGCTCTGGGGCTCACAGGGCCGTGAGGGCCGGGGCCCCGGGGCTTTCCCATCAGCTCTGTTTGCTTTGCTGCAAAGATTTCCTCCCATGCCTGCGTGAGTGCAAACAGCAGGGATCCTGGGGAACGCCCGGCTACCCGGACGCACCTGCGTCAGCCCGGCCCTCGGGGACTGCCCGTGTGAAAACAGACCCACCCAGGCCAGCACTGCAGGGCAGGGCAGGAATCCCTGCGGGGCGCTGACCTTTCGCCCCTCGGTTTGCAGCTCCGGAGCGCAGGGAGCTCCCCCAGCTCCACGCCCAGCCGGGTCTGGGGTGCTGGAGGGTTTGCAGCTCAGGGACAGCCAGAGACACATGTACAGAGACTCAGATACAGACCATGCAGACACGCCAACACACACATGTACAAACCACACCGACACACTGAAACTCACATGTACAGAGGCACATACAAAACATGCAGAGACACAGACTCACACATGTACAGATATATGTACAAACCATGCAGTCACATGCCTGTTCAGAGACGCGTATACAAAATATGCAGAGACACACAGACACACATGTACAAACCGGGCAGACACACACGTATAGAAACGCACATTCAGACACACATACAAAACACACAGACATGCACATGTACAGAGACACATGCACAAAACACAGACTCACATGTACAGGGACACACATACAAAGCACACAGACACACAAATGTACATGGACACACGCAGAGATGAGTACAAAATACACGTATGCAGAGACAGGTACAAGTACACAGGGACACATGCAGTCATGCACAGACACTGAGATGCATGCTCAGAGACATAGGTCCAGAGACAAGCGCACCAACAGAGACACGTACATGCAAGGCACACACAGGATGACATGTAGGCTCACCAACACACCTCCAGAACACACACAGATGCACACATGTGTCCAAAACACACAGACAGATGCACTCAGAGACACCCTGAAACACAAAGGCCCACACACAAAGTCACATACAATCACACACAGGATCCCAGGCGCACACATGCATACAGCAAGAGAGATGTACATACGCTGGGTCACAGACACACGTGTGCATGGAGTCATATACACACACAGGCAGAATAACAGACGTGCACACGTGTATAGAGACGGGGACATAAACACACAGACACACACACGTATGAGACACAGACGCTGTCTCAGACATACGCACGCTGCCGTGCAAACACGGACCGACGGACGGGTACGCACATGCACCCACGGGCACACGCTCGTGCTCACACATGATGTGCCAAGGGCTAGGTCCCCAGACTGGCACTGCCTAGCTGTCATGCAGCCCGGGGGAGATGGATTGTGCCCCCAGGGCCGGCCGTGCGGGGAGGAGGGTGGCACAGCAGCAGCCCGCCGGGTCCCCCCTCTCCAAGCGGCTGTCTTGGGCCCGGTGAGTTTCCCGGCGGGTGCGGGCAGCGGTGACGTGGAATACCCGCCGTGGTTATAAATAACAGGCAGGCGCACACGGCAGCCCGCACTACAATGGCTCCTTTGAGGCGCCCAGCCCAGGGCCTCCGTCATGGCCCTTTCCCCCCCGCAGTCCCATCACTGCCCAGCCCACACCTCCCCCAAAGGCAGCTGGCTCAAAGGCCTCCAGGGCAGGCCACAAATGGCTCCCCCCACCCTCTGTCCTGCCCCTCTACCTCCCCCCTCCAGCCTCCACACTGCCTCCAGACTTCCTCTCCGACTGGCCTGAGCCAGTGCCCCATCCAGAAACATAGGAACATGCTTCTCCCCTCCTGCTGGGCCCCCTTTCTGTGAGTGGGACCCGTTCCTGATGGGGGTCAAGGGGGGCTTGACTGCTAGGCAGAGCGGGAGTCCTTCTAGGCCTCACTGGCCACCTTCTCTCTGTGCCGTTAGCACCCCAGGTCCCGGCAAGCCGAGGCCCCCACACAAAGCGATTAATGTGTGTGTGCAGCACCTGGCACAGACACACGGTGACCGAGATCAGGGCCCGTCGGGCCGGGTGCCGCCCAGACACACAGTGACCGAGATCAGGGCCCGTCGGGCCGGGCGCCGCCCAGACACACAGTGACCGAGATCAGGGCCCGTCGGGCCGGGCGCCGCCCAGACACACGGTGACCGAGATCAGGGCCCGTCGGGCCGGGCGCCGCCCAGACACACAGTGACCGAGATCAGGGCCCCGTCGGGCCGGGTGCCGCCCAGACACACAGTGACCGAGATCGGGGCCCGTCGGGCCGGGCGCCGCCCAGACACACAGCGACCGAGATCAGGGCCCGTCGGGCCGGGCGCCCAGACACACAGTGACCGAGATCAGGGCCCGTCGGGCCGGGCGCCGCCCAGACACACAGTGACCGAGATCAGGGCCCGTCGGGCCGGGCGCCCAGACACACAGTGACCGAGATCAGGGCCCGTCGGGCCGGGCGCCCAGACACACAGTGACCGAGATCAGGGCCCGTCGGGCCGGGCGCTGCCCAGACTCACAGTGACCGAGATCAGGGCCCGTCGGGCCGGGCGCTGCCCAGACACACAGTGACCGAGATCAGGGCCCGTCGGGCCGGGCGCCGCCCAGACACACAGTGACCGAGATCAGGGCCCCGTCGGGCCGGGCGCCGCCCAGACACACAGTGACCGAGATCAGGGCCCGTCGGGCCGGGTGCCGCCCAGACACACAGTGACCGAGATCAGGGCCCCGTCGGGCCGGGTGCCGCCCAGACACACAGTGACCGAGATCAGAGCCCGTCGGGCCGGGCGCCGCCCAGACACACAGTGACCGAGATCAGGGCCCGTCGGGCCGGGTGCCGCCCAGACACACAGTGACCGAGATCAGGGCCCCGTCGGGCCGGGCGCCGCCCAGACACACAGTGACCGAGATCAGAGCCCGTCGGGCCGGGCGCCGCCCAGACACACAGTGACCGAGATCAGAGCCCGTCGGGCCGGGTGCCGCCCAGACACACAGCGACCGAGATCAGGGCCCGTCGGGCCGGGTGCCGCCCAGACACACAGCGACCGAGATCAGGGCCCGTCGGGCCGGGCGCCGCCCAGACACACAGTGACCGAGATCAGGGCCCGTCGGGCCGGGCGCCGCCCAGACACACAGCGACCGAGATCAGGGCCCGTCGGGCCGGGCGCCGCCCAGACACACAGTGACCGAGATCAGGGCCCTGTCGGGCCGGGCGCCGCCCAGACACACAGTGACCGAGATCAGGGCCCATCGGGCCGGGTGCCGCCCAGACACATAGCGACCGAGATCAGGGCCCGTCGGGCCAGGTGCCGCCCAGACACAATTGACCGAGATCGGGGCTGGGCGCTGCCCAGACGCACGGTGACCGAGGTCAGGGCCCCATTGGGCCGGGCGCTACGGGTGTGTAGGGAGCACAGTGCCCCCTAGTCCCTGCTATGGGCACAAATGGGGCATTGGTGTATGGGGAGCTCAGAGCCCCCTCCCTGCTGCCGTGTGCACTGACACCCAGGGGTGTGGATGGGCGAAGGCGCTCTGCCCCTCCTCGCCGCCTGCCGGGAAGCTGCTGCGTTTATTACACCCCCACTACGAAAACTAAACTACTAAATCTTTCCGGTCTCCTCCGCTCCATCCTTCCAGGAAGCGGCCGTCACGCTGGGCTCATCAGCCGAGGGCCCTGCGTGAGGCCAGGCCTTGGCCGCCCCTGGACATGCCACCTGACGGGGCCCCGGGCGGGTGTGGAGAAGCCGCTGTGAAGCCCTTCTGCCGGGCGACGCACTGGGACGCCGCGGATCTCGCCTTCCTCACATCCTCGGGCGGCTTCCCTGAAAACATCCGTCCCCCGGCCCGGCTGCAGGGCGCAGTGTTATATATATCCATACATTCTTACATCAACACGGGGCCTGTGTGTTTTCCAGGCAGGCAGAGCTGGGCGAGGCGGGCAGGCCGGCTCCGAACACACGGGCCTTTGTCTCCGGCAAGGTGGGATGGGTGCGGGTACGGCAGCGAGTATAAAGATGCTCCTGTCAGCGCTGCCAGTTTCTTTCCAAGGTGTGAGACAGCGGGACACTGAGACAGGCAGGGGCCGGGGGAGGGAAGCGGGGAGAAGGCGGCCGCGGTTCAGTCCAGGGAGGTGGGTTTCCAAGCCCGAGGGCCGGGGGGGAGCTAAATTGGCCGTGTTTCCATTCAATGCACCTTTCAATGCAATTAGCCCCTTCGGTTTGGCCGAGCCCCTAAGGGGGACCCAGCTACACGAAGCAGGGTTCGGGGACAGCCCCCGGGGGCAGGAAAAAGTCGGGAGGAAGGCTGGACGTCTTGGCCAGCTCTCAGCCTGCCGCCTGGCGCAGCCTCCCGTCCTCCTGCGGCTCGTGGCTCTTCGAGGCAGGGAGCCGCCGCTGGGGGTTTGTACAGCACCGGGCGCCGGGGGGTGGTGCCGGGCCACGTTGTGGTCACCAGAAGGGGCTGGGGAGAGGGACCGGGCTCTGTCTGAGAGCGTCCAGTGCCTCCCCGCTGCCGAAGAGGGGAGAAGCTGCCCCCCTATGTCCATCTGAGGTATTGTCCATCATTCCCCCCAAGCTGCTGTGCCGGGAACTCCCCAAGGCCGAGGGGGGAGACGAAGTGAGGCCCTGCAGGGAGGGAAGTAGGCGCCTCCCAGCAGCTTGGGACCTGCCGTGCTGGCAGTGCCCCCAGCCAGAGCTAACCGCAGCGGGGTTAATAGTTAACCGGCAGCCAGAACGGGAGTCGGGCTGCAGCAGCCTCGCCCTGCAAGGGTGATGGGAGAGGAGCAGCTGTTTGCCTCTAGCAAGCCCCAGCTCGGAGCGCCCCCGCCGTCGCCCCACGCAGGCTGGGGACGGGGACCCGAGGATGACGGGCACAGGAACGAACCGGGGCGGGAGACAGCCCCGGGGAGCCTCCGTAACCCCACACCTCCCCCCTCTTGCAGAGCCTGGTCAGACAGCCCAGGGCTTTGGCGCTGGAGGGCGGGGGAGACGCCCCGCCAGCGCCCTGGCTCGTGGGGCGGCCGTTAGTCAATTCAAGCCCCTCAGTTCTCGGTTCACGAGCAGGCCCTTGGGTTCTGGGAAACCCAGTCAACTCCGTGTCCTACGGTTCTTCCCCCGGGCAAGCAGCCATTTTGTTTTAGGTCGTCCGTCATCTCCCATGATTCCTTGGCTCATGAAGTGGCCATTTTGTTTTGGAGAACCCAGTTAATTCCATGATTCCCTGGGTCCTGATGCAGCCGTTTTGATTTAGGACACCCATCGATTCCCATGGTTCCTTGGGGCTTGGAGCAGCCATTTTGTTTTGGGAAACCCAATTAGCTCCCACGATTCTTTGGCTCATGGGGCAGCCATTGTTTTGGGGGAACCCAGTCAACTCCCATGATTCCCTGGGTCCTGAAGCAGCCATTATATTTTGGGGAGCCCAGTCAACTCCCATGATTCCTTGGCTCATGGGGAAGCCATTTTGATTGAGGACTTCCATCAGTTCCCATGATTCCTTGGCTCGTGAGGCGGCCATTTTGATTGAGGACTTCTATTGATTCCCATGATTCCTTGGCTCTTGGGGTGGCCATTTTGATTTAGGACTTCCATCAGTTCCCATGATTCCTTGTCTCATGGGGCCACCATTGGTTTTGGGGAACCCAGTCAACTCCCATGATTCCCTGGGTCCTGAAGCAGCCATTGTATTTTGGGGAGCCCAGTCAATTCTCATGATTCCTTGGCTCGTGGGGCAGCCATTTTGATTGAGGACTTCCATCGGTTCCCATGATTCCTTGGCTCGTGGGGCAGCCATTTCGATTGAGGACTTCCATCGGTTCCCATGATTCCTTGGCTCATGGGGCAGCCATTGTATTTTGGGGAGCCCAGTCAATTCTCATGATTCCTTGGCTTGTGAGGCGGCCATTTTGATTGAGGACTTCCATCGGTTCCCATGATTCCTTGGCTCGTGGGGCAGCCATTTTGATTGAGGACTTCCATCGGTTCCCATGATTCCTTGGCTCATGGGGCAGCCATTGTATTTGGGGAACCCAGTCAACTCCCATGATTTCCTGGGTCCTGAAACATCCATTTTGGTTTAGGACACTTGTCAGCTCCCATGATTCATTGGGCCTTGAAGCAGCCATTTTAATTGAGGAAGCCTGGTTAGTTGAGGCGTTGTTTTGGGTGTGAGGCCGCCATGGAGCTACAGGGCCCCTGCCCCGGATTCCTTGGCTTGTGAGGCAGCCATTGTGTGTGCAAGAGCCCAGCCAACGCCCTCCCTTCTGGGCTTGCGAGGCGGCCATTTTGTTTTCAAAGCCCAGCCTTGGCTTGTCCTCCACCTGCTGCCCTCCTCGGATCGCTTCATTACCAACCCTGCTGTGCGATGGGCCTGGTTGGGGGGGCTGCTAGGGCAGGCCTGAGGCACGTTGGCAGGAGGTGGCGGGTGCGTAGGGGTGACCCGGGCTGGGCCCCCCCATACAGGAGCCTGGGCTGCAGAGCCACAACAGGGGCTGCACTTCCCGTGGCCATGTCCAGCCCCAACCCTCCAGCCCGGCCATGGCATGGCCCCCTTTATAGCAGCAGCTGTGTGCTCAATGGGGGAGAGACCCCCTGCTTCAGTTAGAACCCGGCTGTGGGCTGCAGGGTTCCAGGACCCTGCTCTGGGGGGCCCTGGTGGGGGCTGCCCTCTGTTACCCATCTCCCCCAGTCCCTGTGGAGGTCTGGGGGGAGCCCAGCACTTAGAGAGCTTTGCCAAGGAGTTGGCCACTCCCCAGAGGTGTCTGCACCCCGCTGCACCCTCCCAACCCACCCTGCGTCCCCACAAGCCCAGCCTTTCCATAAACACCTCGCAGAAATTTACAAGCTGTTTGCTGAGGGCTTTTATAGGCCATCGTTACGCTGTAAAGGGCCAGGGCTCCGCAGACAGGAGCTGCCCTCGGCTACCTTCGCGCAGGCGTTAAGCCTTCCGTGCCGCCCACAACCGGCCAGGCTGCTACGTGAGCGGTGCAAGGCAGAGGGGCTGCAAGTGTGAATCCTGCCACTGGTGCCTAGGAGTATCAGGCGCCTGGCATGTAAATAACCCCCGGGTGCCACCCAATGTCCCCTCTCATTTTTTCCCATCCCTGTGTGGAATAAATTTTGCTCGGTGCACCAAGACATGTGCAGATGTGCACCCTGCTGCCAGCGGTGGGCGCTCTGCTAATCAGCTGGGTGGCATTTGAACCTCTCGTGGGAGGCCACCCAGGTGCTCAGCTCACAGAGGGCACGGGCCCCTCCCCAAAGGCAGTGGCATCTCAGTGCCGCGTGTAAGAGGGATCCTGATATGAACAGCCTCTGTGTTCCACACCAGAAGCAGCTGCATCTCGGTGCCAGGGGAGGGCTGCTGTATAACTGGCCGCCACGCCCCTCCCTAGAGGTGGGCGCATCTCAGTGCAGGAGAAAGCATCCCCAGCAGGTGTATAGTGTGTCATTTCGGGAGGCACTTGGAGGGTTTCTGGAATCATAAATAGTTGAGTTAATGTGACACTTTCCATCTTCAGTACGTTGCGGGGACATACCCGCGCCCTTTCTGCTTCACTGGGATTGTTGTGGGGAGTGGAAGAGAGACCCGGCTCAGGGGTGTGATCTCACCATCACATCACGCTGGGGCTGGCGTTAGAATCATCCTGGCTCCCAGCCCCCTGCTCTAACCACTAGACAGCGATACTGCCCACAGTCCCAGCCGGTGATTTTCCCTGCTTGCCCCCTGCAATTGGATTGGCAGGAACATTCCACCCCCACCCCCTGCTTACCCTGCCCCCGTGGCCATTTCTGCACCCCCACCCTCCCCCATCCATCCCTGAACCTGCCCCCCCATCCATCCATCACGTTCTACCCACCCAGCCAGGCTGCTGTTTCCAGACAGAGAGGCAGAGGCCCCGTCCTTTGCGAGAGCCGGCTGGGACCGCTCTGCACCTGGGCCGCATCCTCCCCAAGCCAGCACACCCGGAGCAAAGGGCAGCGAGAGGCAGGGGCCCTGCCCTCCCCTGGCTCCAGGGAAGCTGGCGTGTCCACAAAGGCCCTGAGCTTTAACGAGGGTGCTGCTCAACCCCGTGCCACATGGGTGGGCCATATTGCTCTCCGGCACAGGCGGGGAAACTGAGGCACGGAGCGGTTTATGGACCAAATAGCCCCCCCTTGTGTTTGGGTGTCTCTTTATTCTGGGGGCTCACCTGCAGAGGGGGAAGGGGTAGCCGCTGCTCAATGCAAGTGAGCACCCCCAATTCCAGCGGGACCCGTGGGCACTCGGCAGCTTGGCTCTCCCAGGGTGGCAATTGGGGCTCCTTCCAGAGCAGCAGCTGTGTCTCTGCAGCACCTCCCATACCTTGACCTGAGTTATCTTCCCAGCCCCTCCTACATCCACTGGGCGAGTCACCTGCCCCCTGCCTCAGTTTCCCCATCTGTACAATGGGGCTACGGAAGCCTCTTGCGATGTGCTTGGCAATCAGGTACGCCTGCGGGATAGTTACTGCCAGAGGAGAGCCAGAGGGCAAGCATTACCTCTTTAGCAATAGGGCTGTTATCCCATAGGCCTGGGGGGAAGCTGACATTCGAGTCCCCATGGCTTGGGGTGAGCTGTTTATTTCCAGAAATAGCAACCGGTCTTGGTTCTCTAGCCCGTGAGTGGCACAGCACCCAGCCAGCTGCAGAGTCTGGCTGTTTTCTGGTTCCTGAACCTCCAGGTTTTACCACACCAGCCCCGAGACCCATGGCCTGGGTATCCGGGCATCCGCTTTTCCTCCCTGCACATGCCCACATAACCCAACCCGTTGCAATCAGGTGGTGTGAGACCCCTTCTGGGTCTGGAATGTCCCGATCCAACTCAGCTCTCCAGTCCTCCATGGACACTTCCAGGAGCATCAAATCCGATGAGGCCTGACGAATGAACGGGACAGAACAAGCACAGAGGGGGCACTTTGCCAGGGCCAGATCAATACATCTTGGGGCCCAGGGTTATTAGAGTTTTGGGGGGCCCCTAGGTGGGGTAAAAAGAGGGGTTTAGAGTGTGTAGGGGGTGTGGGTTGAGGCAGGGGATTGGGCACAGAAGAGCTGGCTGGGAGTGCAGGCTCTGGGATGGGGAAGAAGGGCTTGGGGTGCAGGTGGGGGTTCCAGGCTGGAGCCAAGGGGTTTGGGGTGCAGGAGGAGACTCAGGACAGGAGGTTGGGGTGCAGGCTCTTTGAGGTACTCAGGGTTTGGGAGGGGGCTCAGGGCTGACACAGGAGGGTGGGGTGAGGGATTCGGACAGGACTTAGGGGACAGACGGGAGCTGAGGGTAGGAGATTGGGGTGTGGCCCACAGATTTTTTAACAGGGCCCCCTTTAACCTGGGGCCCTGGCTGCAGCTCTTCAAGCCCCGTTCTTAGTCTGGCTCTGCCCCTCTGGGCTTTTTGAACCCTCTGAAAATTCAAACCACCCACGGCCCATGCTACAAAATCCATTTGTTTCCCGGGAAAGATCCCCTTGAGAGGCCAGAACACAGCTTCCCGGCTGGTCGTGGCAGGGTGGGAGGCCACGTTTCCTGGGTATCTATTATCCCCCGAGGGGTTGGCTGTCTACCCAGGCGGACGATTTCGCCCAAGGAGGTCAGAAGCCCCCTGTGCATTCGGTCCTTTGCTCTGAGCAGCGAGAACCCAGCGTAACGCCAGCCCGGCCAGGCGGGCGCAGGGAGAACGCGCCCACCGGGCAATCGGGCAGGCAGCTCACCCCGAGAAGACTGGCTGCGGCTTGTTACAAAGAGCCCCCGTGGTTCCAGTGATATGCCCTGGAAAACACTCCGCCTCCCCAGGAGGGCAGTGGGGTCTAGTGGTTAGAGCAGGGGGGCTCGGTTAGGTTCCAGCCCTAGCTCTGGGAGGGGAGTGGGTTTTAGTGGTTAGAGCAAGCTGAGAGCCTGAGGTCATGGCAGCAGCTAAATGTATATATCAAGAGATAATATCTGCCCCGAAGAGTTTACAGTATAACTAGACGAGAAAGGGTTGTGGGGATGCAATTTGGTGCTATTGAACATCAGAACGGCCAGACTGGGTCAGACCAAAGGTCCATCTAGACCAATATCCTGTCTGCCCACAGTGGCCAATGCCTGGTGCCCCAGAGGGAGGGAACAGAACAGGGAATTCTCATGTGATTTTTTTGTTGTTACCCATTTCCAGACAAACAGAGGCCAGAGACACCATTCCTCCCCAGCCTAGCTAATAGCCATTAACGGACTTAGCCTCCCTGAATCTATCTAGCTCTTTTCTGCACCCTGTTAAAGTCCTTGTCTTCACCACATCCTCTGGCGAGGAGTTCCACAGGTTGACTGTGCGCTGTGTGAAGAAAAACGTCCTTTGGTTTGTTTTAAAACCTGCTGCCTGTTCATTTCATTGGGTGACCCCTCGTTCTTAAATTGTGGGAATAAGTCAATAATTTTTCCTTATTCACTTTTTCCACACCTGTCATGATTTTATAAACCTCTCTCCTATTCCCCCTTAGCTTCCTCCTGCCCTGCAACGGGAAGGAAAATGAGCGTTGTCACCTTTTCGCTCCTCTAATGTATTTATGTTTTTTACGTGTCGCTGACGTGTGGCAGATAATCGGTATGGAATATCGGAGCGGTCACGTCGGTTCGTCCCCTGCTCTTCCAGCTCAGGAATGAGGCATGGGAGCGTCTTTCACAAAGAGTGTTTGTCACCGACACGTTTCTCTGGCGTTTGAGTTCAAGACCAGAGCTGGGAAGCCACCCGAGTGGAACCGAACAGAGTCCTTCCTGTCTCGGCGCTCTGCAGGGCAGTGGCATGGCGTCTCCCCTTGTCTGGATGGTCTCCCGGGAGAAGCGGGGCCGTCATAGCGGGAATTGATCCCAGCGTGTTTATGTACCGTGCAAAGCAGACGAGCGACTGGCAAAAGCCAGCCGGGAAACTGATGAGAGGGAGAGAAATATGTCAAGTGAGAGAGGGTGCTGAGACTTTTTGGAGCGCCGCGCGGGTGTGATCCCTGCTTTTCAGTGAGGTTCCTAACTCCCATAGGAGCCTGGCCTGGAAGCACTAAACACACACCTGGAATGAGGTTGCTCCTGCTCCGGAACAGACCAGCAAGGATCAGATGGGGAAACTGACACCCTGATTCCCAAAGGTTTTAGGCTCCTAACTCCCATTGGCTTTACAGGGCCTAAGCAGAGAACGATCTGGCACCAGAGTTCCTGCCAGTCAGGGTTTTCCCTGCAGCTCCACCCGGCCCTGGGAGGGCTCAGCCAGGGGACTGAGGGTGAGAGCCGGAGGGATGGGGAAACCGGACCCCGCGGCCTTTCCTCCGGACCGCAGCCCTGCTCCAGGGTTGGCAGGGGACTCAGGACCCAGGCCTGAGGCTGGCGACAGCCCTGCTGCTGGTGGGGTTCGTCTGGAGCTGAGACCCAACAGACTCGTTGCACGCAGGAGTTGTAAGGCGTTGGCCCTGGGTGCCGGCCGCTTGACGCAGGAATTCTCAGCTGGGACACTGTGTTCCCTTCCTGTTGCACCACGTGGCTGGGATCCAGGGCCCCGCTCCTCAAGGGGTTAAACGGCTCGCAGCCATGGGGCACGCCACAACGTGCCAACGTGCCTAGCCCAGGGCACGGGTGCTTAGTCATATCAGGGCTGGGTGGAGCACAGAGCGGTCAGCTCTCCTGTTCCCAGAACAGGCTGGCAGCCAGGACGCCAGGGTCCTGCCCCCAGCTCAGAGACAGCCCCAAGGTCTAGGGGTTAGTGGCTAGGAGCCAGGACTTCTTAGTCCTCAAACCAGCTGTGAAAGCCAGCCTTTGGAGGGGGACGGCTGGGCAGCCGGACTCCTGAGTTCTCTTCCGGGCTCTGGCAGGAGAGTGAGGGCTAGTGGTTAGAGCAGAAGGCATTAGGACCCCGGATTCCTGGGTTCCACGCACAGCTCTGTGGCTCATTGGCTGTTTGGCCTCAGGCAGGTCACCATGGCTCGCCGCGTGCCTCAGTTTCCCCTCTCTGGAGCAAAGTGGGTCACTCTGGTCCACAATTCCCTTCCCCCACAGCTGGCAGTCGTGGGCGGGGCCAGGGCTGGAGAAGTGCCCATGTGCCCCCGAGTGGAGTCCCACGATCGTGGCCATGCCCCCGCCAGTGGGAGGGACCCTGGTGGGCCAGCTACGGGCAGCTCTGCTTCTGGGCCATGCGCTGGCTGCTCCGCTCCTCCCCTGCCCCATCGCTGGGGGATTTGCATGGACACAGCAGCCCGATGTCTCACGGAGCCACTTCCCAGCGGGTCTGGGACACCAGCGCCCACAATGGGCCACAGGGCCGCTCCTGCTGCCACGTGCAGGGAGCCAGGGATGAGCTCCTGGGGCCGGACTGGGGTGACCCCACCCAGTGGAAGTAGGGAATAGTAGGGACCCCTCGATTCTAGCCCCAGCAGCACCCCTCACTTACTGTGTGACTGGGGATCTTATAACCCCTTCCGTCTCCCCAGCCACCCCGATCTCGGTCACTGTGTGTCTGGGCGGCGTCCGGCCCGACGGGCCCTGATCTCGGTCACTGTGTGTCTGGGCAGCACCCGGCCCGACGGGCCCTGATCTCGGTCACTGTGTGTCTGGACAGCGCCCGGCCCGACGGGCCCTGATCTCGGTCACTGTGTGTCTGGGCGGCGCCCGGCCCGACGGGGCCCCGATCTCGGTCACTGTGTGTCTGGGCGGCGCCCGGCCCGACGGGGCCCCGATCTCGGTCACTGTGTGTCTGGGCGGCGCCCGGCCCGACGGGCCCTGATCTCGGTCACTGTGTGTCTGGGCGGCGCCCGGCCCGACGGGGCCCCGATCTCGGTCACTGTGTGTCTGGGCGGCGCCCGGCCCGACGGGCCCTGATCTCGGTCACTGTGTGTCTGGGCGGCGCC
Organism: Pelodiscus sinensis; assembly: GCF_052426305.1. Lineage (NCBI taxonomy): Eukaryota > Metazoa > Chordata > Testudines > Trionychidae > Pelodiscus > Pelodiscus sinensis. Next base: position 4,031,033 of record NC_143069.1, read on the forward strand.
CGGCCCGACGGGGCCCCGATCTCGGTCACTGTGTGTCTGGGCGGCGCCCGGCCCGACGGGCCCCGATCTCGGTCACTGTGTGTCTGGGCGGCGCCCGGCCCGACGGGCCCCGATCTCGGTCACTGTGTGTCTGGGCGGCGCCCGGCCCGACGGGCCCCGATCTCGGTCACTGTGTGTCTGGGCGGCGCCCGGCCCGACGGGCCCCGATCTCGGTCACTGTGTGTCTGGGCGGCGCCCGGCCCGACGGGCCCCGATCTCGGTCACTGTGTGTCTGGGCGGCGCCCGGCCCGACGGGGCCCTGATCTCGGTCACTGTGTGTCTGGGCGGCGCCCGGCCCGACGGGGCCCTGATCTCGGTCACTGTGTGTCTGGGCGGCACCTGGCCCGACGGGCCCTGATCTCGGTCACTGTGTGTCTGGGCGGCGCCCGGCCCGACGGGGCCCTGATCTCGGTCACTGTGTGTCTGGGCGGCGCCCGGCCCAACGGGGCCCTGATCTCGGTCACTGTGTGTCTGAGCCGTGCTAGTATGATGGGACCCAACTCTCAAGCAGGGTCTCTATGCTTTACCGTAATAGACCTAATAACAACAACCTGCTAATTCAGTCAGGGTGGTACAAACACGTTGGCCCGTTGAGCTGCCAGAGCGAGATCACGGCCCTTCCATGCTGGGCACGGCCCTGACGCTCAGCCAGAGACAGGCTGCCCCGAAGAGCTTCCGGTCTCAATCACAAGCCCTCGGGAGGACGGCTGAGTCTCCCACAGGTGGGGAGGAGTCTGGGGGCAGAGCGTATAATTGACCCCTGGACTTCTGAGGCCCAGCCCAGCGCTCTAACCACAAGGCTGTGCTGCCTTTTCTCTATAGCCCTGCCTTTGACACCTTTCTATTTACTTGCCAGTCTGCAGCTGGCAGATTGTGTCCATGTCTCCAAGCCCTGTTACAAGGTGTTGAATGCCAGTCCCCGGGCCGGGGATGCCAGCCGGTGCCACCCTGATAAGCACCCCCGCCAGCTTGGCGTTGGCCTTTCTTCTCCTTTTTCTCTTTCTCGTTCCCCTGTTCGGTCCTGCTGCATTTGGCGGCAAACAGGAAGTCCTGGTTAATGGTTAACCCCGGCAGCACCGCACTGACAGGTGCGGGCCAAGGACATGGAGAGATAAGGCAACAGACGGTGGCAGCGGTGGGATCACTGCAAGGACCCGCCCCTGCGATAACACGGCGCTGCCCTGATTAACTCCTCGCTTCCCTGCGCCAACAGAGCTGAGCGTGGGGTGCAACGGGCGCCCCGTGGATCGGGGCCTGTCACTCGGCGGGATCCAGCTGGAGCCGGGCACTAGCCGGGCTGGGCTGTGAAATGCATCAGACGGGTTCGTGGGCTGCCCTCTCCCCCACCCCCCGCCACCCACATGCACCAGCTCAGCGGCTGTCACCAAAGGCTCCTGCCCCGCAATGGGCTATCGCCCCCTGGTGGAGTCAGGAGGGAACTGCGCCCCCATGCTCGGGAGAGGCCACCCCAAAGCCCAGGCAGCCTGCCAGGGACCGTGTCACCGACTCGGGTGGGGTCCTGACGCTGTTATTGGGGTGGGCGGTATTGAAAAGCCCCCGCTCCCAGAATCCTGTGATCATGAGCCCCCCCTCCCCCCCTTAACGAAGGAAGTCACGAGGCTCGTGAAAATCCGGGCCCCTGGGGACCGTCCAGCTGGAGTAAAAAATAAATAAAATATATGGAGCTATACCTATCTCAGAGAGCTGGAAGGGACCTTGAGAGGTCATCGCGTCCAGTCCCCTCCCGGCAGGACCAAGCACCATTCCTAACAGATTTTCCCCAGATCCCTAAAAGGCCCCCTCAAGGGCTGAACTCGCAACCCTGGGTTTAGCACCGAGCTATCCCTCCCCCCTAGGAAATTGAGTAGAAATTGATGGCATCTAACTTTACACACACACACAATTACACACACACACACAATTAGTCACACACAATTATACACACGCGCACACACAATTACACACACACAATTATACACACACACACAATTATACACACACACACACAATTACACACACACACACAATTATACACACACACACACACACACACAATTACACACACACACACACAATTATACACACACAAGACATACGCCCCGCCCCGGAAAGCTCAGATGAGTGGGATCTACTGGGGCCGCCCCAGATTTCGTTACCCTCCTGAGGATTGAGGGTGCCGGGGGTGCAGGACCCAGCTGTGCTCTGCCTCGCCTGGCCAGAGCAGAATTTGCCCTGCGGCCCTAGTGGCAGGAAACCAATGGGGGCCGGGGTGGGCAGGTCGGGCTCTGGCGGGTGGAGGGCCGCCGGGCAGGGGGTGGAGCGGGCATGGAGCCGCAGCGAGCCTGGAACGGCCGGGGTTCCAAAACCAGAGGGGGGATGGAGCAGAGGAGTTGCTCCTGAAGCTCCCTCCGTTCCCCAGGGTGGGGGGTGGGCATCCCACAATGCCCTGCATAAATCTCCCCCCAGGCAGTGCGCCGGCTGGCAAAGCCGGGGGCGGGGGAGGAGCCACTGTGCAGCGCGGCTTTGGTTCGCGAGGACGCCCGGGCTCAGCCGAGACAGCCGAGTGCCCTGCATGCCAGGCACATGGCGGTGCCAACACAGGGCAGCCATACTCATTCCTCCCCATCTTCCCTGCCCCTCCTGTGGCCCAGGGCTTCAGGCAGTGGAACAGGCAGCCAGGACGCCTTGGGTTCTACTCCCCGCTCCACCACCGGCTTCCTGTCCCCCATGTGCCTCAGTTTACCACTGTCCAATGGAAGGTGACGCAGCCAAACCGCGTCTTAGGACTTGTCTGTGTGCGTGGTTAGGCCAGCCTGGCTGGTGCGGGGATGGTGCGACTCGGTTTCCCCCTCCGGACAAGCCTTTCCTAGCACCTTCCCCCATCCTCTGCCAAGTCTGTTTCCAGGCAAAAGATCAGAGGCGCTGATTCTTTGTGCCTTAAAGTGGGGGGGGGGGCTCTTGACTGACCTTTGTCATCCTGCATGTTGGTTCTCGGGGGGGGGGGTCGCTTCCAGCTGAGGTCAAAGGTCAGCTTGGTCTCTGTTCTCTCTGGGCCCCTGGAGATGCCTCCCCTTCCACCTTCAGCCAGAGCCTCTGCGGGGTGCTGCGGTCCTGGGGCCGTGCTGGCCTGGGGAGGGGGGAGCTAGGGCCCACCCTGTCCCAGATGGATCCCTCTTCCTTGGGCAGGATGGGGCTCAGGTGGGTGCTGGAGTTGGTCAGGGAATCTCGGCTTCGCCATGTCCAACAGAGGGGAGTTGGTTTGTTATTGTAGGGTCTCTCAGGAGCCCGGGGGCTGGGTCTGAGCTCCGTGCCCGCTGGATTGTTATTGTAGGACTGAGCAAGGGTGGGGCCTGCTGGTTTATCGTGGTAGGGCAGCAGAGGGGCTGTGAACACCGATTTGTTATTGTAGCGGGAGGGCTGTGCCCACCTGCTTGTTATTCTGGGCTGGCTGAGAGTTATGGAGGTTGCACAAACTAGGTTGTTATTGTAGGGTTGCTCGGGGGCTGCCAACATTGGTTTGTTATTGTAGGGTAGCTGAGGGGCTGTTGACGTTGGTTTGTTATTGTAGGGTAGCTGAGGGGCTGTTGACATTGGTTTCTTATTGTAGGGTAGCTGGGGGGCTGTTGATGTTGGTTTCTTATTGTAGGGTTGCCGGCGTTGGTTTGTTATTGTAGGGTAGCTGAGGGGCTGTTGACGTTGGTGTGTTATTGTAGGGTAGCTGAAGGGCTGTTGACGTTTGTTTGTTATTGTAGGGTAGCTGAGGGGCTGTTGACGTTGGTGTGTTATTGTAGGGTAGCTGGGGGGCTGTTGGTGTTGGTTTGTTATTGTAGCGCAGCTAAGGAGCTGTTGACGTTCGTTTGTTATTGTAGGGTAGCTGGGGGGCTGTTGGTGTTGGTTTGTTATTGTAGGGTAGCTGGGGGGCTGCTGATGTTGGTTTGTTATCAGAGAACCCAACACACAGGTGAGCTGTCCATGTGCCCCGTGCAGCTGCACACACGTCGCCACCCTCACACGCTCCACACACGCACATCGACACACACCCATTCACCGGCTCCCGTGCCGCATGCATGTCGAGAGCCCAGGCCAGCCCATCACGCTGGGCCTTTGCGGGGAATTGGCTCCCTGAGCTGCCTGCTCGCCAGGGGCTGCCGCACGCTGACATGTGGAACAGCCCCGAGAGGTGAGGAGGGGTGGGGAAACTGAGGCACGGGGTAAGGAAGTGACACGTTCAGCGTCCCACCGGGAGTCTATGGAAGAGTTGGGGAGAGAACCCAGGAGCCCTGACTCCCAGCCCCTCCCCGCTTTCTACCCCCTACAGCCCACTCCCCTCCCAGAGCCAGGACAGAGTCCTGCCTCCGAACCTGCCCTGCTCTGACCACTGGACGGCGCTCCCCTCCGCCCCTCCCCGCAGCATCGCTTTGAGAAGGTTGATTTAAGGAGCTAAGCTGGGAGCTGGTCCTGCCCTCTCCCATTTCCCTCCTCCCCGTCCCAAGGGAGGGCAGCGTATCCGGCCGGAGGCACCTTTCCCCTACTCCCCAGAGGTGAGTGACTGATTAGCGGCCGGGGCTGGACTTCGGCCCTGAGCCCTGGAGACGTGGGCTCCGTGTTTGCCTTCAGCCAGGCGACCTGCACAGGGATCAGGCCAGGAGCCGAGCCATTGGGAAAGAGGAGAGGGACGAGGGGACCTGCCCGGGGCATGGGGCGAGGGCGCAGCAGGGTGCGTGTGTGTGTGATCCTGTGCGTGTGCACCTGGGGGAGTGTGCGCACCGTCTGCCTGGGGTGTGCGCATGCCCCCTGCTGCCCCCTGCTGGCGGGGACGAGCCCCGCTCTGGGGGTGTCAGCGGGTGGGCGCGGCGCCGCATCGGGCACGAGCTTTTCCTGGGCCAGTCTCGGCGGGTGGAGGAGGCAAGCTGGGAAGGGCGCAGCCTGGCAGGGGGCTCCAGGCATCCCAGCTCTGCAGCGGGAGGCGCTCCCGGCGTCCTGGGGGCCCGCGAGCGCCCCCGCAGTCACAAGACACAAAGGGGGAGGGGGGTTTCTGATCGCGGCAGTGCACCAGAAAACCAACGGCCCGGCCCGGCCAGGCGCGCACAGCTGCGAAGTCGCCCTTTGTCGGGGGGAGCTACAGCCGCCACAGCAATCGCACGGGCGGCTCGTGCCCCCTGCCTCCTGGGGGTCGGCGGTGCCCGGGCTCCTGGATTCCCCCGCCCCTGGCTCAGCTCCCCACTAAGAGCAGGGGGGCTGCCAGGGTCCCAACAGGGAGGCTGCGCCCAGGAAGCTGAGAGCTGGGCAGCACCTGGGGAGTGAGAAGCTGGGAGGGCGCAGGCTGGCTGGGAGCGGGGGGGGGCAGGCTGGCTGGGAGCGGGGGGCACAGGCTGGCTGGGAGCGGGGGGGGCACAGGCTGGCTGGGAGGTGGGGGGCACAGGCTGGCTGGGAGCGGGGGGCACAGGCTGGCTGGGAGCGGGGGGCACAGGCTGGTTGGGAGCGGGGGTACACAGGCTGGCTGGGAACTGGGGGGCACAGGCTGGCAGGGAGGTGGGGGGTACAGGCTGGCTGGGAGCGGGGGGGCACAGGCTGGTTGGGAGCGGGGGGGCACAGGCTGGCTGGGAGGTGGGGGGCACAGGGTGGCTGGGAGCAGGGGGGGTACAGGCTGGCTGGGAGCTGGGGGGCACAGGGTGGCTGGGAGCGGGGGGCACAGGCTGGTTGGGAGCGGGGGGGCACAGGCTGGCTGGGAGCTGGGGGTACAGGCTGGTTGGGAGCGGGGGGCACAGGCTGGCTGGGAGCGGGGGGCACAGGCCGGTTGGGAGCGGGGGGCACAGGCCGGCTGGGAGCGGGGGGCACAGGCTGGCTGGGAGGTGGAGGGTACAGGCTGGTTGGGAGTGGGGGGCACAGGCTGGCTGGGAGGTGGGGGGTACAGGCTGGTTGGGAGTGGGGGGCACAGGCTGGCTGGGAGCGGGGGGCACAGGCTGGCTGGGAGCGGGGGGCACAGGCCGGCGGGGAGCGGGGGGGCACAGGCTGGCTGGGAGCGGGGGGCACAGGCCGGCGGGGAGCGGGGGGGCACAGGCTGGCTGGGAGCGGGGGGCACAGGCCGGCGGGGAGCGGGGGGGCACAGGCTGGCTGGGAGCGGGGGGCACAGGCCGGCGGGGAGCGGGGGGGCACAGGCTGGCTGGGAGCGGGGGGCACAGGCCGGCGGGGAGCGGGGGGGCACAGGCTGGCTGGGAACTGGGGGTCACAGGCCGGCGGGGAGCGGGGGGGCACAGGCTGGCTGGGAGCGGGGGGCACAGGCCGGCGGGGAGCGGGGGGGCACAGGCTGGCTGGGAGCGGGGGGTCACAGGCCGGCGGGGAGCGGGGGGGCACAGGCTGGCTGGGAGCGGGGGGTCACAGGCCGGCGGGGAGCTGAGCGCTGGGAGTTGGGCAGCTCACATCGCCCTAGCAGCACCGTTGTGTGGTCCAGGCCCCAGCTCCCAGGCCGGCCGGACCTTAGCAGGCCTTGGGCAGGTTCCCCTTGAGGCCAAGGCCGGAGGGAACTGGCAGAGAGCGGGTGCTGCATGGCCGGGGTCACCCGCAGGGGCCAGCAGAGAGGTGGGGGGACGTTGGCGCAGCCCGGGGAAGAGGAGGTTGGGGGACGTTGGCACAGCTGGGGGGAGGTCAGGGAGGGCTGGCACAGCTCGGGAGGGCTGGTTGGGGGACATTGGCACAGCTGGGAGGGATGGGGGGCTGAATGGCACATCTCGGGGCCAAGGGGGACCCACTGGCTCAGTTTCCCTGTGTACTTTGGCCAGCACCCTCCTCACTGAGCCCCCAGGCAGCACGGTGCCCCCTCCCGGCCTTGGCCATGCTGGGGGCAGGGCGCCCTCGCTGCATCCCCATGGTCTAGCCCTTCCACACAGGACCCAGGCCAGCCGGGCCTAGCAGGGTCCAGCCAGGGGAGGGGAGCATGGGATGCTCTTGGCAACTCCCCACGGCCCCCAGCCCCATGGAGGGACACAAGGAAACCGCCACACGAGAGCCACCTGCCGGGATCAAAAGGGGTTTATTGCCCCCCCACCGGGTGCAGCTATCCGGGGGGGGGGGGGGGCAGCTCCTCCAGCCAGGCTCCCCTCCCCTGACAGGGGCCGTCCTGCCCCCAGAGCCAACCCGGATGTGACGAAAGGCTTCCGGCCCCTGTCAAACCAGAGTGACTCTGTTTACATCCGGGAACTGAACACAGATTTACCCCCCTCTCTCTGGCGTAAGGACTCTGGCCCTGCCCCCAGTGACTCGGGGGTGACTCTGGCTTGATCCGAGGCGGGGGGCGCTGAGATCTGAATTCAGTCCTGTCCCCACTGCGGTCGGGGGTGACTCCGGTTTGGCCCCGGGAAGCTGAGATGCTAATCTGATTCCTTGGGAATCTCAGGTCCAGTCGCCCCGACCCTGGCTCACCCCCTGCCCCGTGGGGAGCTCCGGGCATGGGGGCAGGCCACTCTACTGAGTCCAACTCCAGCATTGTCACTGGCTGAAGATTTGGTGACGGCGGAAGGTCAGAAGCGGGGCTGGGGGGGCACCCTGTCTTCCCCCACCCCACTTGCTCTGCAGTCATCCTTTGTCTGGGACCTGAGGTTAGGGGTCAGCCCTGGGGACACGGCCCAGCAGGGGGCGCTCCGGGGTAGAGGGGGCCCAGCCTGGGTCAGTGGGGAGCCCTGACCTGGAGTGCTAATTGCATGGCTGGCTCTGGAAGGGGGGCAGCTGCAGGGGGGCAAATGTTGGCTAAAGATCGGAGGGGGGGGCAGAGGATGGATTGGGGCCAGCTGGGGGGGGAGGCTGGCGTTTGATCATTGCCCTGTAACAATGTGGGGGGCACAGCCCATGGGGGAACCCCCCCCCCCCATGGTAAACCCAGGTCTTTTTGTAGTACAGCTGTCCCCACTGCTGACTCAGATGCCCGAGGCCACGGCGGCTCAAGGGGGCAGAATCCTGGTGCTGCCCGGCCCCAGTCCGAGGGGGGGAGGAGGGGCCGGCTCTACCCCCTCCCGGGCGGTGCTGCTAGTTGGCTGCTCCTTCAGGAAGTCCCGCCTTTCCCGGGCCCGCCGGTTCTGGAACCAGATTTTCACCTTGGAACAAACAACAGCAGCCGTCACCACGAATGCGGCGCTCAGGTAGCCCCTGGGTGCCAACAGCCCCAGCGCACAGAGAGGGAAACTGAGGCACGGTGCCCCGGGACCCAGATCTCTCCAGCAGGGGGCGCTGCGGGAGCAGGAAAGCTAGGGCCTGTGTGACACCAGGATCCTCCAGCAGGGTCTCAACCCACAGGCTGGCTGCCCCTTGGACCCCCCCCCTCCGGGGTATCCCCCCAGCCCCAGGCCAGCTGCCCTCGCTCCAACGAGCGCTGATAACTGAGAAGCTCCGCCTGGCTCCCCTGGACCTTGCCCAAGGTCAGTCCCCTACCTGGGTCTCGCTGAGTCCCAGCAGCGCCGCCAGCTCCCCGACCTGCCCGCTGCTCAGGTAGCGCGTCTGCCGGTAGCTGCCCTCCAGGATGCCAATCTGGGCCGCAGAGAACGGGACGCGGGGGCTGCGGGATGCCCGGCTGGGGCTGCCCCCCCGCTTTGCCTCTGCAGGGAGGGAAGGGGGGCATGAACCAGGGTCTAAAAAGCTGCCGGAGAGAAGGACTCAGGCTGCCTGACCCCCCCCCCCCACACACCCAGCCCCTGCTCTTTGCACCAACCCCAGACATTTCATTCTGGAAGCCACAGCCCCAGTGGGCTGGTAGGGGTGCTGGGCTGCAGGGAGTGGAGCAGCCAGCAGGGGGCGCTGGGGTGTAGGGATCAGGGCAGGGGCTGAGCAGGGGGCACCAGGCTGTGGGGAGGGGGGTGGGACCCAGGAGGGGGCTCTGGGCTGCGGGGAGGGGGGTGGGGCCCAGCAGGGGGCGCCGGGCTTTGGGGAACAGGATGGGTCCCAGCAGGGGGCGTTGGGCTGTGGAGAGAGGGGTGGGGTCCAGCAGGGGGCGCTGGGAGCAGGGTGGGTCCCAGCAGGGGGCGCTGGGCTCTTGGGAGCAGGGTGGGGTCCAGCAGGGGGCGCTGGGCTGCAGGGACCAGGGTGCGTCCCAGCAGGGGGCGCTGGGAGCGGGGTGGGTCCCAGCAGGGGGCGCTGGGCTCTGGGGAGCAGGGTGGGGTCCAGCAGGGGGCGCTGGGAGCAGGGTGGGGCCCAGCGGGGGGGGCAGAGTCCCTGCTTCCTCCTGTGTCCCACCCTCCTGGCCGTGCGCCAGGCCTGCAGGGCTGAGCCCCCCCGCCCCCCCATGGGTGCCGGGAGGGGGATCTTACTTGCCAGGCGAAGCGGCTTGAAGTGGGAGCAGTGGATCCAGGCGTAGCCAGGCGGGGTCGCCCCCCACGCCGCAGCCCCCTTGCCCAGCTCCTCCTGGCGCCCCCCTTCCCCCGGCCCCTCCAAACTGCCCAGGGCCAGGAGGGAGCCGATAGAGAAGTCGGCCACACGCTGGGAGGGCTGGGCTGCCGGGGCTGGGGGGAAGCCTCGGGCGGGATCCAGGAGTCCCGTTGGGGGAGCAAAGCCGGGGACCCCCTGTCTGAGGAGGAGGGGCCACGGGGTGAGCACCCCGAGCTGGGCGCTGCCCTCCAGGCTGCTGATGCCGAAGCTGCCCATGGTCCCTGCCAGCGGGACAAGGGGGTGATGGAGCACGGGGAGCGGGGGGAGAGCCCCGGGGCTGGGGGCGCAGGGCCCTGGGGACAAGGGTGTTCGATGTGATGTGGAGCCCTGGGAACCAGAGGAGATACACACTGGGGGCAGGGGGCCAGCTGGGAGAGTGGGGGTAGGGGGCAGAGCGCTAGGGGCAGGAGGGGCGGGGGGCAGAGCCCTGGAGGGGGCAGAGCGCTAGGGGCAGGAGGGGCAGGGGGCAGAGTCCTGGGGGCAGAGCGCTAGTGGCAGGAGGGGCAGGGGCAGATCGCTGGGGCAGGAGGGGCAGGGGCAGATCGCTGGGGCAGGAGGGGTGGGGGCAGATCGCTGGGGCAGGAGGGGCAGGGGCAGATCGCTGGGGCAGGAGGGGCGGGGGCAGAGCGCTGGGGCAGGAGGGGCGGGGTCAGATCGCTGGGGCAGGAGGGGCAGGGGCAGAGCGCTGGGGCAGGAGGGGCGGGGGCAGATCGCTGGGGCAGGAGGGGCGGGGGCAGAGCGCTGGGGCAGGAGGGGCGGGGGCAGATCGCTGGGGCAGGAGGGGCGGGGGCAGATCGCTGGGGCAGGAGGGGCGGGGGCAGAGCGCTGGGGCAGGAGGGGCAGGGGGCAGAGTCCTGGGGGCAGAGCGCTGGGGCAGGAGGGGCGGGGGCAGAGCGCTGGGGCAGGAGGGGCAGGGGGCAGAGTCCTGGGGGCAGAGCGCTGGGGCAGGAGGGGCGGGGGCAGAGCGCTGGGGCAGGAGGGGCGGGGGCAGGGCGCTGGGGCAGGGGGTGGGAGCAGGGTGCCCGAGTGGCACTGCCTGGCGCCCCAGCCCCTATTTAAGGACAGGGCACCAGCAAGAGGAGCTTTAGCGGGATTTACCCAGGACCAATCAGGGCGCTGGGATCCCCTGGCCGCAGGGAGGGGCGAGGAGGGCTTAGGGTGGGCTCACTGCAAAACATGGGGGGGGATCGTGGAGCCCACAAGGAATGGGATCCTCCCAAAACCCATGGCCGGCCGCTCTCCCGGAATTCTACCAGGACCTCCTCCAGACCTGGCAGCTGCTCTCGGCGACCAGGCCCGTTGTGGCCTCGGAGGGAGCAGACCTCGGCGCGGAGCCCCTGCTCCACAATCCAGCCTTGTGCGTGCAGGTGGCGGAGTCTCCCGCGGCGCGCCGGAGGCTGATCCTGGCAGAAACCACCATGGTCAGAGACCTCCTGGACTACGACGGGGGGGACTGGGGGGACCCCCGGGCGCTCGCTCGGCACATGGGGCTCTCCACCCCCCGAGCCCCCCTGCGCCTACTCCAGGAGGTGAAGGCAGCTTTGCCGCGGCCGGCTCTCGATTTCCTGCAGCCGTCCTTGCGAGAGGGAACGCCCCGCCCCTCCCTTCCTGCAAAGCCTCCGGCCCTTATTATTGGGCCCCTGTCCCGCAGCCCCCCCGGCCTCCCCATCCCTGGACCTCCAGCCAGCTGCAAAAATTGCAGCCGGTCTGTTTCCGAACCGCGCCCAGAGAACAGCTGCACACGCTCGTGCTCCACCTGCATTTCCCCACCCTCGTGTCCCGCCCCGACTCCAAATGGCGGGACTACTTAAGACCTATAGAGGGTGGGAGACCCCGATGGGCCAGCGTTTATTCCGATCTAATTCCGCGGCCCGTCGGGGACATCAGTTGGCGGCTCCTGCACGGAGCCGTGAGCACGGGCGTGTACTTGGCGCGGTTCACCCCCATCCCAGACACCTGCCCCTTCTGCGGCGTGAGGGAGAACCTGGCGCACGCCTACCTCGAATGCGCCAGGGTGCAGCCCCTAGTCCGGCTCCTCCAGAACCTCTTATTGAGGTTCTGGCTGCACTTTTCCCCTCACCTTTTTGTCTATGCACACCCAATCCGTGGCCCCACAAAGTCGCGAGACCTCCTCGTCAACCTGCTCCTGGCCTGGCAAAGACCGCTATCTATAACACCAGGAGGAGGATGCTGGACGAGGGGGTTCTCTGCGACTGTGGGGCCTATTTCCGTTCCTCCCTGGTTTCACGTATCCGGGCAGAGCTCCTCTGGGCGGCGTCCACTGGCTCCATCCATAGCTTTGAGGAGCAGTGGGCGCTGTCCGGGGTTCTCTGCTCGCTGTCCCCATCCGGTTCCCTAGTTATAAACCTTTAGCCCGCACGCCTTGCCCTTTTTGTCATTATTTGTCCCCAGGAATTAGTTGAGCACGGGTCCAGTCGTCCCTCCCGCAAGGCTGGGGGAGGGGCTTTTAGAAAGCCCGCCCACTCTCCCGTGTCCTCAAATAGACCCAGTGGGGGGCTGTGACAGCCCCCAGAGAAGGGGGCTCCCGGCACCTCGGTGCTAATGAAAGAGTCGAGTCCTGCACTGAATTAGGGACAGGTTTCAGGGACCCTCACCCGGTGCTGAGATGCAGCTGCCTCTGGGGGGGTGCAGGGGCTGCTTACACAGGGACCCCTCACTCAGCGCTGAGATGCAGCTGCCTCTGGGGGGGGTGCAGGGGCTGCTTACACAGGGACCCCTCACTCAGCGCTGAGATGCAGCTGCCTCTGGGGGGGTGCAGGGGCTGCTTACACAGGGACCCCTCACCCGGCACTGAGATGCAGCCTCCTTTGGAATGAAGTGAAGCAGTTATTTAAAAGATGCAGCAACATCACACTGCTGGTTGGGACCGAAAGCGAAAGAGGGGCCATATCCCAGCTCACAATCCCCTCTGCTTTTGTATCTCCCCACACACAGCTCTGCCCGTGCCCCTCACTCCTGACCCGCAGTCCCCTGCCAGCCCAGCCCTGGGTTCCCCCAGACCTGGTGGTGCCCCTCACTCCCAACCTGCAGCCCCTGCTATCCTGACCCTGGGTTCCTTGGCAAACATGAGGGGCAGGGTGTGGGGCTGGTAATGTCGCTCGCTTTTCCCCACTGCCACTGCCCCAGTCTGAACCCAGCGCGGGCCCCCTGCCCTGGCCAATGTGTCTCCCCTTCCCCCTCTCCCATGCCCTCTCCTGCCTGTTTACCTGCCTTTGGCTTCATCTCTCCCCAAAGGCTCCTGTTACCTGCTGGTTCCCCGGTGCCCCGGCCGTTGTCAGGAGAACGCTTGATCCGGCCGCTGGTTTTGGGATTAAGGCACCAGAGCAAGCACAAAAGAGCCAGCGAGCCGAGGGGCCACAATTAACTAATTACCTGCTCGGCCTTTAATCCCCGGCGGGGAGCGCGTAACCCAATCGCACCCCCTTATACAACGAGGCTCCTGAGGGACTGGCTGAGCCAGGCACGACCACCCACCCCCAGCACCTCGGCCCCTCCGCAGGGAGACGAGACCGTGGAGCGCAGCGGGCTCCTTAATCCAGCAGATAAAGGCAGAGCAAGATTGGAGGCTGGGAGCTGAAACGAGAGACAGTCAGGCTAGAAATCAAGTGACAATTTTTCAAAAGGAGGGGAATTAACCATTGGACTGAACCCAGAATTCCTGGCTTCCAGCCCCCCTGCTCTAACCACTGGGCCTCACTCCCCTCCCAGAGCTGGGAACAGAACTCAGGAGTCCCGGTACCTAGCCCTGCTGCTCTAACCACTGGGCCTCACTCCCCTCCCAGAGCTGGGAATAGAACTCAGGAGTCCTGGTACCTAGCCCTGCTGCTCTAACCACTAGACTCCCCTCCCAGTAAAACTCAGGAGTCCTGAACAGTGGGCTGGCAGCAAACAGCCTCTCAATTTTGGGGATGGATTGAATTCAGACGGGCTAAGCGAACTGCAAAGAAATGGGAAGGGGAGGATGGGGGGGAAGGAAGTGAAGTGGAAGGGGGCTGAGTGATGGCAAAGTGAGTGAGCATTGCCAGCAGATCCAGGGGAGCGATTATTCCCTTTTATTCGGCACTGGGGAGCCCACATCTGGAGTATTGCGGCCAATTCTGGGGGGCCCCGTACAGAAGAGATGTGGACGCATTGGAGAGAGTCCAGTGAAGGGTGACAAAAATGATTCGGGGGCTGGAGCACTTGACCTACGAGGCGAGGCGGAGGGACTGGGGCTTGTTTAGTCTGCAGAAGTGAAGAGTGAGGGGGGATTTGAGAGCAGCCTTCAACTTCCTGCAGGGAGGTACCAAAGAGGATGGAGAGAGGCTGTTCTCTGTGGTGGCAGATGGCAGAACAGGGAGCCATGGTCTCTAGTTGCAGGGAGGGCATGAGGGGTCGAGGTTGGATATTAGGGGAAACTATTTCTGTAGGAGGGTGGGGAAGAACTGGGGTGGGTTCCCTAGGGAGGGGGTGGAGTCTCCATCCCTAGAGGTGTTTAAGTCTCGGCTTGACAAAGCCCTGGCTGGGATAATTGGGTCGGGGTTGGTCCAGCTTTGGGCAGGTGTCTGGACTCGATGACTCCTGACGTCTCTGCCCACCCTAGGAGTCTGTGATTCTATGAATGGTGACATAAGGCGTAACACGGTAAAACAAAATAAAATCTCCCTTACGGCGCCATTTTTGTCACCTCTCAGCAGCCCATGCCCCAGTGACTCACCCTCACTAAAGACACAGCCTACTGAAAGATCACCACCTCGCACGAGAGATACTCTCTCTGCTGGAGACGCAACATCCTTATGACGAACTATGCAAGAAGATCGGATGGGGCAACAGAAGAACAGCTGACCTCAAGGGAACATACTCTCGCTTACATTCCTCAATCCACCCGACCAATCGGTCCATCTCGGCAGGAGAAGTTTGGCTATACTGATGACCCATGCACTGCTGCCCAGGCCAAAGATCCAGGCTGAAGTTGTGTTACCAGTAGCGCAATCCAGGGTCTCAATCGGTTACACCAAGAACCGGCTGCGTGCCAGCCCAGACAGAACACAAGTGAATCTCTTCCCTCAGTGCAGTTATGAGGCTGGGAGCCAAATTGACATCTGGAATGAGGTACCCCTTGCCCGGTGCGGGGTTCCTGCCTGTTTTGGAGTGATGCCTGCCTGTACTCTCTTTTGAGGTCCACATGTAGGGTTGCCCGGTGACCAGTTTTGTACCGAACAGTCCAGTATTTGAGCTTTCTGTTCGGGAAAAAAATTGAGAAACTATAATTGAGTAACTAGAACTGTCCAGTATTTTCTCAATCAGACGTGATGTAGATTGTGATGTAATGTCAAGTGTGTCCAATATTTTTGTTGAAACCATCTGGCAACCCTACCCACATGGAGAAAGTGAAAGGCAAAGCTAAGTGCCTTGGACTTCAGGGCTCTATTCCCAGCTCTGGTAGCGGAGTGTAGGGTTACCAGATGGGTTTCAAAAAAATACCAGACACGTGATCTCAGAATGGGAGGGGGAGGGCGACCGGCCGGGAGGGGAGTGGGGCTGGCTGGGGGAGATCAGAGAAGGAACCGGCCGGCGGAAAGCAGGGCTTGCTGGGAGGGGGTTGGAGGGAGCAGGGCTGGCTTGGGGAGAACCAGCCAGTGGGGAGTGGGGCTGCCCCGGGCGCACGCAGATCCCGTGGTGCTGCCCATCCCGCGCATGGTCCCGGCGCGGCACACGGGTAAGTCTGGCCCCAGGGATTCCATCCCACCCCGGCTCCACCCTTCCCCTCCCCCCACTGTGTAGTTGTGTACTGCCTGGCTGGTCGACGCGCTCACGCAGCGTGACTCACGCAGTGTGAGTGTGTCGACCAGCCAGGCAGTACGCAGCTACGTACTGATACTCATTATAACAATAAAACGTAGGTAATTAGAAAATACCCAACATTTCTATGTCCGGTATTTTCTCAATTTGTTTCCCAGACAGAAAGCTCAAATACCAGACTGTCCGGTTCAAAACCGGACACCTGGCAACCCTAGGGTAGTGGGGTCTAGTGGGTTAGAGCAGGGAGGCTAGAAGCTAGGAATTCTGGGTTCTGTCCATGGTGTCTGGTTTTGAACCAGACAGTCCAGTATTTGAGCTTTCTGTTTGGGAAACAAATTGAGAAAATAGAAATGTCCAGTATTTTCTCAGTAAGACAAATGTAGATTGTGATGTCATGTCAAGTATGTCCAGTATTTTTGTTGAAACCATCTGGCAACCCTATCTGTCCAACGCTTAACACACTAGGAGTGAACCAATTCAACTTGGGGAACCAGCCCAGCTCCAAACTGTCACGCCTGCACTTGGCTATTTGATGGCTGAATACACCTGTCTGGTGTGAGCAAAACTGGCCCATGCAGAGAAACAGGACCCGGCATTGCATGACAGCTTCCTCTACCTCCCGGGATGTCTATACCCCACCACAGCTTTTCCGCGCTTGCTGGAATCGCTCGCCCCGATATCGGCAGAGAGGCTGCAAGCAATATGGAACAATGACGACAGGTTGAAGATACTGGACATCAGCAGACATGGCTTTGGTTTGGATTGGCTAAAGTCTGTTCAAATGTGTTTATATGCCCAATAGGATGTACCATTAAGAAAACGGCCTGGTATAAATTTACTTGAACTTCACGCTAAGTTGGCTCGACCTCGACAGGAGTTGTGCTCCAGACACAGGCAAAGGGGGGCATATTTGGGTGGGCATATGGCTAAGTGGGTGGGCCCTGGCTAGGGTTGCCAGGTGTCCAGTATTGAACCGGACAGTTCGGTAGGCGATTCTTAAAGGGGCCACGCGCTTTCTTTCTTTCTTTCTTTCTTTCTTTCTTTCTTTCTTTCTTTCTTTCTTTCGTTTTTTGTTGTGTTTGTTTATTTAACAACTCTTGGGTCCTTTTTTTTCGGAATTTTTTTCTGAAACCAGCTGAGGCCCACCCAGGCCAAAATGGGCATCGAACTCCTTTGGGCGGGCGCAGGAGGGGGAGGGTCCGGCGGGGGGGGGGGTGAAAGGTGTTGGGGGAGGGGAGGCTGCTGCCCCTGGGCGGGGGATGGGCAGATTGTGGGTGGGGTGAGGGTCTAGGGCCAAGGGGATCACTGGGAGGGGGCGGTGGGGTCAGAGGTCAAAGGTCATTGAGGGGAGGCTGAAGATGGGGTCAAAGGGCACAGAGGAGAGGCTCATGTGACCAGGGCTCTCGGGTCAAAGGGCACAGAGGAGAGGCAGGGGGCGGGGTCAAAGGGCAGGTGGGAGCTGTCCCATCCCCAGGCCGGCAGCACCGGGCGACGGACCAAGTTACCCAGCGACCCCCGCGCGGCGCCTTCGCGCGGCCAGAACTACAGGTCCCAGGGGGCTTTGCGGCGCGCGCCTGCGCAGTGCGCACCGCCCGGGCCGCGGGAAGATGGCGGCCGGCAGGGGGCCGCGCGCGACGTGAGGGGTCGCCGGGCGGGATAGCGAGCGGGTGAGGGGGGGGCGTTGGCGTTGAGAGGGGGAGGGGCTGGCGATGCGGGGGGGGGCTCGGAGGGGGGCTGGCGAGGGGGGAGGGGCTGGCGATGGGGGGGGCCGCTGGCGATGGAGGGGGCTCGGGAGGGGGGAGGGGCTGGCGCTGGGGGGGGCTGGCGAGGGGGGAGGGGCTGGCGCTGGGGGGGGCGAAGGGGGGCTGGCGAGGGGGAGGGGCTGGCGATGCGGGGGGGCTCGGGAGGGGGGCTGGCGATGCGGGGGGGCTCGGGAGGGGGGCTGGCGATGCGGGGGGCTGGCTCGGGGGGAGGGGCTGGCGATGCGGGGGGGGGGAGGGGGGGCTGGCGAGGGGGAGGGGCTGGCGATGCGGGGGGGGCTGGCGATGCGGGGGGGTTCGGGAGGGGGGGCTGGCGAGGGGGGAGGGGCTGGCGATGCGGGGGGGGCTGGCGATGCGGGGGGGTTCGGGAGGGGGGGCTGGCGAGGGGGGAGGGGCTGGCGATGCGGGGGGGTGCTTTGGAGGCTGAAGGGGGCTGGCCCGGAGTGGTGGGATCTGGGGGGTGCGGGATGGGGGCTGGGGGCTGCTCGGCAGTGGGGTGAGCTGGGGTTCCCCTGGGGAAACGGGGTGAGGCCAGGGCAGGGCCTGGGGGGTCTGGCTGGAAGGGGCAGGAGGGGGGCGGGGCTGGGGACCACTCCCAGCAGGGTGCTGACCAGTCGCCTCGTTAGCAGCTGGAGGAGCCAGGCCGAGGGCCACCCGGAGCGGCCGGCGCGGCGCTGCCCTTCCACAGACCCGTTGGCAGGGGCCGTATCCGCGCTCGGGCTCCGGCCCCGTCCCTGCACCCGGAGCCATGGCCAGCGGCACAGGGGATGGCGGCAACGCCCGCTTGAGCATCGCCTCCCAGTTCTTCACCCAGGAGGAGGGCAGCGGCACGGACAGCATGACCACCTCGGAGAGGGTGCGTGGGGAGCAGGCAGGGAAGGCTGGCTCTCATCTGGCCATGTGTCACAGGCCCAGGGGTGGGGAAACGAGATACAGGGTCTTTCCCCTCCATCGGCTCTGCTCCAGCCCCAGGGCGGGGGAGTACCTGGGACCCAAGTTCGGGAAAAGTTAGTCTGGTCACCTGCCTTGTCAGTTACAGTCCACTTTCCATGTGCATAGTGAAGGTCTAAATGTTGGGGCTACATGATGTGCTCCCCAGTGATCTCCCTGCAGTGCACCGCGTCTTTACAGGCTCTGGCTAGTTCTTGTGAGGCCGCATAGTCTGGGGAGAAGGCACCTGTCTGGGTCTTCACAGACCTGGCTTCCCCCCTGCCCCTGCTCTTCTGGGACCCTTTGGGCAGACCCCTTCCTCTCCCTGGGGCTGGCTCCCCTTCTGCCTGTCTTGTCTGTGCAGCTTTTATCCCAAGGCCACTGACGCTGGGTGGGGATGTGATCCGTTTCCTGGTATATTGCACCGGTGCAACCCTGGCGTGGGCTATTCCCCTCCCCCACGCCAACAGGGTATGGCGGCCTCCACGCTGGAGGGAAACTAGACTGGTGTTGGCAGAGCCCTGGATCGCTGAGGGGGTAGATTGGAAGCCCTTTGGGGCAGGGACTATCTCTTGCGATGTCTGTTCAGCGCCTGGTACAATGGGGCCCTGATCTCAGGGGCTCTAGGCACTACCATAGTGCTAGTGGGATGGGTGTCTGTCACCAGGATAGCCATCGGCATTTGCCATGTACCCCTCCCAAGCTACCGCGGGCCACCCCCCCGTTCTTGCCAACTGCCCCCTGTCCCCGCAGGCTGCCCCTCTGTTCCCACCAGAACTCCTGGCCTAGTTGCCATCTCTGCTTGTGCTGTCCTGTTGTGCTGCGTGAGCAGTTATCTCCGGACTGTCGTGAGCTCTCAGCCTCGCTTGGCCCTTGGGTGTGACCCGTTTGATCGTCTTGGGAGGGATTCCTTAGAGCCAAGCTGCCCTCGAGTGCCCTGGTGCTTCCTCACGGGCTCCTCTCTCTGCAGGTGGTGGATCTGTTAAACCAGGCTGCCTTGATCAGCAATGACTCTAAAATCACCATCCTCAAACAGGTGAGCAAGAACGCTGCCCCCCCTCCCCGCAGGAATGGGATGACACCAGGCTGGGAGTGGAGGACGCTGGGAAAACAGAACCCACCATATGCCCCTGGCTCACTCCACCCTGCACAGAGCCCCTCATGTCACAGTGGGTGGGTCCATGGGGCAGGGCACTCCACGGGGGGGTGGGCAGGTGGGCAATGGCTGATGCTGCAAAACCTCTCCACTGGTTCAAGACTCACCTGCTGTCCCTGCTTTCCCCATAGGTCCAGGAGCTAATTATAAACAAGGACCCCACGCTGCTGGATAACTTCCTGGATGTGAGTAGCCGTGGGCGTGCCGGGGCGCCCCTAGGAACTGCCTTTCCTGACTCTCCTTGTGCCCATGCCAAGGGCTGATGCCGTATCACTGGCACTGATACCCCTTCGCTCAGCAGCCCCCTCCCCATGGCAGCTGAACGAGGCGGAGAATTCCTCTGACTTGCCGAGCAAAGGACACGACAGAACATCAGCTCCCTGCTCAGTGGGCCCACAGCTTGGGGGCTGAGGTGTGGGGGGCTGCCCAAAGCTGGAGCCCCAGATGCCCGTCAAGCCTGGGCAGTGTCCGACGTAGACCTGAGGAGTGTGAATATTCTCACCCGGGCCTAACCTAAAACTTTCCGCAGCCTCCGCCCTGCCTGCGTTTGGGGGCGGCCGAGCTGTGCCTCGTGTTCCCAGCCCCGCTCTGCCCTGCCCCCTCCTCTTGGCCAGCTCTGCTGCCTGCTGGGCAGCTGGGGCCAGCCCTGACCGCCTGCCTCTCCGGCTGCAGGAGATCATCGCCTTCCAGGCGGACAAATCCATCGAGGTGCGCAAGTTTGTCATCGGCTTCATCGAGGAGGCCTGGTAAGGACGGCTTGGCTGCTGCACCCTGGAGCCCCTGGCTGTAACCTCCCTTCCCACCGAGTAGATGGGAGCCTCGTCCAGCCAGCTGCCTCACTCCCCACAGGCTGCAGCAGCTGGGAGCGCTCCCACCCCACTCCCTGCGCTCGCTTATCTCCAGCTAAGGTCCGTGCTGTGAGCAGGCCGGGAGCGGGGCCGGTAGGTTACAGCTGGGGCTGTGAAGAGCCAGGACTCCTGGTTCTGTTCCCAGCAGGGGGAGGGGAGTCCAGTGGTTAGGAGCCAGGACTCCTGGGTTCTGTGCCTTGATCTGCCTTTGACTCCCGGTGTGACCATGGCAAGTCGTTCCCCCCCACCCTGCCTCAGTTTCCCTGCCAGTACAAGAGGTAAGGGGTCCATGGAAGCCAGCTGCGCTGTTCCTGGGCTGCTCGCCTCGCCTCACGCTCTCCTCCCTGAGTTTGTCCTCTCCCCCGCCCCAGCAAACGGGACATTGAGCTCCTGCTGAAGCTCATCGCCAACTTGAACATGCTGCTGAAGGACGAGAACGTCAACGTGGTGAAAAAGGCCATCCTCGCCATGACCCAGCTCTACAAGGTGGCTCTGCAGGTGAGCACTCGTCCGCCAGCCGGCGCGGCCCCAGCCTCTCCCAGCAGGGGGCGCTGCAGGCGGAGCTCCCAGCTATTCCAGCCTCTCCCAGCAGGGGGCGCTGCAGGAGGAGCTCCCAGCTATTCCAGCCTCTCTCAGCAGGGGGCGCTGCAGGATTGGCTCTGGCAAGAGCTGCTCTCTCTGGAGAGGATTCAGGGGGGAGCAGGGTGGGGGCACTAGCCGTGGGGGGAGCTCCTGGCTACTCCAGCCGTGGCTGCTCCCACAGCGGAGTGGTCCACACAGGGCAGCCCGCCTTGGTTCTCACCTTTCCCTTCTGGCTCCCGGCAGTGGATGGTGAAGTCCAGAGTCATCAACGACCTGCAGGAGTCCTGCTGGGAGATGGTGTCGGCCATGGCCAGCGACATCATCCTGCTGCTGGACTCGGACAACGACGGCATCCGCACCCACGCCATCAAATTCGTGGAGGGGCTGATCATCACGCTGTCGCCCCGCATGCCCGACTCGGACGTGCCCAAGCACCACAAGAACGACATCAGCCTGGAACGCATCCCCAAGGACCACCCCTACATCAAGCACGGTGAGTGGGGGGGCCCGCTGGGGCTGTCAGCACGTGGCTCTTCCTCCCCCCCCCCCGGCCCAAATGCCTTAACCACCCCCCTCGCGCGGCTTGCGGCCTGTGCCGTGACCCCTGCGGCCTGTGCCATGACCCCTCCCACTCCTGCCTTGCAGACGCGCTGTGGGAGGAGGGCAAGGGGGCCCTGGAGCAGCTGCTGAAGTTCATGGTGCACCCGGCCATCTCCAGCATCAACCTCACGGCGGCGCTGGGCTCCCTGGCCAGCATCGCCCGCCAGCGGCCCATGTTCATGGCCGAGGTGATCCAGGCCTACGAGACGCTGCACGGTAAGTGCTGCCCCCCGGTTCCACCTCGGGGCCCCACTCCCTGACCAGAGCCGGGGTAGAACCCAGGAGTCCGGCCCCTCAGACTCCTTCCTCGCCCTGCACCCCACTCCCTGGCCTGAGCTGAGAATAGAACCCAGGAGTCCGGCCCCTCAGACCCCTTCCTCGCCCTGCACCCCACTCCCTGCTCGGAGGCGGGGATAGAACCCAGGAGTCCAGCTCCTCAGCCCCCTTCCTCGCCCTGCACCCCACTCCCTGCTCGGAGCCGGGGGTAGAACCCAGGAGTCCAGCTCCTCAGCCTCCTTCCTCGCCCTGCATCCCACTCCCTGCCCGGAGGCGGGGATAGAACCCAGGAGTCCGGCCCCTCAGCCCCCTTCCTTGCCCTGCATCCCACTCCCTGCTCGGAGCAGGGGGTAGAACCCTGGAGTCTGGCCCCTCCGCCCCTCCCTGCCCAGAGCCAGACCCCAGGCTTACCCCCAAGCCTCCCTCTCTACAGCGGGTCCCTTCCGCACACCTGACCCCCTTTCCGTGTCGCCCTCCCCCAGCCAACCTGCCGCCGACCCTGGCCAAGTCCCAGGTGAGCAGCGTGCGCAAGAACCTGAAGCTGCACTTGCTGAGCGTGCTCAAGCACCCCTCGTCCTTCGAGTTCCAGGCGCAGATCACCACGCTGCTGGTGGACCTGGGCACGCAGCAGGCCGAGATCGCCCGCAGCATGCCCAACCTGAAGGAGGCGCGCAAGCGCCCGCGGGACGACACCGATCCCTCCCTCAAGAAGATGAAGATAGGTGAGGGGTGGGGCGGGCCGGGCCTCACGCTGCTGAGAAGCCCGGTTTAGCAGCCACTGCTGCCAGAGGCAGAGGGTCGCTGAGAGCGCCCCGCCGCCCAGTGCAATGAGTTTGGCCCAGCTCTGAGGGCTGTGATTGAAGGAGCAGCTTAGTTACTCCAGCCTCTCCCAGCAGGGGGCAGTGTGTGGGGGAGCTCCCAGCTACTCCAGTTCCAGGCTCTCCCAGCAGGGGGCGCTGTGGGGGGGGCAGAGCTCTCAGCCACTGCAGTCCTAGCTTCTCCCAGCAGGGGGTGCTGTGGGAACGGGGCAGGAGCGGCCGGGGTGGGGAGCTCCCAGCCTCTCCCAGCAGGGGGCAGTGTGTGTGTGGGAGCTCCCAGCTACTCCAGTCCCAGGCTCTCCCAGCAGGGGGCGCTGTGGGGGGGGGCAGAGCTCTCAGCCACTGCAGTCCTAGCCTCTCCCAGCAGGGGGTGCTGTGGGAACGGGGCAGGAGTGGCCAGGGGTGGGGAGCTCCCAGCCTCTCCCAGCAGGGGGCAGTGTGTGTGTGGGAGCTCCCAGCTACTCCAGTCCCAGGCTCTCCCAGCAGGGGGCGCTGTGGGGGGGGGGGGGCGCAGAGCTCTCAGCCACTCCAGTCCTAGCCTCTCCCAGCAGGGGGCGCTGTGGGGACGGGGCAGGAGTGGCCAGGGGTGGGGAGCTCCCAGCCTCTCCCAGCAGGGGGCAGTGTGTGTGTGGGAGCTCCCAGCTACTCCAGTCCCAGGCTCTCCCAGCAGGGGGCGCTGTGGGGGGGGGGCGCAGAGCTCTCAGCCACTCCAGTCCTAGCCTCTCCCAGCAGGGGGCGCTGTGGGGACGGGGCAGGAGCTGCCTGGGGTGAGGAGCTCCCAGCCTCACCCAGCAGGGGGCGCTGTGGGGGCACAGGAGCCCCGGCATCCCAGACATCCCTGGATGTGGACCCTTGGGTGGCAGACTGCGCAGTGAAGCTGGGATCCTGGAGGCCAGAGGGTGCAGAAACCGGCTCGCCCTTAGAGCCGGTGTTTCTAGGGTAGTGAGATCCCTCCCTGTGCTGGGGAAGGCTGGCAGGGGGCAGAAGCAGCCTCCCCGCTGCTGGAGCTCTACCGGTGCAGCTCTGTGGGCACACGGCACTTGGCGGGGCCCGGCGGGGCTTGGGGGGCTGTGGCACCAGCCCTGGCAGTGCCCCTCCGCTCTAAGCCAGGGCTCCCCGGCACAGAGCCGTCCCTTGGGGAGGATGACGAGGACAAGGACCTGGAGCAAACGGCCGTGCCGCCGCCCAAGCCCTCCGTCCAGACGAGCCCCCTGTCGGACACGGACATCACGGCCGAGTTCCTGCAGCCCCTGCTGACGCCGGACAACGTCGCCAACCTGGTGGGTGCGGCCGGGCCCTGGCTCGGTGCTGACGGGTCCTAACCCCCGGGCATGGACACGCTGCCGGGGGAGGGGTGTGTTCGGCCCTCGGGCAGGGGTTCCTGTTACCGCCCACAAGCTAACGAGCTGTTGGAGGGAGGGCTGGGGGGAGATCCAGGGGGTGCGCTGCCCTTACACTCAGTGCTCAGCAGGGGGCGCCCTGTGGGGTGGGCTCTAACCCGCTGTCCCAGTGCCGTGCTGGGGGGGGCGGGGCCTCAGCAGGCTGGGGAGGGGCAGCGCCAGAGGGACCCGTGCCCCCCCACCCCTCTTCCCGGATCTCCAGCCAGCTGCCTTGCTGCCATGTCCCGGCTCTCCTGCCCCAGGTGCTGATCAGCATGGTGTACCTGCCCGACACCATGCCTGCCTCCTTCCAAGCCACCTACACCCCCGTGGAGTCGGCCGGCACAGAAGCCCAGATCAAGCATCTCTCCCGCCTCATGGCCACCCAGATGACAGCTGCAGGGCTTGGCCCAGGTATGTCTGCCGAGGGGGCGGAGAGACCTCTCTATGGGGCTGGGGGAAGGGGGAGAACATCCAGGAGATGGGACTCAGTCCCACCTCCCCTGCCTGTGGACTCCCTGCCTCCCCAGCCTTGGGGCGCTGGCAGGGGCTGTGGGGCAGGAGTGAGGGGCACTGGTGGGGCTGGGGGGAGCCCGGGGCTGGGCTGGCAGTGGCTATGGGTCAGGAGTGAGGGGCACTGGCAGAGCGGGAGAGATCCTAGGGCTGGGCTGGCAGGGTCTGTGCGTGGGGGGCACCGGCAGGGCGGGAGGGATCCCAGGGCTGGGCTGGCAGGGGCTGCGGATCGGGAGGGAGGGGCACCAGCAGAGTGTGGGGGGAAGGGGGTGGACTGCAGCTTGTTTCCTGGCCTGCGCCCCCACCCCTGGAGCTGGGGCCTGACGGCTCTGCCCGCCCGCAGGCGTGGAGCACATCAAAGTGCTGAAGGAGGAGCCCAAGGAGGAGAAGCTGGCGAAGCCGGAGAGCGTGCTGATCAAGCGGCGCCTGTCCGCGCTGTCCCAGGGCCAGGCCATCTCCGTGGTGGGGGCGCAGGGCTGCATCAGCCTCCTGGAGGAAGAGGCTCCGCAGGCCAAGCGGCGTCCGGAGCCCATCATCCCCGCCCCCCAGCCCAGGTGAGGCCGTCTGTCTGCTCCGCCGCCCTGGCTCCAAGTGAAGCCCACGGCCCCTCGTCTTGGGATCAGAGGTCACCATTCGCCGCCCCCTTGAACAGCCCTGCGAGCGATGGTGTCCCCTCTCCAGCCGAAACAAGCCCAGCCCCTCGGCCTCCCCCCACGGCACGTTCGCCAGACCCCTCCGCCTGCCGGCCACCTTCTCTGGGCCCCCTCCCGATTCTCCGCGTCTTCAGTGACACGCTCTGCCCGGGGCGGGACGCAGGACCCCCCCTCGGGGCCTGATCGGCGCAGAGCGGAATTCAGCCTCGGGTCCTGCTCCCCTCGATGCTGCTGGACTTTGTCGCCGCAGTGTCGCGCTGTTGGCTCACGTCTAGCTCGTGGTCCGCTCTGCCCCCGGCTCCCTTCCTGAGTGTGACACGGATTGTTCCTCCCTAAGCGCGGCACTTGGCATGAGTCCTTATTGATTTCATCCTGCTTACCTCCGACCTTTTCAGTGCGCCCCCCCTCCCCCCGCCGGCACTGGCATTCCCCTGAACAGAGCCAGGCCAGAGCTGATCCCTGCGGGACCGCACTCGCTGTCCCCTTCCAGCTTGGTACCATTAGGACAGCAATGAGATTGCAGCAGACTGCTCTGGGGGTCCCCGTTACACCTCTGGCCCCTCCAGTCCGCTCCCCCGCTGGCTGCCAAGCACCGCGGAGCTCCTGGCCCTGCTAATGCTCCGGCGTTGATCTCTCCTAGTCCCCCTTGGTGTTACGTTGCGTCCAGCCCGCTGTTGATGGCACGTTCCCACCCCTCGGGCATCTGGGGTCTTGCCGCCATGCCCAGGGAAAGGTGGTGGCCCCTTTGCACCAGCGGGCGGCGGTACCGCGTTGAACGGGTAACCTGACGCACGGGTTGCCGGTGAGGGACGACGCGCCGTCCGACGCTGAGCTGCTCCCTCCCTCCCCACTCCAGGCTGGCGGGCGCCGGTGGGCGCAAGAAGGTTTTCCGCCTGAGCGACGTGATCAAGCCGCTGACGGAGCAGCAAGTGGACAAGCTGAAGCTGGCAGCCGTGAAGCGGATCCTGTGCTCGGAGAGAGCCGTAGCCTGCAGCGGGGCGGCCCAGGTAGGCCACGGCGCGGCCACAACAGGGTGGGAGGCCCAGGGGCCCGTCCGTGCGTGACCCTCCCTCCCTCTCCCCCAGGCCCGGGTCAAGATCCTCGCCTCCCTGGTGACCCAGTTTGGCGTGCCCCTGAAGAGCGAGGTCATGGCCTTTATCCTGGACGACGTCCGCAACCGGCTGGACCTGGCCTTCGCCTGGCTGTTCCACGAGTACAACGCCTACCTGAGCAAGTACCCCAGCGGCTCCCTGGAGCGCTACGACGAATGTCTCCTTGGCCTGCTCTCCGGCCTGCAGGAGAAGCCGGACCAGAAGGACGGGTGGGTGTCCCCCTGGGGGGCGGAGCCGCTGGCCCCGGGCGGGGGTGGGGGGGACACGCTCCTTGCTGGGACGTCAGCTCGGGTGCCACCAGCACCGCCTGCCTGAGACCAGCACCCAGCCGGGCGTCCTGCCACGGAGCCAGCTCTCTGCTGTGGGGTGGGGCCGTGTTGGCTCCGGGGTCCCCATCCCGCAGCCGTGAGCATCCTCACTCTGCCAGCAGGGGGCCTCTGCCTGCACTTCCTGTCCTAGACATCCCTTGCCCCGCTGGGGAGGAGACCTGCATAACGTCCTGGCACAGGGGTTCCCTCCCTTTCCCAGCCTGGCCCCGGCCCACCCCAGAGGTGGCTGCATCTCGAAGCCAGGCAAAGGGAGCCCGGGGGAGCCTGCGGCCAATGGTGATGGTCGGTGTGTGCGCCCCCTGCAGGATCTTCACCAAGTTGGTGCTGGAAGCCCCGCTCATCACGGAGAGCGCGCTGGAGGTGATCCGCAAGTACTGCGAGGACGAGGTGGGTCCGAGGAGAGAGGCAGGAGGCTGACAGGCCCCACTGAACCTTCCTTCAGCAGGCAGGGGGCAGGTGGGGGGGCAAGGCCTCTCCCTGCTGCATGGCACGCGGTTGAGCTCCAGCCAAGTGCATGGAGCCAATTCCCCAGCCTCCGGGGGTGGCGGGGTTTGCTGAGCCCCTGAGGGGCCCTCTGCTCACCGGGCTGTCTGTTGCAGAGCCGCACCGCCCTGGGGATGTCCACCCTGCAGGACCTGATCTTCAAGCGCCCGTCCAGGCAGTTCCAGGATCTGCACGTGCTGCTCGACCTCAGCTCCCACGAGAAGGACAAGGTGTGTCCGGGGGCCTGTGCCTTGTGGGACTGTCCAGCCCCTGTCCTGCCCCCTCCTGCCGCAAACCAGGCTCCAGCCGCCCGGGGAATCCCGCCGGGGGACCTGTGACTCGGCTCCCTAGCACTCCCCCCACGGCCTGAGGGACCCCAGCCTGCCTCCCCTCGGCCCCCCAGCAGCTAGGCAGGGGTGCGATTCCCCACCTGGTGCGGTCGCGTGGCCCTGCTGCGCAGCTGCCTTCAGCCCTCCCACCCCCCAGAGGTGGCTGCCTCTCGAGGGGGGGGAGCTCCCCCCCTCACACGCCGCGTCTGCCCCACAGGTCCGGCAGCAGGCCATCTTCTTCATCAAGCACATGTACGAGAAGGAGCACCTGCGGGAGTACGTGGAGAAGTTTGCGCTGAACTACCTGCAGCTCCTGGTGCACCCCAACCCCCCGTCCGTGCTCTTCGGGGCTGACAAGGACACAGGTAGTGGGGGGGGGGGGGCGGATCTCCCCCTTAGTGCTGGGCTTTGGCACTGTTGTGTGGGGGTGTGGGGGTCTCCCAGCCTGGTGCTGACAGCTGCTGCCTGACCCGCGGAAGGGGGACACGGAGCTCTCCCCTCCCCCACGCATGGGGGGACCCCAGTGTTCTCAGGGCCGTGGCTGGGGCCTGTCCGCCCTCCAGCCCCTGCTGTCCTGGCAGCCACCTGCCACATCCACAGCCCCCCTGAGAGTGACTCGGGGCCAGCTGCCCGCCCCTCCCTGCGGTCCCAGCCCGTCCCTCGCCTCCCGGCTGCCACGGGCACCCAGGGCGCAGGCTGGCGCCAGCGGTTGGAACAGCTGCTGCTCCGCCCCCGTTCTCCAGCCCCGCGACCGATCCGCCCCCTTGTCATGCAGAGGTGGCCGCTCCTTGGACCGAGGAGACCATCAAGCAGTGTCTGTACCTGTACCTGGCCCTGCTGCCGCAGAACCACAAGCTGATCCACGAGCTGGCCTCGGTCTACACGGAGGCCATCGCCGACATCAAGCGCACCGTGCTGCGGGTCATCGAGCAGCCGGTGAGCGAGGCCCCGCGGCTGGGGACTGAATTCCAAGCGAGGCTCTGGGGGCAGGGGCCGTCCTCATGCTGTTTGTACAGCGCCTGGGGGTCCCTGGCTGCCCTACGCTGGGGTGAGGTTCAGGTTGGAAGCAAAGGCCTGCCAGAGGGGGCCGTGCAGGCCAAGACGAGAACAGAGCTCAGAGAAGAGCTAGAGAAGCTTACGGAGGACGGGCCCATCAGTGGCTCTTAGCCAGGCTGGGCCGCGACGGGGTCCCTACCTCTGGCAGGGGCTGGGAACGGGTGACTAGGCAGGGTTCACTGGGTGGTTCCCTGTTCTGTTCCCTCCCTCTGGGGCCCGGCCCCGGCCGCTGTCGGCCGACAGGACCCTGGGCCAGGTGGCCCTTTGCTCTGGTTCTTCCTGGATGACTGGCAGCTGGGTTAGCACTGGGTGGATCAGCTGTTCTGGAGTCCGACCTAGAGGATCACAGAAAGGGCCCTGCGGTCAGCCCGGCCCACCCAGAGCAGCCGTGACGGGTTTTCCCAGCCTGTGGATGGACGCGCGGGAGCCTGCCTGGTCTGCAGCTGAGCTCCCCAGGGAGTTGAAAAGTTTGTCCTCCAATTTCACCTGGCTCTTGCAGCTTGGGCCTGTTGCCCCTTGTACCCCTGGCCCACGGGGCAGTCGATTGGGGTGGCACAGTGCAGTGCAATCCCCGATGAACCCCTACGCCCGGGCTTATTGGTTAATCATGTCAGCTACCCCCCCGGCCGCCGCCTCTATATCGCCTGCAGCAAGGTGGGGAGGCGGGAGCTGGGACACGTGGGAAGCTGGCTCCCCCTGCAAGCCGCTTCCACCCCCTTGCTGCCTCTCTCGGGGCGGCAGGGGGCTCCCTGGGCACACTGACTCCCGGCCTCGCCACCGGGGACTCTCAAATAGTCGTGTACCCGCTAATACTTGATACTGACATTCTTGACCCTCCTTATCCATCCTTTGTTCCAAGGGTGCCAGGCCCATCTATCACCAAGCTGGTGGTGGTGGCTGTTCCCAGGAGGGGGAGTGGGGCTCAAACCCTCAACCTCTGGCTCTGGGTACCTTATCCACTGGAGGAGCCCCCCAACCTCCCTACATTCTTGGCCCCCCTTATCTGTCCTGTGTCCCAAGGGTGCCAGGTCCATCCGTCACCAAGCTGGTGGTGGCTGTTCCCAGGGGAAGGAGGGGGGGGATCGAACCCTCAGCCTCTGACTCCGGAGGCTGGTACCTTACCCATCACTACCCAGCATCCCGACGGCTGCCCCCCGGAGTCTCTAGACCGGCGCTGAGCGTGTCTAACGGCTGCTCTCAGGGCTGAACCTTTCCTCCCCTAACCCTCGGATCGGTTTTGTTGGCCTCTGGACTCGCTCGTTTCTCCACAACTCCCAGGCCTGGGCCCTGCACCCAGAAGGGCCGTCGCAGCCTGGGTCCCTCCCGCCATGCTCCTGTCGAGGGAGATCAGCCTCGCTCGTCCCTGCCTCGCCTTCTCGGCCCGCCCGCGACGTGCGACCCGCCCTGCCTCCCGACCTCTGCACCTAGTTCCCGTGTGGGAGCTGTGCGCTCACGTTCCTCCTTCCTTGGTGCGGCACGTCGGGCGTGTCCAATTTTCTTCTCGTCCAATTCAAGCCCTCTCCTCCGAAGTGCTCGCGGCCCCTCCCCGCGTGGTCGTCCCTCCCTGATTGGATAACCCCACCCTCCGCTCTGCTCCCGGGGCAGCGATGAACATAAGGACCAGTAGCGGCCCCAGGACCCGCTAGGCGCGTCCGCCCAGTTGGAGAGCCGTCCGGTGCTCACTGCACAGTAACCCTGTTGGGGCCGTGGTTCCGAGCGCCCAGCCTCGGGTCTCTGGGCTGCGTACGGCCTCTGTCCACCCCCCTTGGCTTTTGCCCCTGTGGAGAGGGCGCTAACGCCGTATCGGCTGGGTTCTCTTAGGGCTTGGCTAGGGAGGCATGTGCTGATTGCTGGCTCCCCCCACCCCAGCCCCCCGCATCCCTGGTGATTCTTCCCCCTCTGTGCCCAGATCCGCGGGATGGGGATGAATTCCCCGGAGCTGCTGCTACTGGTGGAGAACTGCCCCAAAGGGGCCGAGACCCTGGTGACGCGCTGCCTCCACAGCCTGACGGATAAAGGTACCGGCCCCACCCTGCCCCTAGACCCCCGGCCCCTCCCAACGGGCCCTGCCCTCCAGAGGGCCGCTGGCCTGCCTGGGCCTCGGTTTCCCGTTCAGTGGGAATGTGGCTTTCCCAAGCACATCCCCCACCCCCAGTGCAGGTCGGCGCTGGGCTCCCCCAGCCCCTCCCCTGGCGCTGACCTGCCCTTGCTCGCGCAGTGCCCCCGTCTCCCGAGCTGGTGAAGCGAGTTCGCGATCTCTACCACAAGCGGCTCCCGGACGTCCGGTTCCTCATCCCCGTCCTCAACGGCCTGGAGAAGGTAGGGCCCGCGGGGCCTGGAGGGCACTGCTGAGGCCGTGGCGGGGGGGAGCCACTGCCTAGAGGAGGCGGTGGGCTCTAGTGGGTTCCATCCCTGGCTTGGGGAGGAAGGATGTGGGGTCTAGTGGTTAGAGCACGGAAGGGGGGCTGAGAACCAGGATTCCCGGATTCCACTGGGAGTGAGGTCTAGTGGTTAGAGGCGGGGGTAGGGATGGTGGCCAGAACCCCTGGATTCCTGGCTTTGGCACTGGCTCAGTGCCATCCCCTTGCCGTGCCTCAGTCTCCCCCGTGTCCAGTAGGCCGAAGGCCCGTGGGGAGGGTTGTGGGGCATAACCGATATCTGCCGAGCTCTCCCCCCAACCCCTCGCTTCCTCCCCCAGAAAGAGGTGATCCAGGCGCTGCCCAAGCTCATCAAGCTGAACCCCATCGTGGTGAAGGAGGTGTTCAACCGCCTCTTGGGGACGCAGCACGGTAGGTGCGGGGCCAGCTGCTGGGAGATGGGCCGGAGCCTGGGGGGAGGGACTGGAGCCGAGGGGCCGCGATTCCCAGCTCAGGGGGCTGGCTGGCGAGATGCCGCTGGGAGACGACGGGCCGTGGGGGAGCAGTGGGGCTGCCGGGAGGACAATTGGGGGCCAGGCGGGGGTAGGAGACTCAGCCAGGGAGTGGCCTGAGCCTGGGGAGTTTCAGGAGCCCCGTCAGCGTCTCCGGCGGGAGAAACTGAGCTGGGCTGCAGGGCCGAGGCTGCACAGGCTGGTCAGCACCCGGAATCTCCCATGGGGCCCAGCGCCGAGGGAGCCGCAGGCAGCCCGGCCTCCCGGCTCAGCCCTGTCTCTGTGCCCGCTGCAGGCGAAGGGAATTCGGCCGTGTCCCCCCTGAACCCTGGGGAGCTGTTGATCGCCCTGCACAACATCGACTCCACCAAGTGCGACATGAAATCCATCATCAAAGGTAGGGGGGATGGGCCCTTCCCGGCTCTGCCCGTCCCCGGGACCGGTGCCTCCGGCAGCAGGGAGGGACCCAGGACACCTGGGTTCACGTCCTGTGGCCGTTGGCGCCCTGCCCTCCTCCCCCCCCCCCCGCCCCGGGTCTCGGCCACGCCCCCACGTCCTCTCTTCCCCTCCCCCCCGCAGCCACCAACCTGTGCTTTGCCGAGAGGAACGTCTACACGTCGGAGGTGCTGGCCGTGGTGATGCAGCAGCTGATGGAGCAGAGCCCCCTGCCCATGCTGCTCATGAGGACGGTCATCCAGTCGCTGACCATGTACCCGCGCCTGGGCGGCTTTGTCATGAACGTCCTGTCCCGCCTCATCATGAAGCAGGTGGGATCCCGGCCCGGCCTCGCCGCCGAGCCTGGCGCGGGGATGTGCTTCGAAGAAGCAAACGGCATCTTTTTCAGGGGAGACGATAACACGCCGCAGTTACTGAGCGTACATAGACCGATCAAGGCCTTATCGTACGCGTGAGACATTACACTCGTGTACTCACGCGCACGCACGCACGCTCCCCCTTGTTACCAATAGCTGCCCCCCCAACTGCACTGGTGTGACGGCGCGTTGGGGTCCCCCGTCTCCTGCACCCCCAAATGGCACGAACAGACTCCCCCAGCCAGTAGAATGGAGGGAGTTTATTGCTTCTCCAGGATATAGCACAGCACAGATGTCATCTGGTTACAGGAACTGGGGCTAAGAGGCCTCAGTGCCCCCCTTGAGATGGGGGAGTCCCAGCCCCCTCCCCAGTTCCTTCTTCCCTGCTTTCCAGACAGGAACTAATTACCTCTCCTCCAGCCCTGCCCCCAGCCAGGGCAGCATCCACCTTCCTTTGTTTCTCCCCATGGGGGGTGGCTGGTCAGACCAGTTTGGAGCCACCTTTGCATAATGACTCCCCCTTTCTCTGCTGGGTCTTGCTACAGCCTTAGCAAGTTACCCCCACTACGTCACAACTGGCCAGGTGAGTTAGATGGGGGAGGGGTGGAGCCGATCCGCATCGATGCTCCCATGTGGACAAGGCGAAAACCCGGGGTCCCTCTGCAAGATGCCTCCTATTTATCCCTCTCAGGCTGCCAGTCAGTCATCACCTCGCCTTTCTTAATGCTGCTTCAAAGAGGGTCCTTCCAAGGGCAGGCCCTTGCTGCTTGACTCCAAGGCGTCTGTCTGTCCAGTCGTCTTTTCAGTGAGCTCACGTCACAAGTCTTGTCTTTGGATCTGGCTCCCGGCCCCTCCACCCTTGCAACTGCTGCTGGAGGTGCTCAGCTCTCAAGGCTCCTCCATTCACACCTCAGACATTTCAACAGGACACTCAGGGAAAGGGGAGAGGTCTAGTCTACTCCTAGAAAAAGTCGTTTTCCTATTCCTATCACGGAAAGGGCTTAATACAGAGTTTCTGTGGTCTATAAGAAGCAAAGATCCATACAAGATCTCTCTCTATAAAGAGACACAAAGTTTCTCTTAATACAAATATCAGAGCGGTAGCCGTGTTAGTCTGGATCTGCAAAAGCAGCAAGGAGTCCTGTGGCACCTGATAGACTGACATTCATTGGCGCATAAGCTTTCGTGGGCAAAGACCCACTTTTGTCAGATGCACGTAGTGAAAATATCCAGAGGCAGGTATAAATATGCAGGCCAGAATAAGGCTAGAGATAACGAGGTTAATCCGGTCAAGGAGGGTGAGGCCCCCTTCCGTTATCATTCTTAATACAAAGTTATATGAGAATAATACATGGTTATATGCAGGGCTTGACAAACGGCGGCGAAATCCACGCGCCAGCCCCGCACTGCTCATGCGCGCGCTGCCGGCGAACTGAGCGACCGGCTGAAATCTACTCGCCACGGGGGAGTAGATACACCGATTTGTCGAGCCCTCCTTGTATGGAAATGGTGCAGACATTTATCCACAGCGGGTCCCCGGCACAAGCTTGGCTGGGCCCAGGGAGTCCTGGGGTCTCTGGAAATCCCGGACTCCTGAGGAGGCGGGGAACGACCCTGCCGAGGGCGCTCATCCTGCCGAAGCCTTGTCCCCTTCCTTCAGCTTAACGCTGGAGCTGGCGTTGCCGTCTCCCTGCGGAGCCCCCAACCCTGCGTCCCGGCCCATTCCCTCTCCCCTTCCTCTGGCCTTGTGCTTAGTGTGCTCTTCCTGTCCTAACCCGCCATGCGCTGGTGGCGTCTGGCCGCTGACCCGCCGCTGGGTCCCTCCCCAGAGGTGGCTGCATCCTAGTGCCAAGTCAAGCGATTCCTCTGCTGTCGCTGGGAGGGGGGCCGCTCTTCCCTTGTCCCCGGACAGCCCTGGTCTCTTCGTTTCTCAGCCTGCTCCCCCGGGGCTGTGGAGGTGCAGTGACCATACCAGGCCGCTGCCCTGGCCCGCCCCCTCACTGCTTCAGCACTGCATGTGCCTGGCACTGCCCCACCCCCGGTGAGCTTCCTCCTGCCTGGCCCCCATCCCCTGCCCTCCAGTCTGGCCCGGTGCCTGCCAGTGAGAACGGAGCCATCCCTAAAGCAGACAGCCACGAGGAGGGGCCCGGCGGGGTGCCCGCCTCTTAGCCGCCAAGGAGCCTCCACCCCTTGCCTGTTCCAGGGCTCCTCCCTGCTCCGAAACGGCTGCCAAGGCCCACGTGGCTGGCCGGCTCCTTCCCAACACCCCAGGAGAGCAGTGGCCCTGCAGGCGCCCGGGGGGCTGGCTGAATTCGTGGCCCTGTGTGCAGGGGGGCCCTGGAACGGCCCCTCTCCTAACCCCCTCTGTGCCCCGCAGGTGTGGAAGTACCCCAAGGTGTGGGAGGGCTTCATCAAATGCTGCCAGCGCACCAAGCCCCAGTCCTTCCAGGTCATCCTGCAGCTCCCTCCGCAGCAGCTCAGCGCCGTCTTCGAGAAGTGCCCCGAGCTGCGGGAGCCCCTGCTGGCCCACGTCCGCTCCTTCACCCCGCACCAGGTACCGCTGCCCCCGCGGGAGAGTCGCCCTGGGGTGGGGCACAAGCGAGGCTGACTCTAGTAATCGGGACAGGCTGCAGTGTGGCCCCTTGGGGCTCCAGAGCCCACCCCACCCCCTCTGGGGCAGGTGGGGAGTTGCCGGATTTTGGGGAGTCACCGGTGCCCCCCTGGGGCTCCGCCTTTAAACTCGCCTGCTGCGACTGGTGACTGCCCCCCAGGCCAGCTCCCTCTGCCCCCCTTACTGGCCAGCCTCTGTCTCCAGTCGGGAGCTGAGAGGCTGGAGCTGCGGACGCAGGGCAGCTGGCACCGGGCACAGCTCTGGGCACCCGGTCCTCTGCTCCCGCGTGCCTTGCTCATCCAGCCTCCCTTTCCCTTCCCCACCCCCTCGCACAGCAAGCGCACGTCCCCAACTCCACCATGGCCATCCTGGAAGCCAGCAGCAAGCAGGAGATGGAGCTGAAAGACCCCCAGCCGCTGATGGAGGTGAGTGGGGGAGGCTGGGAACCGGGCACGGGGGAGTGAGCCAGTTCCTGCAGCATAGATCGGAGCCGTGAGGGGGGAGGACTCTCGAGCCAGCCCCGTGGCCAGTGCTCTGTCTGTGAGCCAGGCCTTGCTGCCCTCCCCCCGGCCTGGCAGGACACAGGATCCCTGGCCTGTCTCTTGCGGCCCCGGCTCGAAGGGATACGGAGGGGTCCCCTCCCCGGCTCACAGTGCTTTGTCCCCGGACAGCAGGAACTGGAACCCGCCCCCCTCCTCCCACGCATGTCCCAGGACATGATCGCCCTGCGGCTGGCCCAGGAGAAGGCGCTCAAACGGCAGCTGGAGGAGGAGCAGAAGCTGAAGCAGCCGGCCAGCCAGCCACGCCCGGCCCATGTCCTGGCACCACTGCCCGCCGAGGAGCCCATGGACTTCCGGGAGGAGGGGCCTGAGGTGGAAACACCCACCATCTTCATCAGCGTGCAGGAGGAAGAGGAGGGCTCCGGGGGAGACGGGTCCCTGTTGGACTCCAGCGCGGAGGGGCCCCCGCCGGCCAAGGTATGTTCTGGGCACGGACGGTCGCTTGGCAGCGCTTGTGTGTGGAGTCAGGGCTGTGCCCACCTAGGGCCCCATTAACCCCTCGCTGGCCTCAGTGCTTCCTATATGTATGTTGTGGCCCCCCAGGGCTCTGCTGGCCACCAGGGGGCGCTCCCCAAACTGTAATCTTGGCCCCCATCGTGGCTCCCTTGCTCAGCCCCTGGGGGTCACTGACCTCGGCTGGAGCCCTGGGAGGCAGGGTGCGGCTTCAGGGCTGCTTGTTGGCCAAAGGATGGAGCCGAGGGCCTGCCTTTGCGCCCCAGGATTAGTGAGGGGCAGTGGAGGTGACCCTGGGGGGTGGCAGGTAAAGCTACACCCTCCCCAGCGGTCTGTCCGGCTGCAGGGCTGGGGGGCCTCCGTTGCTGAAGCCTCTTGTCTGTCCTGTTTCTCTTCCCCACACCAGGAGCCGAAGAGCAAGGAGGCGGGAGCCGGTAGCGCCGCGGACGAAGAGGCTGAGAGCAAGCCAGAGAACCTCCCACCGGCTGAGCCAGCGCCCAGCAGCACCCAGCCCAGCGGGCCCCAGCCGGCCAGCCAGCCGGAGGAGCAGCCAGAGGCCGGAGCAGGGCAGGAGCAGAAGCAGAAAGCGGAGAGCTGATGGGGCAGTGCTGGCCTGCGGCAGAGGCCTACAGGGCAAAGAGACTCGGGGGGGATGAGCAGACTGCACAGCTAATGACCTGGAGCTTGACTAAATAAACAGTCGCTGTTCTGGTGCCCTTCCACCTGCCTGTCTGCATGGGGTGCATCCCTCCCTCTGGCCCGGTTCATCTCTGTGACCTTCCAGGGAAATCTGTCCCCCATCCCCAGGGAGAAAGGGAGCCCGGGGTAGGACCTGGGCCAGCATTCCTGCCAGGCCCGCCCAGTGCCCACACCACTCAACCACACGGCTGCTCCGGCCTGGAGCCAAGAGCGGATTTCTCTCACTCCCACCCCACCCCTGGTGCGATGTCTTCTGGGCCCAGCAGGCCCTGCCCAGAAGGTCCGTTCTCTTCTGGCTGCAGCTGGTGGAGTTGGGCATTGGCGCGACAGCCGAGCTGCAAAGAGCTCAGGGGCAGGAAGTCTGGTACCCACTGGGCATCTCTGCCTGCTGGCCCATGAGCAGGGTCTCTGGCCCAGAACCCTTGCCCACAGGGTGAATGGACCCGGCCCGTCTGCGGGCACAGGAGAAGGGAGGCAGCTTGTGTTTGTAACCTAGTTTCGGGCTCCTGTGCCGCACTCCACCCGGCCGTGCCCGAGGAAGGATCTTTCCTTTGGCCGGGTCAGGCTTGCTTCCTTGCCCCCAGTGCTTTGTACTTCAAGGCCTATAGAGCCAAGGGAGAAGGGAGCTGAGATCTGGAAGGGAGAGCAGGGCTCTGGGGAAACGGGCCGAGGGAGGAGAGCAAGGGGACGGGCCTTAGAGCAGTGTGATTTCTGTGGGCATCACAATTTGTGGGTCCCCTTGTCCCCCTCCTTGGCTCAGTGCTAGGGTCATTTGCTGCTGCCAGGGCCTGAGCCCAACAATTACCCTCCCCTCAGCTTTGCCCTACAAATGCTGGGTGCCCCCAGTTCCTAAACCCCCTGGGCCAGCTTTTCTCTGCAGCCCCTCTCCGTAGGCGCCCACAGAAATAACAAGCCTGCTGTCTCCATAGAGACCCAATGCTCACTGCCTTGCTGGCTCAGCTGAGACACCTGCCCCCCTCGCTTCCATGTAACAGCACCAAGCAAAATTTGTAATAACATGAGTCAGTGTTTATAAAGTGCAGGGATTTGTGATGCTAAAGCAAGATCCTAGGAACAGAAAATGGTTGAAGAAATAAAAATGCCACGTTTTTAAGGGGCAGCCGGTACCTGCAGCAGGCTCCAAGCTTCCACTGTGGCGTTTCCCAAGGTTTTTGGGGCTCCATCAGAGCTGCTTGGTTCCCTGTAGTGTCTGACACACAACCGCCCCCCCCCCTTTTGCTTTGCTGTATGCTCTGACAGTGCGATTCTCGGGGGGGCTGGTTTGTCTCCAGCACAGGGCAAAGCTACGTTCCTGTGTCTTGGACAAACTCTGGCAGGTTGGCCCCCAAACCATGTTTAGGATCGTATTTCCAGCCTCCCAATACATACCAGCCATACGTACAGCACCCTGCTTCATCAATGCAACCCCCAACACTCTAAGCAGATATGACTCTCATGGTTTGGTAACAGGTTAAAAGATCAGAAACAAAGGGTAGAAATAAATGGTCAGTTTTCAGAATGGAAAGAGTTGTCCCGCAGAAGACTTGTGGTGGCCCAGGGCTCTGTGCTGGCAGCAGTCCTATTCAACATATTCATAAATGAGCTGGAAAAAGGGGGTAAGTAGTGAGGTGGCAAAAACAGCAGCTGACACTCAACTGCTCAAGATAATTAAGTCCGAAGCAGACTGATGAGCTTCTGAAATAAACGGAGAAGCAGTGAGATGGCAACATTTGCAGCTGATAGGAAACTACTTAAGATCATTAAACTCAAAGCAGATTGAGATGAGCTCCCAAAGGATCTCACAAAACTAGGTGACTGGGCAACAAAATGGCAAATGAATTTCCATATTAATAAATGCAAAGTAATACATATTGGAAAACAATCCCAACAATAATAAAATCAGGGTGTTACCTAAATTAGCTGTTACCACCCACGACAGAATCATTGTGGATAGTTCTCTGAAAACATCCATACAATGTGCAGCTGCCGTCAAAAAAGCAAACAGTTAGGAATCATTAAAAAGGGGGTAGAGAATACGATATTCTCTGCCTTATTGCCTCTGTATCAAGCCATGGTACGCCCACACCTTGAATACTGCGTACAGATGTGGTTGCCTCATCTCCAAAAAGAGATCTTGGCATTGGAAAAAGTTCAGAAAAGGGCCACAAAATGATTAGGGGTTTGGAGTGGCTGTTGTATGAGGAGAGATTAACAAAACGGGGACTTTTCATCGTAGAAAAGAGGAGACGGGAGGGATGGGGTAGAGGTCTATAAAATCATGATGGTTATGGAGAAAGTAAATGAGGAAAAAAGATATATTTGTTCCCATCATGCAAGAGCTATGGGTCACCCAATGAAATGAATAGGTAGCAAGTTTGAAACAAACAAAAGGAAGCAGTTCTATGCACAACACACGGTCAACCTGTGGAACTCCTTGCCCAAGGAGGTTGTGAAGACCAGGAATTTAACAGGGTTCAAAAAAGAACTAGATACATTCATGGAGGATGAGTCCATCAATGGCTCTTCGCCAGGATGGTGGCCCTAGCCTGTGTGTCGGAAGCTGGGAATGGGTGATAGGGGCAGGATCTGGTAGTTCAGACACAGCCCTGCTGTGCAGTGTGTGTGTGTGTGTGTGTGTGTGGCGAGGGGAGGGGGGGGTCCCTTTCTGACCCTGTGCTTCAAATGCCTTGAAGCATGAGGATCAAGGGCCCTGCCCTGAGTATCCAGTTTGATCCACCATGAGGGGGACATTGGAGGGGTCCGTGGGGGTTAGTGACAAGGGGGGCTTGGGGGTCTGGGTTGAGGGGAGCACAGGGAAGGGGGGATTGGGGTCACTGAGGTTCTGCATCTATGTTGGGGGAGGGGCCACAGGGGTCTGCAGGGAAGTTTCTAAGGAAGTTTCTTTGGAGGTCAGGAGGGGGCGGAGCTAAGAGAAGAGGGTGGTGGGCGGAGCCTATGGAGGGTCAGGAAGGGGCGGGGCTAAGAGAAGAGGGTGGTGGGCGGAGCCTATGGAGGGTCAGGAGGGGCGGAGCTAAGAGGAGAGGATGGTGGCCGGAGCTTAAGGAGGGTCAGGAAGGGGCGGGGCTAAGAGAAGAGGGTGGTGGGCGGAGCCTATGGAGGGTCAGGAGGGGCGGGGCTAAGAGGAGAGGGTGGTGGGCGGAGCCTATGGAGGGTCAGGGAGGGGCGGGGCTAAGAGGAGAGGGTGGTGGGCGGAGCCTATGGAGGGTCAGGAGGGGAGGGTGGTGGGCGGAGCCTATGGAGGGTCAGGAGGGGCGGGGCTAAGAGGAGAGGGTGGTGGGCGGAGCCTATGGAGGGTCAGGAGGGGAGGGTGGTGGGTGGAGCCTATGGAAAGTCAGGAGGGGCGGGGCTAAGAGGAGAGGGTGGTGGGCGGAGCCTATGGAGGGTCAGGAGGGGCGGAGCTAAGAGGAGAGGGTGGTGGGCGGAGCCTATGGAGGGTCAGGAGGGGAGGGTGGTGGGCGGAGCCTATGGAGGGTCAGGAGGGGCGGGGCTAAGAGAAGAGGGTGGTGGGCGGAGCCTATGGAGGGTCAGGAGGGGAGGGGCTAAGAGGGGAGGGTGGTGGGCGGAGCCTATGGAGGGTCAGGAGGGGCGGGGCTAAGAGAAGAGGGTGGTGGGCGGAGCTATGGAGGGCCAGGAGGGGCGGAGCTAAGAGGAGAGGGTGGTGGGCGGAGCTTAAGGAGGGTCAGGAGGGGCGGGGCTAAGAGGGGAGGGTGGTGGGCGGAGCCTACGGCGGGTGATGGAGGAGGCGGAGCCTGTCCGGCGCGGGGGGGCGGAGGTGAACGTTGGTGTGGGCGGAGTCTGTGTCGGGGTGGGCGGTGCCTATGGCGGGGCGCGGAGGGGGCGGAGCCCGGCCTGGAGGCCGATAGGGGCGGGGCCGATGGCGGGAGGTCGAAGGGGCGGGGCCCGCGCGGTGGTTGCTAGGGGCCCGGTGGCGTTGCCAGGGCCCCGCTTCCGGGCGCGGGGTCAGAGGTGGCTTCCGGCGGCAAGATGGCGGCGGCCGCGGCTGCGGACGGGCCCCCCCCGCTGCTGCCCGAGCTGAAGAGCCAGTTCCGGACCCGCGAAGGCTCCTACCGGCTCCTGGCGCCGCCGGGGCCCGAGCCCCGCAGCCGGGGGGGCCCCGCCGCGCCGCCCCCCGGGGGCCCCTCCCCGCTGGGGCCCCCGCCCGCGCCCCCGCCCGGCCCCGCCGCCCCCGCCGCGCTGCCCCCGGTGCGGCTCTCGCTGGTGCGGCTGCTGCTGCCCGAGGGGCCCGAGCCCGCCGAGCCGGGCGAGCCCGCCGAGCGCAGCCGCCTCTGCTGCAACCTGGGCCGGGAGCTCTACTTCTACTCGGGCGGCGGGGCCCGCGGCGGCCGGCGGGTGAGGGGGGGGCGGGGAGGGGGAGCGGGGCGGGGGGGGCGCGCCTGGGCGGGGGGGGGGGGGGGGAGGGGGGGGGGGCAGGGGCAGGGGGGGGGGGAGAGCGGGGCGGGGGGGGCGTGGGCGAGGGGGGGGGGGGCGCGTGCGCCGGGCGGGGAGCGGGGGGGGGGGCGGGGGGCGGGGCGGGGGGGGCGGGGCGGGGGGGGCCTGGGCGGGGGCGGGGGGGGAGGCGGGGGGGGGGGGCGTGCGCCTGGGCGAGGGGCGGGGGGGGGCGGGGGGGGGGCGTGCGCCTGGGCGAGGGGCGGGGGGGGAGCGGGGCGGGGGGGCGTGCGCTTGGGCGAGGGGCAGCCGGGTGCACCCCGGAGGGCAGGTTTATGGGCAGGCCCAGGGGTGAGCTGGTGACCGGGTGTCGGGTGCAGGTGTCCGTTAACTGAACCATCCTGAAACCTCCTGACTTCGTGCCGGTGACTCGGCGATTCGATTGTCGCCCACGGGCAGCGGCCAGTGCGCTCCGGCCCCGCTCCCCTGACCCGAGGAGCCCCCGTCTCTATAGCAGAGGCAGCAGCGCAGGGAGCCAGTGGAAGAGCCACCTCCCTGCGCTGCTGCCTCTGACACCGAGGCAGCAGCAGGCGGTGGCAGCAGCCTCTGTTCAGGGAGGAGGTCTGAGTACCCCGACCCAGCACAAGCCAAAATTGAGCCGTGTTTCCTGCCCCTTCCCCCTTGGCTCCTAATACCCCCACTGCGGCTCTGCATTTAAAGTGTAAGTCCCAGACCTGGCACAAGCCAGGACTGAGCCGGGCTGCTGGCCAACCTGCTAAACAATTTCCTAGCGAGGGGGGAGGGAATGCATGAAGGGGCGGGTCTGGAGACTGGAAGGGCGGGATGGAACCCGGAATCCTGAGGGGGGCTGGGGTACTGGTGAGGATCCTTCCCCGGGAAGGGGATAAGCTCCCGAAGATGAGCAGAGAAGCATTCAGGGCAGGATTCCAAACAGCGGGGAAGGCCTCCACAGAGGGGGAGCTTGGAGGGACAGGAGGCAGAGACCCCAGTGCTCACACGCTTGTGAGTTGTGCAGGCAGCAAGAGCTTGGGCACGGAGTGAGCTGTTTTGCTCTGGTGAGGTCTGAACATGGCAATGACAGGCGCCTGTCTGTCCTGTTCACTTCAGGCGGCCGCCCTGTGAAGTGGTTTCAAACAGCTGCACAAACAAGCTATGCAATTAACCCGTGCCGAGTTCTGTGCTGGTGCTGGGTGCCAGGCAGCTGAACCAAGCTGTGTGTCCCTTTGCTGCCCTGCAGTCCTGTTTCTGCAATTTTAGGGAGTCGTTCTGCTGCCAGTCCTCTGCCATTTCTGTGACATGCACACCAGGGCAAATATTTGTGCAATGGCAGTTGAGATGTTGCAGGCTCCGTGGGGGGTGCCGGCCTTAGACCTCAGAGCTTTTCGTTGCTCAGAAGGGTGGTGCAGTTGTGAGCAAGAGAGATCTTGGCAGTCGGGGCTAGGCTGTGGTATCCATTACTGAGCCTGACCAGCCAAAGTGCCTCTGATGATGCAGCATCCTTGTGGGTGTTTGCAGCGTGTGTGCTAATGGGCGGGCGCTAGCTGCTTGAACAGGCCCGTGGGTGAGCGCAGTGCTTCAGACGTCGCCGATGACTGTACACCTGAATGTAGCGTCTTATCAGAAATTGGGGGACCTAGCACATCTAAGGAGGCTGCCTGGAGACTGGCACTCGCATGGTCGGCACACATCCACTTCAGAGCACCCACTGTGCCAATTGTGTGTCCGTTCTCCTGGGGGAGGGGTGGGAAAAGCAGAGCTGCTTGATGGGAAAAATATGGCCCCTGTAAAAGGTTTGTTTGGATTTTGTGTGGTTTGTGGGTTAGGGGGAGTGGCTGGGAGTGTTCTGGGGGTTAAATGCACTTGGGGTCCCCTCTAGGGGTTGTCGATGCAGCCAGGAAATTGGATCTTGACTGTGATGTGATATCGCCGCTGGAGATGGAGATGGTGGGAGAGCAGTTGCTCTTGGCTGTTTAAGCCTTCAAATAGGACAGAGGGCGCGAGTGACTGGAAACACAGGGGGGAAGTGTCTGAGTTGCAAAGAGCTGGGTGTAATCCCTGTCACAGGAAACTGGGGTCTAGCACTTACAGCG
This sequence comes from Pelodiscus sinensis, assembly GCF_052426305.1. Classification (NCBI taxonomy): domain Eukaryota; kingdom Metazoa; phylum Chordata; order Testudines; family Trionychidae; genus Pelodiscus; species Pelodiscus sinensis. Next base: position 4,073,631 of record NC_143069.1, read on the forward strand.
GGAAGGTGCTGCGAATCGGGATTCCTGGGTTCCATCGCCCAGCTCGGGGAGGGGAAGGGAGCCTAGTGCTTAGAGCAGGAAGTGGCTGAGAATTGGGTTCTGTTCCCAGCTCTGTCACTTTGTGACACTGAGAACAATGACTTCCCTTCTGTGACTTTGGCAGGCAGGTACTGACCCTGGAAGAAGTGTGCAGTCGGGTGTTGCAGGATGGAGGGATGAGGGGTCCTGAATGGTTCTCTATTTCAGTTGCTTCCCTTGGGAATCCTACTCCAATTGGGAGCAACAGCGACCTTCCCTGTTCACCATGGGGACCTGCTGCTGCCGGCACCTTGCGCTGCGCTCCCCATGCAGCGCGCTGGATCCTGTCGGGTTCGGGGTCGCCGTTGCGCTCTAGATCCAGTCCTGCAAAGCATGTAGGGTTACGGGGGGGATGTAACTGCCATTTCCTCTTTCAAAGCCAGCGCCTTCTCACCCCTCCTGGTGTTGTTGAATTCCAGTCCCTCGATCTGAACAAGCCCATCGACAAGCGCATCTACAAAGGCACGCAGCCCACCTGCCACGACTTCAACCAGTTCACGGCCGCCTCCGACAGCATCTCGCTGCTGGTGGGCTTCTCCGCCGGCCAGGTCCAGTACCTGGATCTCATCAAGAAGGACACCAGCAAGTTGTTCAACGAGGAGGTGAGATTCCACCCCTCTGAGCTGTGTCGTGTCTTCCGTGGGTCGGCTATAACCGCTCCCGTAGCGTTGGAACCTCCCGCTGCACTGGTCCCCGGATTGGCCGCCAAGGCTGCTAGAGAGCAGTGCAAGGCTTCCCATGCTTCCGCCCCTCTCCACAGCTGGGCCAGGGTTCAGGGGAGGGTCTGTTAGGCAGTTCTCTTTCCTCTGCTTCCTCACTGAGCCCTGTGCTTGTGGGGTCCCTGGGTGCTCCAGGGCAGCCTGTCATTACAGCTGCTCTGGTTTGTGTGGGTGATGTGCTTGGCTCTTGGCTAGCAAAATGCTTTCCGGGGCACCCTGAGCTTCCTGCCGTAGCTGGCGTGTCTCTTCTTGGCTGCGAGGGCTGTTCGTGTGAGGCTGCGGTTTGCATGGCACAGCAGAGGGCTGGGAGTGGGGTACAGATCCCTCCATTTGGAGGTTCCTGGTTCAGAGCCGGCCCAGTTGGGGGCGCAGTTGCTTTCTGCCCCATGGTCTGCATGCAGTGAGTTGGCGAGTTCTCAGGCTCACACGCCACTGTCTGTCAGCCCCAGTGGAGCAGCCAAGCACTGGGAAGACCCCAGAGCCTGCATCTCTCTTCCCCTCCCCCCCACCCCGGCCAGGGAAGCCCCACGGGCACATGCCCCCTCAGTCTGATCCCTGCCCTCCGTTCCCCGTTGTCCCAGCGGCTCATCGACAAGACCAAGGTGACCTACCTGAAGTGGATCCCGGAGACAGAGAGCCTCTTCCTGGCCTCCCACGCCAGCGGGCACCTCTACCTGTACAACGTGGAGCACCCGTGCGGCTCTGCCTCGCCCCAGTACACCCTCCTCAAGCAGGGCGAGGGTTTCGCCGTCTACGCCTGCAAGAGCAAAACCGCCCGCAACCCGCTGGTGAAGTGGGCGGTGGGCGACGGGGCCCTCAACGAGTTCGCCTTCTCTCCCGACGGCCGCTACCTGGCCTGTGTCAGCCAGGACGGCTGCCTCCGCGTCTTCCACTTCGACTCCATGCTGCTGCAGGGCATGATGAAGAGCTATTTCGGGGGGCTTCTGTGCGTCTGCTGGAGCCCTGACGGGCGCTACGTCGTCACCGGCGGCGAGGACGACCTGGTGACGGTCTGGTCCTTCGCCGAGGGCCGGGTCATTGCCAGGGGCCACGGGCACAAGTCCTGGGTCAACGCGGTGGCCTTCGATCCCTACACCAGCAGCGTGGAGGACGAGGAGCCGCCGGAGCTGAGCGGCAGCGACGAGGAGCCCCAAGAGCCGGCTCACTTTGGCCGGGTGCGGACTAGCAGCACCCTGTCCCGCCTCTCCAAGCACAGCACCAAGAGCTCCCCCTCAGTGACCTACCGCTTCGGCTCGGCCGGCCAGGACACCCAGTTCTGCCTGTGGGACCTGACGGAGGACGTGCTGTACCCCCACCCTCCGCTCTCCCGGGCCCGGACGCTCACCAACACCTTCAGCACCGGCATCCCCTCCTCGGTGAGTGGCGGGAGCAACCTGGCTGGGGAGCCGGGGGGCAGCAGCGTGGGGTCCCTCCTGCCTCGCTCGCTCTCGCGCTCCAACAGCCTACCCCACCCGGCCGTCACCGGCGCCGCCAAGAGCCACGTGGCGGACAGCGCCGTGCCCTTCAGCATCGGCAAGTTCGCCACGCTCACCCTGCAGGAGCGCAAGGACAAGAGCGCCGAGAAGGAGCACAAGCGTTACCACAGCCTGGGCAACATCAGCAAGAGCAACGACAAGATCAACGCGGCGCCCCGCAGCAAGCTGGACACGGCCAAGGTCCTGGGCACGGCCCTTTGCCCCCGCATCCACGAGGTGCCCCTGCTGGAGCCCCTGGTCTGCAAGAAGATCGCCCACGAGCGGCTGACCGTGCTGCTCTTCCTGGAGGACTGCATCCTCACCGCCTGCCAGGAGGGGCTCATCTGCACCTGGGCCAGGCCTGGGAAAGCCGTAAGTACAGCTGGGGGGGGCGGCAGGACGGGAAGGGGGAGGCCTGCGCGCTCTTGCCCCAGAGCGGCCAAGGCGACTGCTTCCCCTTGGAGGGATCTTCCAAAGCCGCTGGCGCGTCTGCAGCCTGGGGGGTGACCCAGAGCAGAGGGGCTGGGGCACAGAGGGGAGGGAAGTGGGAGAAGCAGGTACTTTGGGCTGCCGCGGTCAGGAGGGCCTTTGGGGCAGCAGGCAAGAAATAAGGGAGCGGGGTTTCATGGGTGTCAGGCCCCGGGTCTGTTCCTGGCTCTGGGAGAGGAGGGGGGACTAGGGGTCAGGCCCCGGGTTGCCTGTTCCTGGCTCTGGGAGGGGAGGGGGGACTAGGGGTCAGGCCCCGGGTTGTCTGTTCCTGGCTCGGGGAGGGGAGGGGGGACTAGGGGTCAGGACCCCCGGGTTGCCTGTTCCTGGCTCTGGGAGGGGAGGGGGAGGGGGGACTAGGGGTCAGGACCCCGGGTTGCCTGTTCCTGGCTCTGGGAGGGAGGTGGGGACTAGCTTTTGGAACAAGGCTGGGCTCAACTTTTTAACCCAGAGCTAGGCTGACTGCTGCAGGCTGAGTGCTCCTAGCCCAGCTGCGAACGGGCCAGCTCGGCCCCCTCTCTGCCCTGCTCTGCCAGGGGGTGGTCAGGATGCTGCACAGAGGCCAGTAGGAAGCTGTCCGAGTGGGCCCTTGCTAGGGGAACAGTTGTATTTAGGCTGGGCTCTCCTGCCCACACAGACCGCCCTAGCTGCTACCTTTCCCTGGGCGCATTCATCCAGGGGATCTGGCCCAGCACCGGGCCCAGCCATCTGCCAGGCGGCCCGAGTCAGCAAGTGGATTTGCCAGCTCTTAGAAAAATCAGCTGTTAGCAAGTCTCTGCATTGGCTCTAGGGATGCTGCTTCTCTGGACGGGTCCTGTCTCTGCCCTCATCTCGCTTGTTGTGCTTCAACTCTGGGAACAAATCCTTGAATCTGCCTCCCATTGGTTCCGTTTGGGAGTGGCAGCACGGCCCTGCCTCCCACACCTGCTGTGGGGTAGGGTGGGCCCAGCAGGGGAGCGGGAAGACCTTGGGGTCCCACAGCTCCCCCTCCCTGCTGCCGTGGAAGAGGCCAGGCTGCTCTGCTCTGCTCTGCGCTGTCGGAGCAGTGCTGCCCTTCTGCGGGTGTCTCGGTCTCTTTGCAGATCCAGCCGCGCCGGGCTGTGACTTCGCGCTTGTTCCCCAGCGGTGGGGATCTTTCAATAGGGAGTTTGCGGAGGGGAGAGCTTCGTGACTTTCAGGGTGCAGGTTCTGTCTCTGGGATCCGCCGTGTGTTGCTCATCTGCTTCCCGGCCCCACTTACTCTGGCTCCCCTGGATTGGCTGACTCTCTGCCTATCCCCTAGCTCTGCCGCTAGCCTAGTCAGTTTCCCTTGGTTTCTAGTCAGTTTCGCTTCCTGCTTCTCATGCATGCCAACAACTGGGGCTGTCTGCCTTAAGGCTGCTGGGAAAGGTTGCACTTTGGCCAGTTTGCGCCCCCACCCCCAGTCAGTACCTCCTGCCGTACCCCCTCCGTGGTGCCAACTCTCGCCATATCTGATCTCTTCATAGATTGTGAGGCCACAAGGGACCACTGCCATCATCTAGTCTGGCCTCCTGTGTAACGCAGGCAGTAGGAGGGCCCCGAATTAGTTCCTGGGGGAGCTAGAGCAAATCTGTTAGAGAACCCTCCAGTCCTGACTTAAACCAGCTCTTACAGCCCCGGCTGCCGGAGTCGCGTGCTGGCCTGAGACGCACGTTTAAAAACCAAAAGTAAGTTTCTTGCCCTCGTGGTCGGGAAGGAGACGTTGCCGACGGGAAGCAGGGGAGTCCCAAAGGCTCAGAGCCCAGGGAGCCAATGAACTGCCCCCCCCCCCCCCCCCACTCCCGGATTATTTAAAAAAAACCTCGTGAGTTTGAAGCTGGTCTCGATTTGGGGGTGGGCAGGTTTCTGAACACTTGGGGCTAACAACACTTTGCCCTTCCCTGTCTCCTCAGTTGGGGGGCATGTCTCCCATCTGTCCCCCCCTTAACTGCTGCCTGGGCGCACAGAAACCAGGGATGCCTAGAGCGCCCTGCCTTGACTGACCCTGCTGCCCACAGGGCTCTGTCGCGGGCGCGCCCAGCAGCCCGTGCCCCTCGGGCACTCTCTTGCTTCTCAGCCCTGTCTGTCCTGAGAGAACCTTCCGCCCAGCCCAACTGCCCCCTGCAGCTGACTTCAGGACCAGTCCACAACCAGCCAGGCCCTGTCTGTGGGAGAGAAGTGGAGACCAACGGGTCTGTCTGGACTGCAGCTGCCAGCGGGCCGACAGACTCCTGCACGTCGTGCCGGGCGAGAGCCCCACGAGTGCGAATCACGTGGAAATGAGGCCCTGCTGCATGTGGTGTCGCGTGTCCCCCTCTGGCACGGACCGGGCAGGGTCTGGTGAGCAAGGGGCAGCCCCTTTCCACCCGTCTGCATGGTGGTTCCAGCCAGCAAGCCAAGGGTTAACGGATCACTGACTGTCGGCAGACAGGGCCGGTGAATGATGCCCTTAGAGCCCAGCAGGGCCGGGCTCTGCCTGCTGTCGGGCTGGGTGATCCCGGGTCACCTGGCCTCTCAGCGGCACTTCCCGAAGTTCTAAACAAGCCCCAGGTCTTCCCTTTGTGGGGTTCCCCTTGGAGCCAGGCCCGGCTCTGACCTGAGCAGATGGGGGTCGTGTGGACTCTTGTTAGCGCTGCGACCCTCAGAATCCCCCCGGCTGCAGCTGCTTCCCTCGGGCCCCCGCCCCAGGCGAATGGAGCACGCCCCCGGCTGTGCTGCCGCAGCCAAGCCAAAGCGCCAACGCGGGGGGTGGCGCTTCGGGAGGGGCAGAGACTGGAGAAGGGGCTTGTTCAGCCAATGAGCTTAGACTCTGGATGGCACTTTCCAGCCAGCCCCGCCCCGGAGGGCTCACCCTCAGGACAGATGGTTCCCTGCTGTGCCGGGACTGCAGGCAAACGGGTTGGCAAGCAAAGGCAAACCGTGGGGCTTGAGCCCTGTTGCCTGCCCTGAAAGCTGGGCTCTGTCTCAGCCGTGGAAGTTCTGCTGCGTCGGCCCCGTTGCCGCTCGTACGGTCCCTGGGGCTTTCGGCCGGACTGGGCTGGGCTGGAAGGCTCCGGGGCTTTGCCTTGGGCCCAGAGCTGGTCTGGGGCATGTGCATAGCGGGGGGGTCACTAGGAAACCAGCCGTACTACAGCGTGGACAATAGGTTACGCTAGGGAGGGGCTGGCACTTAACTCCTAAACCCAGGTTACCCCCCCCTGCATTGACCCCTTTGGAGCCAGGTCTCTGGGCGAGCCAGGGGTTGGGAACAGTGGCAGGATCTGGTCTTTGCTTTTTGTAACAAGTCATTCATCCAGCCCTCCCCCAGCTCTGGGCCTGATCCCTGGCACTGGTGGCTCCTGTATGTACCGCTTGCGCTGTGCAGTGCCTCCGTTCTTCCCAGAGAGTTTCCAGGGCAGATGTTTCAAATTTGAAATAGTTTCTATGCGCTCAGCTCCCAAGTGGATAGATAATTTCTAGGTTCTCCTATTCCCCATAAAGGCAAAGGCTGTTTCTAGGTGCCCCATGTGAAGAGAAAAGTGGTTTCTAGGTGCCCTCTGACTTTTGCTTTACAACAGGAGTGGGGAATCAAAAGCCCAGGGGCCGGATATGGCCCCTAACTTGCGTAGGTCCAGCCCCTGAGGTTCAGGGCTCCCTCGCCAGCATTGGGGAGCCTGTGCTGGTACTCCAGCCCCCCTGCTATTCCCCGGTGGGGCTGGAGTGCACAAAATCTATTCGCCTGGGCCCTAGGATGTGAGGGGAATGGGGGGACTGTCTTTATCCTTTGGTCTGGGGCCACATCAATGAGGGTTTGTTGTGGGGGGGGTTTCCTCAGCTGTGTGGCCCCCGAGTGACTTGTTTCTGGGGGTGCGGGGCCCCTGACCCAGAAAAGGTTCCCCAAATTAAGCCCCCTTTGTCAGTGGCACCATTCCACACCCCCACCTGGTTCTGGGATGGGCAGCAAGCCGGGTCAGCCCATGGGGCCTGGTTTCCAGCAGTGATCCGCAGGGGCAGCATCTTGGTTGGCGCTCCTGGCCCTCGAGAGGGATGGGGGGCAGCGTTGGGCTGGGGGCTGCATGGCCCCCCACAGGGATGGGGAGGTTTGGGGGGGAGCATTGTGCTAGCGCTGCCCGGGGAGAGGAGAGATCGTCCCCGTCCCAAAGCTGGATCGAGTACAGCCGTCAGAGAAGCCTCTGCCCTCTCCCCTGCCGGATGGTGGGGGATGGGAGCGGGTCTGCGCAAGGCTGGTCTGGCCTGGGGCGGGCAAGCAAGCGCCTGGTCTTAGGACCAGGAGTCAGGCCCGTGCACTGGCCCCTCTCTGGCCATGTCAGAGGGAGACAGGCCGAGCCCAGGTCCCCCCGTGTGGTTCGGTGCCGGGGAGGGTCTGTGTTTGGCAAGAGGCCCTCAGCTCGGTGTAGAGTCCCGGGATGGCAGAGGGGCCAAGTCCTGCCCTGGGGGGGCTGGTTTACCCCCTACAGCCTCTCCCCCTGTTCATCCCCCTCCTCCACGGCTCTAACCATCTCCCCCTTCCCTTGCAGAACCTCACCTCCCAGAACGGCAGCTCGCCCAGCGGCACCGTGGTATAGCCCGGGGAACGCCCCGGGGACAGGTGTCCTCAGCTCGCGTAGGACCTGGGGGAGGGGGCACTGCCCCCTCCCTGGGCCCAGGCCCCTCGTTATTTAACGCTAATTGGCGCTGCGTGGACAGACCCTTCCTGGGGCAGAGAGCCGCTAAGAGAGGTTTAGTATCTAGCTACCTGTCTACAGAGCACAGGCCTCTGGGCCCCTCCCTTCATGCATTAATGGCCCCCGGTTACAGCTTCGCCGAACATCCGTGCTGGAGCGATGGGAGCAGAGACGGTTTCCTAGTAACTCACTTTGCACAACAGCCTGGACCGGCGGAGCTGCCTCAGTTTCCCAGAAGACACTGGAGTGGCCAGAAGGCCCCCTCCAGGCTGCCACTACCTGCACTTCCTCTGCCAAGAGACGCCCACGTGGGCACATAGACAGTCTTGGAGTAGGGGGCTCATGGCCAGAGACCCGGCACCCTGCCGCCCCCGTCCCCCATCCCTCACGGGCAGGCCAGGCTTCGTACACGGCCGGAGCGGAGGGCATCTGCGCCGCAGGGCCTGTGTGCCTGCGCGTGCGCCTGGGCCCTGGCACGGGGACAGGCCTGCAGGGAAAGCTGCCGAGAGCCCTGAGTACAACCGCTTGGCTACCCCCTCCCCGTGTGAGAACCCCAATAAGCCAGGGAACCCCCCAGCTTGTGGTGCCAACCCCCTCCCCCCCCCCCCGGCTTGTACCTGCTTTGGGCGGAGCTGAGCCTTGCTGGCTAGGAGAGGGAGCCGGCCTCCCTATGGACAAGGGCACTGCCAGGCCAATTCCCATCTGTTGCAGCCTTGGCATTTCCCAGCCTCCTGGAGCAGGTGGTACCCCCAGTGCTCCCTGGCTGCACCCCCCGGCCTGGCCACAGACCCTCCACACTTGGCTGCTCGGTGCCTAGGAGCCAAGCCCTACTCCTGGGCTCCAGCTGGCGTGCGAAGCAGCTGGCCCCGTACTCAGCCAAGCCCCCGCCTGGGGACAGGTGTCCTGCCTCACGTTGGACCCCGGGACGAGGGGTGCTGCCCCCAGCTAGCTGAGCAGGGGCTGCTGACTCCCACGGTGGGCGTAGGCTGGGGGGAGATGCCCCATAGCCTGGGCCGGGCCCGGGGAATTCACCGCTGGAGCCGGCAGCCCTGGGCCCCACGGGGATCTGAACAGAACGTTGCTCGTGTGTCTGGGGCTCGGCTTGGCCTCCCTGCCCCCCCCCCCCCCCCCCCCCGCTTGTAACCTGCTGTGAGCCCTGGGAGAGCCCAGGCAGCACAAGGAACAGTATTAGCCTTGGTGTCCCTCCCCCCAGCCACTCACCAACCCCCCCCCCCCATCCACTTGCCCCTCACTGTGTGCAGCCCTCTGGGGCTCTGTGCAGTCATTGGGTGGCTCTACTGCTGGCTCTGGGGTGCCGCCAGCAGCCGCCCGCCGGGGCAGGGCCTGCAGAGAGCTGGTGCCCCTCGGCCTTCTATCCCCTGTGGCTGGAGGTCTAAGTTATGGAGCTGCGGTTCTGCAAGTTCTTATTTATACTAAATGATTTTCACAACACGGCCTGCCTGCCTCAGCTCTGTGTGCGCCTGCAAGCACCATGCACTCAGCGACTGCCCCGATTGGTGCATGGGCGCGGGGCTGGGCCCGTCTCACCCCCTGGCCAGTGAAAATAATTCACTTTGCACCTTTATGATGGAGATCAGGGCCCCGTTGGGCCGGGTGCCACCTAGAAACACAGCGACCGAGATCAGGGCCCGTCGGGCCGGGCGCCGCCCAGACACACAGTGACCGAGATCAGGGCCCCGTCGGGCCGGGCGCCGCCCAGACACACAGTGACCGAGATCAGGGCCCGTCGGGCCGGGCGCCGCCCAGACACACAGTGACCGAGATCAGGGCCCGTCGGGCCGGGCGCCGCCCAGACACACAGTGACCGAGATCAGGGCCCGTCGGGCCGGGCGCCGCCCAGACACACAGTGACCGAGATCAGGGCCCCGTCGGGCCGGGCGCCGCCCAGACACACAGTGACCGAGATCAGGGCCCCGTCGGGCCGGGCGCCGCCCAGACACACAGTGACCGAGATCAGGGCCCGTCGGGCCGGGCGCTGCCCAGACACACAGTGACCGAGATCAGGGCCCGTCGGGCCGGGCGCCGCCCAGACACACAGTGACCGAGATCAGGGCCCCGTCGGGCCGGGCGCCGCCCAGACACACAGTGACCGAGATCAGGGCCCGTCGGGCCGGGCGCCGCCCAGACACACAGTGACCGAGATCAGGGCCCGTCGGGCCGGGCGCCGCCCAGACACACAGTGACCGAGATCAGGGCCCGTCGGGCCGGGCGCCGCCCAGACACACAGTGACCGAGATCAGGGCCCCGTCGGGCCGGGCGCCGCCCAGACACACAGTGACCGAGATCAGGGCCCCGTCGGGCCGGGCGCCGCCCAGACACACAGTGACCGAGATCAGGGCCCGTCGGGCCGGGCGCCGCCCAGACACACAGTGACCGAGATCAGGGCCCGTCGGGCCGGGCGCCGCCCAGACACACAGTGACCGAGATCAGGGCCCCGTCGGGCCGGGCGCCGCCCAGACACACAGTGACCGAGATCAGGGCCCGTCGGGCCGGGCGCCGCCCAGACACACAGTGACCGAGATCAGGGCCCCGTCGGGCCGGGCGCCGCCCAGACACACAGTGACCGAGATCAGGGCCCCGTCGGGCCGGGCGCCGCCCAGACACACAGTGACCGAGATCAGGGCCCCGTCGGGCCGGGCGCTGCCCAGACACACAGTGACCGAGATCAGGGCCCCGTCGGGCCGGGTGCCGCCCAGACACACAGTGACCGAGATCAGGGCCCGTCGGGCTGGGTGGCTGGAGGTCCAGGCATAGGAGGCCTCGTGGCCTTTAGCAAGTGCCTTCTATGTCCTGCCTGGCCATGGGAGCAGACAGGGGTCAGCCTGGCTCCCCACGGGTGGCGTATGCCCCACAGCCCATTCCCGAGGGGCTGGTCAGTCTCCTGCCAGGGGTGAATGGGCTGGGCCAAAGCAGGGGGTGAAAGTTGGGCTGCTTGGCCTAGGAATGGGTCCAGGCAGCGGGTGGGCACAGAGGCCTAAGTCAGTGGCCGGCATGGGGGAATGGAGAGGGCTGGAGGGCAAACACCTGGGGGAGGAGCTGGCCCTGCTGTGGGTTGGGCTACGCGGCATGCAGGGAGCCTGGGAAGCAGGGCAGCCCCACTCCAGAGCCCTCACCCCCCTGGAGTCCTCCCCACACGCTGAACCCCTCTGCCCCAGCCTGGTGAAAATGAGCAAGAGTGCACAGGGGGTGGGGGGAAGGGCAGTGCGGGGTGGAGCCTGGGGGCAGGGCCAGGGTGTTTCTCCCATTAAAAATCTGGGGCCCTACCCAGTGTGATGGGGCCTGGGACCACAGCAGGCTCAGCAGCCCCTGGCCTACGGGCTTCTGCCACCGCTGGCTGCCGCCCGGCACCCAGGGGCGCCCAACAGGGACTTGCCCCACGGCCTTGGGGTGGGAATTGACCCACTCGGAGCCCAGGCCAGGGGCTGCGCTGGGCTTGGAAACACAGTCTGCCTTGGGGTTCCCCCCTGTGCCCATCACTCTCCATGGACAGCCCCTGCCAGCCTGGCCCTGCCGGTGCCCCCCACTCCCGACCCACAGCCCCTGCCAGCCTGGCCCTGCCAGTGCCCCCCACTCCCGACCCACAGCCCCTGCCAGCCTGGCCCTGCCAGTGCCCCCCACTCCCGACCCACAGCCCCTGCCAGCCTGGCCCTGCCAGTGCCCCTCACTCCCGACCCACAGCCCCTGCCAACCCGGCTGTGGGCTCCTTGTGGCTGCCCCCCTTTTCCAGCATCACCCTCCTGCGTGGGTCTCCCTGGGGTGTCCCCTGAGCCTGGACAAGAAGGGGGGCCCAGAGGCTGTGCATGGGGGTGCTTGGTGGGAGGTACCTGGGGTGGAACGGGGGGGATATATGGGGGGGGGGTCATATAAGAGCAGTGTGTGCTCTGGGGCCATTCCCATGTCCACGCCTGGCTGGCGCTGTCCTGGGAGGTGCTAGCCACTGCCCATGGGCCAGGCAGCCTGGTTTTGCCCCCCCCCCCCATGCACCAGCCCCTTGCCTTGCCATGGCCTACGGGTGACGCGTCAGCCCCTTGGGCCGTAGCCAGGCTCAGCCTGGGGGCGCAATAGTCTAGAGCAGCAGCACCTCGCTCTGCCAGGAGGGGGCGCCTCTGCGCCTGCCAACCGCCCCCTGGGGGCAGCCCAGGCACCTGCACCCCCTGCTCTGGCAGGACGGGCCCTTCCCATGGTACAGCTGCCTGCTCCAGCCCCACGGGGGCGGGGTCAGGGAACCCCAAAACTGGGCCATGCCCTCCAAATGGGGCCAGGCCCAGCGCACCATCCTGGCATGTGCCCCATGAGTTGTGTGTGCCAGAGCCAGTGCCCTGGCGCCTGGAGCTCAGCTCCCCCGCCCCCGTCTGCTGGCTGTCTGGCAAGGGGGCTGTGCTGACCCTTGTCCCCCCCCAGCAAGTGGCACCCTTGTCCCCCCCACCCCGTCACACACGGCTGGCACCAGGCTCTGCCCCGGGGACGAATTCCGGTTTATTTAGTCGCCATGGTTCAGACAAAGGCTCCGCGCCGGGTCCCTCGTCGCCTCGACCCGCCGCGGGCCAATAAATACACGTGGGGGGGCGGGAGCAGGTGGCTATAAATTAACAAGGTCAAAGTGCAAACTAGCCCAGGCCCCGCCCCCGAGCGCCCCAGGTGTGCAGTGAAGGGTGGCAGGGGGCAGGGCGCCCGTGGGCCGTGCGGGGGGGCTGATGCCAACTCTGGAAATAAATTACTAGCGGGGCGGGTGGCTGGGGGGAGGGGGGTCACTGGGGCCCCCCATGGCAGAGGGCGGGTCAGCGGGGGATTGAGCAGCATCCAATGGGCCTGTAACAGCCGTGCCACGGCTGGGCCGGGGGCTGGGGCGGTCCCGGCGTGGCACTACGAGGGCAGCAGGGCCCCTCCCTGGCTGTCGCCACCTTGCGGCTCCCTTCGGGCAGGGCTGCATCGCGGCACGGCCCCACCGGCCCCTCCCCCGGGCTCCTCCCCCCCCATGGAACGGGGGGGGGGGCAAGGCCAGTGCCGAAGGACCCAGGATCACAAGGGCAAAGGGAGCTGGGAGGGGGGTCGGGGGGCACTGCTGGGGCACTGGGGGCTGGGCTGGGGGGCTAGGTAGCACCAGGCTCCCAGGGAAGCAGTGATCAGTTGGGGGGGGCACCACCCCCGGGCATAACCCTCACGTCACCCCTGAGGATTGGGGCCGCTTCAAAGTGACACGTGTCTTAGAAGGAACCTGGGGACTAAAGGGGCAGGGGCCGGGAGCCCGGCCTTCTGGGGTCTCTCCCCAGCTGTGGGAGGGGAGTCGGGTCTAGTGGGTAGAGCAGGGGGGCCAGGAGCCCGGCCTTCTGGGGTCTCTCCCCAGCTGTGGGAGGGGAGTCGGGTCTAGTGGGTAGAGCAGGGGGGCCGGGAGCCAGGCCTTCTGGGGTCTCTCCCCAGCTGTGGGAGGGGAGTCGGGTCTAGTGGGTAGAGCAGGGGGGCCGGGAGCCAGGCCTTCTGGGGTCTCTCCCCAGCTGTGGGAGGGGAGTCGGGTCTAGTGGGTAGAGCAGGGGGGCCGGGAGCCCGGCCTTCTGGGGTCTCTCCCCAGCTGTGGGAGGGGAGTCGGGTCTAGTGGGTAGAGCAGGGGGGCCGGGAGCCAGGCCTTCTGGGGTCTCTCCCCAGCTGTGGGAGGGGAGTCGGGTCTAGTGGGTAGAGCAGGGGGGCCGGGAGCCCGGCCTTCTGGGGTCTCTCCCCAGCTGTGGGAGGGGAGTCGGGTCTAGTGGGTAGAGCAGGGGGGCCGGGAGCCCGGCCTTCTGGGGTCTCTCCCCAGCTGTGGGAGGGGAGTCGGGTCTAGTGGGTAGAGCAGGGGGCCGGGAGCCAGGCCTTCTGGGGTCTCTCCCCAGCTGTGGGAGGGGAGTCGGGTCTAGTGGGTAGAGCAGGGGGCCGGGAGCCAGGCCTTCTGGGGTCTCTCCCCAGCTGTGGGAGGGGAGTCGGGTCTAGTGGGTAGAGCAGGGGGGCCGGGAGCCAGGCCTTCTGGGTTCTCTCCCCAGCTGTGGGAGGGGAGTCGGGTCTAGTGGGTAGAGCAGGGGGCCGGGAGCCAGGCCTTCTGGGGTCTCTCCCCAGCTGTGGGAGGGGAGTCGGGTCTAGTGGGTAGAGCAGGGGGGCCGGGAGCCAGGCCTTCTGGGGTCTCTCCCCAGCTGTGGGAGGGGAGTCGGGTCTAGTGGGTAGAGCAGGGGGGCCGGGAGCCAGGCCTTCTGGGGTCTCTCCCCAGCTGTGGGAGGGGAGTCGGGTCTAGTGGGTAGAGCAGGGGGGCCGGGAGCCAGGCCTTCTGGGGTCTCTCCCCAGCTGTGGGAGGGGAGTCGGGTCTAGTGGGTAGAGCAGGGGGCCGGGAGCCAGGCCTTCTGGGTTCTCTCCCCAGCTGTGGGAGGGGAGTCGGGTCTAGTGGGTAGAGCAGGGGGGCCGGGAGCCAGGCCTTCTGGGGTCTCTCCCCAGCTGTGGGAGGGGAGTCGGGTCTAGTGGGTAGAGCAGGGGGGCCGGGAGCCAGGCCTTCTGGGGTCTCTCCCCAGCTGTGGGAGGGGAGTCGGGTCTAGTGGGTAGAGCAGGGGGGCCGGGAGCCAGGCCTTCTGGGGTCTCTCCCCAGCTGTGGGAGGGGAGTCGGGTCTAGTGGGTAGAGCAGGGGGGGCCGGGAGCCAGGCCTTCTGGGGTCTCTCCCCAGCTGTGGGAGGGGAGTCGGGTCTAGTGGGTAGAGCAGGGGGGCCGGGAGCCAGGCCTTCTGGGGTCTCTCCCCAGCTGTGGGAGGGGAGTCGGGTCTAGTGGGTAGAGCAGGGGGGGCCGGGAGCCAGGCCTTCTGGGGTCTCTCCCCAGGTGTGGGAGGGGAGTCGGGTCTAGTGGGTAGAGCAGGGGGGCCGGGAGCCAGGCCTTCTGGGTTCTCTCCCCAGCTGTGGGAGGGGAGTCGGGTCTAGTGGGTAGAGCAGGGGGGCTGGGAGCCAGGCCTCCTGGCGGCTTTCGTCAGTTCTGCTCCCGAGTCCTGTGTATCCGTGGGTGACTCTCCTCCTCTTGCTCCGCCTCAGTTTCCCCAGCTGCTGAACGGAGGGAGGGGGAGGCCCCGGGGCCTGGCAAGACAGGGGGAGCAGGGGTCTGCAGTGGGGTGGCCAGTGGGCCAGTGGGCAGGTGCTGACACGCCCAGCCAGCAGCCACAGGCCAGGGCAAGCCCAGGAGCGGATGGGCCAGAGGATCTCCCCACGGTGGGAGGGGCCTGAACCCCACAGTCTGTCTTGGGGGGCCAAGGGACCTGCGGGCCCCCCCGGCTCTGCTCCTGGCTGGGCTCGGGGTGCGCGGTCTCCCGGGAAGGACGGGGGGGAGGCTCCCCCGAGGTCCTGGCCAGGGGTCGGCAGGCAGGGGCAGTGGGGTTAACACCCAGCCCCCCTCAGGACGGCTCCCCCGGGCGCGGGCCGGGTGCTGCCAGCCTGAAGCCGCCGGAACAAAGCAGCAAGTATCCCGCCTTGGCGATGCAGGGCCTAGGTACCTGGGAGGGAAACGCACCGTCAGCGGGGGCCCAGGGGGCAGAGCCCCCCCCCAGCTCATTCTTCCCTTCCTACCCCCCCAGCCAGCTGTGAATCCCAGTGCGCCCCCTCGTGGGGACAGGCCCCACGTCCCCTTCCCTGCCCCGGGCCAGAGCAGAGCCAGCGCCCCCTAGAGGGACCCTCATGCTCAACCCCCCCCCAGGGGACCCAGGTGGGGGGGTAGCAGCAGGGGGGCTGGGAGGCAGGTCGCTCCCCTGCCCCGGTGAGGGGGGGTTCTTGTCGGTGCTGGCAGGCCTGAGCCCTGCCCCTCGGGGCTCCGGGTCACCTCTCCCCCCACCACCTCCAGCCGCAGCTCTGCCCCTTCCCTGGGGGCTGCTGAGGAAGGGGGGCTCTGTGCCCCCCAAAGGGCTCTGGGGGCAGGGAGGAGGGGTGGCACAGGGCGGGGACCAATAGTCAGGCAATGGCCATCGGGCTGCCATCCAGCAGGGGGCGCTAGCAGGGCCTGGGGGCAACAGGGGGCTTAGTCATGGGGAAGCCCCGGGGCCGTGGGCACAGAGTGCAGATGCCACCGGCACAAGCTGCCCCTGAGCCGAAAAGGAGGAGCCGGACGAGGGGGACGCAGAGCTGGGCAGTGGGCACAGAGCCGGGGGCGGGGGAGGAGCCAGGCGGGGGGCACTGAGCCGGGGGCGGGGGAGGAGCCAGGCGGGGGGCACAGAGCCGGGGGCGGGGGAGGAGCCAGGCGGGGGGCACAGAGCCGGGGGCGGGGGAGGAGCCAGGCGGGGGGCACAGAGCCGGGGGCGGGGGAGGAGCCAGGCGGGGGGCACAGAGCCGGGGGCGGGGGAGGAGCCAGGCGGGGGGCACAGAGCCGGGGGCGGGGGAGGAGCCAGGCGGGGGGCACAGAGCCGGGGGCGGGGGGAGCCAGGCGGGGGGCACAGAGCCGGGGGCGGGGGAGGAGCCAGGCGGGGGGCACAGAGAGCAGGTGGACGAGAAGCTGAGCAGCAGCCACAGAGTCAGGCTCAGAGCAGGGCAGCAGGTGCAGAGAGCAGGGCGGGGGCCGGGCGGGTGAGCAGGGGGCCGGGTGGGCGAGGCGCCAGGCAGGGCAGGGCCGGGTGGGTGAGGTGCCAGGCAGGGCAGGGCCAGGCGGGTGAGCAGGGGGCCGGGTGGGCGAGGCGCCAGGCAGGGCAGGGCTGGGCGGGTGAGCAGGGGGCCGGGTGGGTGAGGTGCCAGGCAGGGCAGGGCCAGGCGGGTGAGCAGGGGGCCGGGTGGGCGAGGCGCCGGGCAGGGCAGGGCGGGCGGGTGAGCAGGGGGCCGGGTGGGCGAGGCGCCGGGCAGGGCAGGGCGGGCGGGCGAGCAGGGGGCCGGGTGGGCGAGGCGCCAGGCAGGGCCGGGCGGGCGGGTGAGCAGGGGGCCGGGTGGGCGAGGCGCCAGGCAGGGCAGGGCGGGCGGGCGAGCAGGGGGCCGGGTGGGCGAGGCGCCGGGCAGGGCAGGGCGGGCGGGTGAGCAGGGGGCCGGGTGGGCGAGGCGCCGGGCAGGGCAGGGCCGGGCGGGTGAGCAGGGGGCCGGGTGGGCGAGGCGCCGGGCAGGGCCGGGCGGGCGGGTGAGCAGGGGGCCGGGTGGGCGAGGCGCCGGGCAGGGCCGGGCGGGCGGGCGAGCAGGGGGCCGGGTGGGCGAGGCGCCGGGCAGGGCCGGGCGGGTGAGCAGGGGGCCGGGTGGGCGAGGCGCCGGGCAGGGCAGGGCGGGCGGGCGAGCAGGGGGCCGGGTGGGCGAGGCGCCGGGCAGGGCAGGGCCGGGCGGGCGGGCGAGCAGGGGGCCGGGTGGGCGAGGCGCCGGGCAGGGCCGGGCGGGCGGGCGAGCAGGGGGCCGGGTGGGCGAGGCGCCGGGCAGGGCAGGGCGGGCGGGCGAGCAGGGGGCCGGGTGGGCGAGGCGCCGGGCAGGGCAGGGCGGGCGGGCGAGCAGGGGGCCGGGTGGGCGAGGCGCCGGGCAGGGCAGGGCCAGGCGGGCGGGCGAGCAGGGGGCCAGGTGGGCGAGGCGCCAGGCAGGGCAGGGCCAGGCGGGCGGGCGAGCAGGGGGCCAGGTGGGCGAGGCGCCAGGCAGGGCAGGGCCGGGCGGGCGAGCAGGGGGCCGGGTGGGCGAGGCGCCGGGCAGGGCCGGGCGGGCGGGTGAGCAGCCGGGCGGGTGAGCAGGGGGCCGGGTGGGCGAGGAGCCAGGCAGGGCCGGGCGGGCGGGTGAGCAGCCGGGCGGGTGAGCAGGGGCCGGACGTACCCTAGAAAAGAGCAGCAAGTGGCGGTACAGAGGTACCACAAGCGGGTAGTCACAGAGCCGCGCTGCCACGGTGCCGCCTGGCTGGAACGAGAAAGCGGAGATGCCCGGATCAGCGGCCCGCGGAGCCAGGCAGCCAGGGGCACCGGCAGCTGGCCCCAGAACAAACCTCGCCAGCCCTGGCACAGGGGGAACTGGGCCCTGCTCTCCCCCCAGCCCTGGCCTGGCGGGCCGAGCCTCCCGGCTCTCTGACCCTGTGCCGGGGCGCGGAGCCCCGGGCAGTGCCCCATGCCCTCCCGCGGCGGCACAGGGGGGACAGGCCTCGGCTCCCCCCTCCGGACGGTGCCCCCAAGCAAGGCTTACATCAGCGGCGTGCTCTGTGCGGCACAGCCAGGGGGCAGCGCAGCCCGGGGGCCGCCCCACAGCAGCTGCAAGGAAAAGAGAGAGGTGGGACCGTGCGGGGCCGTGGGAGGGGCCCCAGTGCCAGCCATGCAGCCGTGCCCCCAGGCCGCCGGGCCTGGAAACTGCCCCCCCGCCATGCCCAGTGCCCCGCAAGGCTGCCCCCCACACGGCCCCTCGGCCCCCTAAGCCATGCACAGCCCCTCCCGCCCCTCCCCGGCAGGCTGAGGTCCAGGGGAATGATACCCCCACCCACGCGGGCCCTGGGGCGGCAGCCCCGGCTAGGAAGGGGTACGGGCACCGGTCGGCAGCACGGCAACCTGCCCCCTGAGCACTCGGCTGCCCAGGCAGAGCCCCGGCCCCGGGAACCAAGCCCCACGGCGCCAGCCAGCTCAGAGCGGGGTGGCCGGGCGGGCACTGCCAGGGGCCCTGCGCCTGCTCAGGTCGATTCCTCGCTGCCCAGCTCTGGTCCCCTCCACCCGCCTGGAACCCCCCACAAGCCCCTCGGAGGTCAGGCTGCTGAGGGGGACCCCGCTGCCAGCATGGAGCTGGGGGGGGCGGGGGTAAGGCATGAGGGCGTGGGAGTAGGGCAGAGAGGAAGGACGGGTGGGGCGGGAGGGGCAGCAGAGAGTGGAGGGAGGGGAGGGGAGGGGAGGGGACGGGAGGGCAGAAAGGAGAGGCTGGAGGGGTGAGGGAGGGGAGGGTGGGGCAGCAGAGTGAGGGGAGGAGGAGGGTGGGTGGGGCAGCAGATGGGGGAGGGGAGGGTGGGGGAGGGAGAGCAGGGCGGGGCAGCAGACCGTGGGGGGAGGGGCGCAGGGGGCACTTGCCTTCCAGCCTGGGCAGTTTCATCCCCTCCAGCTGCGCCTCCAATCGCTGAATCTGAGCTTCCAGTTGCAGGTTGCGGCTCTCGGCCTCCTGCAGGCGACTGGGGGGCGTCGGGGACGTCAGGGGGCCGAGCCAGCCCGGACCCCCCCCCCCGGACACCGCTGGCTGGCCGGCCCATCGCCCGCCTCCGGGGCAGCGCTGGCACCTCAGCCCGCAGCTCCGGCCCCCCGGGGAGCTCTGCTCCACGGCCCATAACCCCAGGGGGTCCCTGCCCCACGGCCCACAGCCCCCCAGGGTCCCTGCCCCATGGCCCACAGCCCCTCGGGGTCCCTGCCCCCGCCCTCACCTGGCGAAGGACCGGTTGGCCGCTGTGACCCGGCTCAGCTCCTGCCGCAGCCCGTCCCGGGTGAGCAGCTCTGCCTCCAAGGCCGCCTGCAGCTCCAGGAAGGCAGCGAGATCCAGCCTCTGCCCCTCGGGCACCTGGTGGGGGGGGGGGTCAGTGCTGGCGGGAGGGGGCAGCGCTGGCGGGGGGAGGCCTGGCGGGAGGGGGCAGCGCTGGCGGGGGGAGGCCTGGCGGGAGGGGGCAGCGCTGGCGGGGGGAGGCCTGGCGGGAGGGGGCAGCGCTGGCGGGGGGGGCAGGCCTGGCGGGAGGGGGCAGCGCTGGCAGGGGGAGGCCTGGCGGGAGGGGGCAGCGCTGGCGGGGGCAGGCCTGGCGGGAGGGGGCAGCGGGGGGGGCTGGGGGGCAGGGGGAGGCCTGGCGGGAGGGGGCAGCGCTGGCGGGGGGAGGCCTGGCGGGAGGGGGCAGCGCTGGCGGGGGGAGGCCTGGCGGGAGGGGGCAGCGCTGGCGGGGGGAGGCCTGGCGGGAGGGGGCAGCGCTGGTGGGGGGAGGCCTGGCGGAGGGGGCAGCGCTGGCGGGGGGAGGCCTGGCGGGAGGGGGCAGCGCTGGCGGGGGGAGGCCTGGCGGGAGGGGGCAGCGCTGGCGGGGGGAGGCCTGGCGGGAGGGGGCAGCGCTGGTGGGGGGAGGCCTGGCGGGAGGGGGCAGCGCTGGCGGGGGGAGGCCTGGCGGGAGGGGGCAGCGCTGGGGGGGGAGGCCTGGCGGGAGGGGGCAGCGCTGGTGGGGGGAGGCCTGGCGGGAGGGGGCAGCGCTCTCCCCTCCCCAGCACTGAGCTGACAGGGGGCCAGGGATCGGGGCTGAGGGGCACCAGCCGAGCTGGGGGAGGGGAGCCCAGGGCTGGGCAGTGTGGAATAAACCTCGCCATGTGCACCGAGGCCTGGGGGCCGTGCACCAGCTGGGGGCGCCGCAGGGAACCCTGCGAGCAGGACGCCCCGGCTGGGAGTGAGCGGGGGGCTGGGGGGGGCCTGCAGGGGCCGATCGCGTCCCCGGGGGCAGCCACTTACCAGGTCTGCGGGGGGCAGGTTGGGGGGCTGCTCCTGTGGGGGGGGGCCCTGGTCGCACTCCAGCTCCATGGTCACGTCCTGGCCCCTCTGGCCCGGCTCATTCTGTCTGAGAGGGGGAGACTCTCACAGCCCGGCCCGGAGGCCCGGGGGGCTCTGGGTCCCAGCCCCCCAGCACCTCTGCACACCCCACAGACAGCCCCCAGCCCCCTGTGCCCCACCCCTGCCCGGCCAGCCTCCCCACTGCAGCCTGCCAGGCCGGTCCCAGCCGCCCCCCCCCCCCCCGTACCCGCCCGGCATTGACAGACCAGCCCCAGCCCCCTTCCCCACCACATGCCCCCCAGCTCTGCCAGGCCAGCCACAGCTCCCCACTACCCCCCCAGACCCCAGACCCCCCTCCCCTCCCACTGCCCTCCCCAGGCCAGCCCCTGCCCCACCCCCGACGAGCACACCCAGGCTCTGCCCCACCCCACTGGGGCCCCCCACGCCCCCCTCACGCCCCGGCTAGAGCTCCCCCAGGCCCAAGGAAGGGGATCCAGGCCCCAAGCAGGGGCTGGTTTCCAGCGGTGCCAGGCTGTCTGGGCACGGACCCTGCAAGTTGAGTGTCACGGAGAGTCGGGGGGCTCCGACCCTGCCCCCCCCCCCCGTCTGCAGCCCACGAGATTCTCAGCAAGACACCGCGGAGCTCAGGGCTGATGTTAGCACCGGAGCAGGGCAGACGCCTTATTCCTATGGGGGGGGGCTGCTCCCCGGCCCCCACCCCCTTTTCCTGCTCTCAGCCGCCTCGCTCCCCCTAGCCCAGACCAGACTGGCTCTTCCCACAGGCCCTACCCCCCAGCCTGGGGCAGCCCTGCTCCTGTGTCTGGGCCCAGTACACATCTGGGGTGTCTTCCTCCGCCTCTCCCCCGTCACGCAGAGAGTGCTGGGGGGGGGGGAAACTGAGGCACGCACACACACAGCCCAGCCCAGCAAAGACTGAACGTAACAGCACCCCCACTCTGTCACACCAGGCAGAGGGGAGGCCCCATAACCCTCAAGGCCCCTGCTAGCCCCCCCACAGGGGCCAGGCCCCAGAGCCCCCTTACTTGAGGGAGGTGCCGATGTAGGAGAAGCCCACGAAGGGCAGCTGCACGCCCAGGGGGGAGCTCTCGATGACGTCCGACAGCGTTTCCTGGGGCGACACCGAGCGGGGCCCTGAACTGCGGGGGCCACGGCTCTGCCCCCACTGCCGGCAGGGCAAGCCCCTGGGCCCCACGCAGCGCCAAGCACCTGCCCCCATGGCCCCCCACGTCACCTGAGTCCTGCCTCCCATGGCCTCCCACATCCCCCACTGGCCCTGAGCCCTGCCCCCCCATGGACCCCCACATCCCCCACTGGCCCTAAGCCCTGCCCCCACGTCCCCCACTGGCCCTGAGCCCTGCCCCCCCCCCCATGGTCCCCCACATCCCCCAATGTTGCTAAGCCCTGCCCCCCATGGCCCCCCACGTCCCCTGAGCCCTGTCCCCCATGGCCCCCCACATCCCCTGAACCTGCCCTCCATAGCCCCCACTGACCCTGAGCCAGGCCTCCACTAAATGTCCCACATTCCTCACTAGCTCTGAGCCCTGCCCCATGGCGCCCCACACCCCTGCCACTCAAACAACAGCCAGGCTGGTGTGCAGCTGATCCCAGGCTCCATGCAATGCCATGCAAGAGGTGGGCGTGGGGGTGGGCAGGGTAGGTGGGAGGGCAGAGAGGGAAGGTCAATTGGGAAGGGGGGTGGTTCATGTCATTTTGGTGAGGGCACCGCCATGTGGGAGAAGGCCAGAGGCTACGCGGGGGAGAGGGGCAGCTGTGGGGACACGGCCGGGGGGACAGGATTGGGGGTACACAGCGGGGGGAGGGGTAAAGGGAGGGGGAGGAGTAGAGGACGGGGGAGGGGTAGCTGTGGGGATGCGGTGGGGGAACAGGGCTGGGGGTACACAGCGGGGGGAGGGGTAGAGGGCGGGGGAGGGGCAGCTGTGGGGCTGCGGCAGAGGAACAGGGCTGGGGGTACACCGGGGGGGGGAAGGATAGAGGCCGGGGGAGGGGCAGTCGTGGGGATGCGGTGGGGGAACAGGGCGGGGGGTACATGAGGGCGGGGGAGGGGCGGACGCGGGGGGGAGGGGGAGAAAGGAAAGGTCACGTACCCCGCCCCCGCTCACCATGTCCGTCAGGCCGTCGTCCAGCACGTCGAAGTTGCAGGTGTCGGTGGCGCTGGCGAACTCGGGGGCGAAGGGCGGGGTGCAGGCCCGCAGCCCCTCCCAGGCCACGCCGGCGAAGAAGGGGTGCTCCCGGAAGTCCCGCGCCCCGTTCTGGCCCAGCCGCGTCTCCCGGGGGCAGAGCAGCCCTTGGATCAGGGTCCGGGCCTCGTCCGGCACGTCCGGCACCGAAAGCGGGAAGCGGAAGTGGTCCTGGAATAGCAGTGGGGAGCTCAGGGGAGATGGGGGCCCCAGGGGGCGGGGAGTGCACAGAGATAGGGGGCTCAGGGTGGAGAGTGGGGGAAAGGAAGATGAAGATAGGGGCAGGGCACTGGATGGAGATGAGGGGCAGGGTGCTGGGTGGAGATGGGGGGCAGGGCGCTGGGTGAAGATGGGGGCAGGGTGCTGGGTGGAGATGGGGGGCAGGGCGCTGGGTGGAGATGGGGCAGGGTGCTGGGTGGAGATGGGGGGCAGGGTTCTGAGGCTGGAAATGGGGGGCAGGGCACTGGGAGGAGATGGGGGCAGGGTGCTGGGGAGGAGATGGGGGGCAGGGTGCTGGGTGGAGATGGGGGCAGGGCGCTGGGTGGAGATGGGGGCAGGGTGCTGGGTGGAGATGGGGGGCAGGGCGCTGGGTGGAGATGGGGCAGGGTGCTGAGGCTAGAGATGGGGGGCAGGGCGCTAGGCAGAGATGGGGGGCAGGGCGCCAGGTGGAGGTGGGGCAGGGCGCCATGAGGGAGCAAGGGGACACCTGATAGTGGGGGGGCCCACAGGAGACCATGCCCCCTCGCCCGTCCCCCACCCCACCTTGAAGTGGATGATTTTGCCGTAGGTCTCGACGACGGAGTCGGCGAAGAAGGGCGTGTGCCCGAAGAACATCTCGTAGGCGAAGACGCCCAGGGACCACCAGTCGCACTCGGGGCCGTACGAGCGGTTCCCGTCCTCCACGGCCCGCAGGACCTCGGGGGACAGGTAATCGGGGGTCCCCACGGCCACCGAGGAGCAGACCTGGCAGGACGGGGCAGGAGGGGTTCAGCGGCTTGTCCTTGGGGCCGGGGTCCCGCTCCCTCCCTGCACTGCGGCGCAGTGGGGACAGAGGACAGGGAGCGCCCCCCCAGCCCCAGACACCCCCCAGCTCTATGGGGCCCTGAGCCCCATAGGCCCCCCGATCCCCAGCGCGCTCACCGTCCCGTCCTCCCGCAGCTTGAGGCAGGAGCCGAAGTCCGCCAGGCGGATGTGGCCGCAGCGGTCAAGCAGGATGTTGTCGGGTTTGATGTCCCTGGGGGGTGGGAAGAAAGAGCCACTATTGGGGGGCAGGAATGGGGGCGCTCGCTTCCTCCTGCCCCGCCCCGCCCCAGAGCCCGGGCAGCTTCGGGACAGAACAGAACTTTGAGACAGGAAGTGTAGGACTGGGCTTTCCCCACCCTGTGGGGCCCAGGGGACAGCGCCCCCTACTGAGCCCCCAGCCGCTGCCCCACAGCGCCCCCTGCTGGGCTCCAACCTGCTCCCTGCAGCACAGCGCCCCCTGCTGAGCCCCCACTCCCTGCCCCACAGCGCCTCCTGCTGAGCCCCTGCCCCACTCCCTGCCCACAGCACCCCCTGCTGGGCCCCCACTCCCTGCCCCACAGCACCCCCTGCTGGGCCCCTGACCTGCTCCCTGCCCCATAGCGCCCCCTGTTGAGTTCCCACCCTGCTCCTGCCCCACAGTGCCCCCTACTGGGCCCCCTGCCCCACTCCCTGAAGCCTGTGTTCCCACCCCGCTCCCTGCCCCACAGCGCCCCCTGCTGAGCCCCCAACCCACTCCCTGCAGCCCAGCACCCCCTATTGAGCCCCTGCCCTGCTCCCTGCCCCATAGCGCCCCCTGCTGGGCCCCTGCCCCGCTCCCTGGTGCCAAAACGCCACTTCTCTCTCCCCTTCTCCCACCTGGTGGGTTCTGCCTGGAGATGTCCCATCCCAGGCTGTGCTGATGGCACCCGCTCTCCCGGCCAGGCCCACGTGCAGGTCGCCAGAGGCCCCATCAAACGGCGCTAACACAGGATCCTCCCCATCCGTCTGTCCATCTCTCCATCCCTCGCGCTGCCCTGAACCGCCCCCACCCCGTCCATGGGAGCTTTCCTCAGCCCCCTCGCCTGGCCCTGGCCCTTCCCCGGCCTCGTGGCTCATGTGCCTTGGAGCCGGGCCCGGAGCCCAGCGAGCCGATTCTGAACCTAGGGCAGCGTTTACGGCTGTTCTGGCTCAGCCAGGCGCGTCGGGGTCCCGGGGCAGAGCCAGCCCCACGGGCCGGGGGGTGGGGGGCAGGGCGGGTGGCGAGAGCCAAGGGATCCGACCTCGGTTGGGACCCGGGATGTTGCCCAGAGCCCCATGTGGGAGCATCCGGGCGACATGAGCTGCCAAGTGCCGCCACCCCGGGGCTGCAGGCTGAGGGAGCAGCGGGCCCCTGTAGTGCTGGGTCCTAACAGCAGCCCCCCGGGGCAGGGGGCCTAGCAGGTGGGAAGGATCCATCCCAGGAAAATCTCCTTGACTCGCCGTGACAACGCAGGGAATGTTCGTACTGTTTCGGAGGAATCCCGAGCGTGCCTCAGTTTCCCCTCCATGGGGCCTGGCTCAAGGGGCGGGGAGCGGCTGATTGCTCTTTGTTGAGAGCCGGGTCCCACGCACGCGGCTGACTGCCCATGGGGAGACCCAGGAGACACCGGACATTCGGGACCTACCCCTGTGCGGGAGGTGGCGGGGGGGCCGGGAACAGGGAGGAGGGACCAGGGGGGACTGGAAGGAGGAGCGGCTGTAACACCCTGTTCTTGGTGGTGACCCCCTCAGCCCCCTGCTCTCCCAGCCCCGGCAGAGCCCTCCCCGAGCCAGGGGCGGGACCCTGGGGGTGTCAGCCCCTGTGGTTGTCCCAGCCAGGCTGGCTTGCTGTGGGGCGCTCATGGGAGGGTGATGGGGGGTGAAGGCACTGAGGTTTGGTCCCATGGGGCGGTGAAGCCAGGGGGTTTATCCCAGCCTGCGGATCTGGGACATCTCCAAAGAGGAGGTGGGCTGGAGAAAGGGGCCAGGGGAGCAAGGGGGATGGGGGTCTGGCTGGAGCAGGGGGATGGGGGAAGGAGGGAGAAGGGGTCTGGCTAGAGCAGGAGTCCGAGGGATGGAGAGGGACGGAGGTCTGGATGGAGCCGGGGGCCGGGGAGGGTTGGCTGGAGCTGGGGGGAGGGAGGGAGGGGGACGGGGGTCTGGATGGAGCCGGGGGCCGGGGAGGGTTGGCTGGAGCCGGGGACTGAGGGAGGGAGGGGGCCGGGGGTCTGGATGGGGCAAGGGGCCGGGGGTCTGGATGGGGCAAGGGGCCGGGGGGGGTTGGCGGGAGCTGGGGGCCGAGGGAGGGAGGGGGACGGGGGTCTGGATGGGACAAGGGGCCAGGGGGGTTGGCTGGAGCCGGGGACCGAGGGAGGGAGGGGGATGGGGGTCTGGATGGAGCCGGGGGCCGGGGGGGGGGGTTGGCTGGAGCCGGGGACTGAGGGAGGGAGGGGGACGGGGGTCTGGATGGAGGTGGGGGCCGGGGGGGGTTGGCTGGAGCTGGAGGCCAAGGGAGGGAGGGGGACGGGGGTCTGGATGGAGGTGGGGGCCGGGGGGGGTTGGCTGGAGCTGGAGGCCGAGGGAGGGAGGGGGACGGGGGTCTGGATGGGGCAAGGGGCCAGGGGGGAGGGGGCCCAGTTGGGACCCCGATCCCTGGCTGTCTACCAGCCCCCACCCCCCGCCCGACCTGTGCACGTAGCCCAGGCGGTGGATGGAGTCGATGGCCAGCACCATCTCGGCCAGGTAGAAGCGGGCCATGTCCAGCGGGATGCGGTCCCCGAACTTGCTCAGCAGCGTCAGGAGGTCGCCCCCCACGTAATAGTCCATCACCAGGTACTGCGGGGAGCAGAGAGCCGGCCTCAGCGCTGCAGGGGAGACCGTGCGGGCGGCTGCAGCCCTCGGGAGGACGGGCCCCCACTGCGTTAGCTACACTAGATATGCCCCCCCCCCCGCCAAGCCAGGCAGGGAACCCAGCCCCTGGCTCACCGCCCTAGCTCTAACCCATACACTGCACTTCCCCCCAGAGCCAGGAGTCCTGGCTGGTGGCAGGAGCTCTGGGAGATGTTCCCTAGAGACATGCCAGACCACAGAGTCTAGAGGGGTACGTCTACACTAAATTAAAGCCCTCGCTCGAACTACCGGCTATTCCCCCTGCAAGGAAGTTCGAACTCGGGGCTTTAACCCGAGCGGCCGGGCCCCGGCGCGTGTGGACGGGCAGTCAGACCGGACTTGCACATTTCAGAAATGGCGACCGGCCGGGAAGATGCAAATCGAGCGTCTTTAAATCCCCGGCTTGATTTGCAACGTCGAACGCCTGCGTTAGCCTCCCTCGTTCGCACTGGGGGCTAGTGTAGACGTGCCCCCGTGTGCATCTCCTTCGCAGGCTATAGGACCCAGAATGGCCCTTTCCCTCTGTGTCCCG
Organism: Pelodiscus sinensis; assembly: GCF_052426305.1. Lineage (NCBI taxonomy): Eukaryota > Metazoa > Chordata > Testudines > Trionychidae > Pelodiscus > Pelodiscus sinensis. Next base: position 4,100,135 of record NC_143069.1, read on the forward strand.
TATAGAGGCCAGATCCCTATATGCCTGGAGAGGCTGTGCCCCAGGGTGGCCCCTATGGAGACCCCAGGCTGCTGGGTCTATAGGGTCTGGACTGGCCCGTCCCTAGGCAGATGGTCTGTGAAGCCGGCAGGGTAAGGAAAGGCTGGCAGAAGTGCCCAACCCCCAGCGTGCCCTTTGCCCCCCCTGCATTCCCCTGGCCTGCCCCCATGCTCACCTGCCTCCTCCCCCACCCTCCACTGCAGCCCCCTGCCCCGCCCCCATGTTCCCCTGCCTCCTCCCCCACCCTCCACTGCAGCCCCCTGCCCCGCCCCCATGTTCCCCTGCCTCCTCCCCCACCCTGCTGCCTCTCTCCCCCCCCCACCCTCCCCCCCACCCTCCACTGCAGCCCCCTGCCCCGCCCCCATGTTCCCCTGCCTCCTCCCCCACCCTCCACTGCAGCCCCCTGCCCCCCTGCCCTGCCCCCATGTTCCCTGTGACTCTGCCCCCAGCATGCCCAGGACACCCTGTCCTCCCCCCCAAGTGTCCATGTCCCCTGCCCAGCCCCTGCGTGCTCCATGCCCCCCACGGTGCCCGGCCCCCTGGGCTCACCAGGTAGTTCTCGTCCTGGAAGGCGAAGTGCAGCTGTGTGATCCAGCGCTTGTCTCCGTTCACCAGCACGTCACGCTCCTCCCGGAAACAGGACGCCTGCCCCGAGGGAGAGTCCCTGAGCCAGCTGGAGGGGGCTCCTTGGGACCCCCCTGTGCGGCTAGGGGCAGCTGCTCTGCCCCCTCGCCTGCCCCCCGGGCACAGGGCCATGCCACAGGTGGACAGGCGGCACAATGCCACAGGGCCATGCCCGGGGAGGGGCCAGGGCCATGGGAAGTGGGTAGGTCCAGTGGGTGGGGACACAGGGCTCTGATGGGGCTTGCCCCACACTCAGTCCTTTGGAACCCCCCCCAAATCTTGCCTGCGGGGGGGCCAGGGACAGAGACTCCCCCACGCCCCTCGGGTTCGTGATGCCCCCGGTTCACGCTGTGCCCACGGGTCCAGGCGGCGGGGGTCTGGCTGCAGCCCCCAGGCCTGCCCCTGCTCGCCTGAGCCCAGGACCCAAGGGCTGCGCCCCATCTTGGCACCGAGGGACAGGACCCCCCAGTCTCCCGGAGGTGCTGGCTGCCAGGCAGGGCTTCTAACCCCACCACTTTGCCCGCATCTCTCCGGAGCCGGCGCCCCCCGAGCAGGACCCAGGATCCCTGCAGCGGGACCTGCACCCCCTGTCCCCTGGGGAATCGCCTCCCTGCTCCCCTGGGGAGTCTGCTCATGCCGCCGGGATGGCGAGGGCAGGCAGGGGCATGCCACAGGGGGCAGAGCAGGGCCCACGGGCCGTACCATGGGGGGGCAGGAGTGAGACATGCCATGGATGGGAGTGACAGCTGGGTTGTACCATGGGGGGGGGGCAGGGATGGGGCATGCCATGGGTGGGGGTGACAGCTGGGTTGTACCATGGTGGGGGGCAGGGGTGGAGCATGCCAAGGGTGGGTGTGACATTTGGGCTATACCATGGTGGGGGGCAGGGGTGGGGATGACAGCTGGGATGCACCATGGTGGGGGGCAGGGATGGGGCATGCCAAGGGTGGGTGTGACATTTGGGCCATACCATGGTGGAGGGCAGGGGTGGGGGGGGGTGATATTTGGGCTGTACCATGGTGGGGGGCAGGGGTGGGGGTGACAGCTGGGCTGTACCATGGTGGGGAGCAGGGGTGGGGCATGCCAAGAGTGGGTGTGAAATTTGGGCTATACCATGGTGGGGGACAGGGGTGGGGGGGTGATATTTGGGCTGTACCATGGTGGGGGGCAGGGTGGGGGTGACAGCTGGGGCACACTATGGGGGAACAGTGGGTAACATTCCCACCTTGGTGGCAATGGTGGGCAACAGCCCTGGAGAGGGGCCACCCAAACCTTCAGAGCACCTGGGTCCCAATTGGGAATTAGCCCCCAGCTCCCCCACACGACGCACTCTGCCCCCCAGGTCACGCCGCTGACCCACCTCCCCTCGCTTCAGCATGTCCCATTTGTTCATGATCTTCATGGCGTACACCTGCGACGTCCGCTTCATCTTCACCACCGCCACCTGCCGGGGGGAGAGGGGGACATGGCCCATGGCTGCCACTGAGACACCCCAGTGCGGGAGGGGGGCAAACTGGGTATCTCTGTGCAGCCCAGCAGGGACGGAGCCAGCCTCCTGCCACCCCTGCATAACCAGCAACATGAGCCCAAAGTGGGATGCTCACAGAGCCAGGACAGCGTCTAGGGACCAGGGTACGGTGCGGGTGCAGGGCTGGGGGGCTGCAGTGCCACCTCCCTGGGGGCAGGGAGCCAGCCGGTCAACCTGCCAGTGCCAGTTTATGAAGTGGGGCACCGGGAGAGGGCCCCCCCAACCAGCCACAGGGGCATGGGTTGGCCTGCGTTGGTCACATGCTGCCCAAGCAGCGGGGCAGAGACTACACCCAGCTGGGTTCTGCAGCACTCGGCCGGCTCCAAGCCAGCGCACACAGGGATCGAACCTGCAAACCTAGTGGGAAGGACTGGCCCTTGGACTCAGCAGCCAGACAGGGGCAGGCCAACGGCCCAGCTAAGCCAATAGCCTGACTCTGTCAACAATAGAGCAAAGCATTGTGGGTAAGCATCCCACAGGGCCGTGCTGTGGCACAGCCGAGCTGATCCCTGTGCTTCTTGGGATTCTCCCAGAGTTCTCCCACAGCCTCCTCAGCCGCCGGGAGCAGCATCAAGAGTCGTGCTGGGAGCTCCCTGGGCTGAGGAACATCAAAGCAGCCCCGACGTCTCTCCAGCCCCCCCCCCTGCAGCAGCAGCCTGCCTGCCACTGTGTCCCTAGCCGGGCAGAACAGGAGCGCTCCAATGATTTGCTCTTCCTTTGTTTCCCAAATGGAGCAGCTCACTCAGCTGTCAGATACTTCCCGGAGCTTTGAAAGGGGAGGGGGGGGGAATGCAGGCCTGCAGGGCAGCAAAGACCACAAAACACTGAGCACAGCCATCAAGGCAGGCATGGTGGGATACTGATAGAAGCCAGGTCTCTCGACAAAACAAACAGCAGAATCCATGCTGGCTCTTTGTTGACAATAAAGGGAGGGGAAAGACAAAAGTCTCTTGCAGGGGTAGAAGCTTTTTGTCACCAAAACTGGGTGTTTTTCCCGACAAAAGTTGCATTGTAGTGTGTACAATGCTCTCACCGTTTTGTCACCAAAAGGATGTTTTTGGCAACAAAGCCTGCCAGTGTAGACAAAGCCTATACTCTTCGCCTTCACAATATCCCCCAGCAGAGAGTTCCACAGGTTGAGCAGTGGGGACAGGAACCCTTCCTTTTGTGTAGTACTGACAGCTAGAGCTGGGCAACATTTTTCTACCCCAGGAACACGCTGCACATCAGTTTTGCCCAATTGTTTTTTTGGGGGGGGGAGAGAAAAATAAAAACAAACATTCCGGGGGGGGGGGGGGGGAAATCAAAAGGTTCCTTTCCCCCATTTCCCAAGCCAGCCAATTTGATTTTTCATTCCCACTTGTCCTTTTCTTTCATTCCATCTTTTCAACTTCAAAAAGGCTCCAAAGAAAACAACCCGTTTTCCCTGGCCCCAAAGGGGGTTTTAAAGCTTTGTTGTCTTGACACAAAACCGTGTTTCTAGATCCCTTGGACGAGTTAGGGAACGGAGAACGCCAGCACTGCCCAGGCTCCTGGGGCAGCCTGGGCACCATGCTGGGCAGTGGCAGCAGGGAGGCCTGGGGCAGGGACTCTGTTGAGTGGGTTGGACCCATGGCAGCTACAGACCACCCCTCTCCTCCCCCCCCCACACACCCACAAGGCCGGGGCTGGGCTCCCTCTGCAGCCCCGGGGAGGCGTTGATCCGGCGGCCTGGCGTGCCGGCAGCTCCGTGGCCGTGCCAGCGGCTTGCCCCTGCTCACCTCGCTGAACGCGCCGCGCCCGATCACCTTCAAGATCTCAAAGTCATCCCGCTGCAGCTGCAGCTCCTTGAGCCGGGCGGTCACTGGCTCGGCTGGAGGGGCACAGGAGGGGGAGGGGGTCAGTGAAGCTGCCGACGGAAGCGGGGGGCTCACACTCAGGACCCTGATGCCATTTGACTTGCATGACCCCCCCCATCTGCCCCCCACGGCCATTGCTCCTGCACCCCCCACCCCACAGTGAGCCCTGTGCACCCCTCACCTACCCACCCCCAGCCATGGGTCCTGCACAACCCCACCCCCCCACAGCCAGCCCTGTGCCCCCCTCACCCACCCACCCCCAGCCATGGGTCCTGCACAACCCCATGCCCCCCACAGCCAGCCCTGTGCCCCCCTCACCTACCCACCCCCAGCCATGGGTTCTCCACACCCCATGCCCCCTACAGCCAGCCCTGTCCCCCCCACAACCATTGGTCCTGCATCCCCCATCCCCCCACAGCTAGCCCTATGCCCCCCTCACTCACCCTCCACAGCCGTGGGTCCTATACACCCCATCCCCCAATACAGTGGGGGCGGGGGCAGGGAAACTTCCACATGGGGAAGCAGGACCCCTAAAGTGGACTGGCTATGGACCCCCTTGTGTCTGGTCCCTCCCCCATCACCTAACTCCGACTCTGCCCCCTCTCCACGAACCCCAGCTGGGCCTGCTTGGGGGGAGCTGCGGCCATCCCTTCAGGGACATTCTGGGGAGAATGGGGGTGCCTGGAGGGGCTGGGGCACTGTGGCTGGGGACAGCTGGGACTCCAGGCTTTGGGGGGAGCAGGAGGCCTGGGGGAGGGGGAGCCCTGCACCCCCATCCGCAGCCAGACGTAACTGTCAGCCGGCAAGTAGAACAGGTTTATTGGTTCACTGGGACACTGCGTAGCTCAGGCGTCTTGTTACAGGACCCAGGAGCATTCAGCACAATCCATCTCGGGGTAGGGGGGCCCAGAGCCCCAGCTCTGGGCCCCGGCCCCCCAGGCCAGCTAGGCTCCCTGCTCCCCCCACAGCCAAAAACTAACTCACACCCCCAGCCACTGCTCACCGCCCCCAGGCAGCCCCGCCTCCTGCTTTGTCCTGCTCCCAAGCCCAAGGTGTTATCCTGCTGTCATGCCCGGCCTCCCACTCCTCATGCACAGTGCCCAGGGAAACTGAGGCACGCACACACAGCCACTGCAGAGCAGCATGAGACAGTAGGAATTGCACACGGTACCCCAAAGCAGTGAATGCAAAACCAGAGTGAGCACAGTGGACCGCAAGGGTAACAAAATCCCCACTATATCACACCATTGATGGACCTAACTTCCGGGAACTCTTTTTTGAACCCTGTTACAGTCCTGGTCTTCACAACATCCTCTGGCAAGGAGTTCCACAGGTTGACAGGCTCAACCAGGAGAACTACTGAATCCAGTATCCTGCCTCTACCAGGATATCAACGTGAGGGATCCCGTCTTGGCCAGGATCCTGCCACACCCCAAGACTCCATCTGCTCCAGTATCCCAGCTCCGGCAGTGGCCAAACAAAGAAATTCCACATGCTGAGTGGTGCTATTCCATGGGAGCAGTGGCCCCCCTGGGCGCGTGGCTCCCAGCTGATGCATGAACCCAGGGAGCCCGGATGCTTTTATCCCAGCCGAGCCGCTGGAGTCGGCTCTAGCTGCCAGCCTCGGCCCTGTGATCTCAGAGCCTGGTAGCAGAGCTGCAAGGGGGCCCGACTGAGGCTCGCACAGTCCCTGTGAGGAACTGGGGAGTTTTGGGGGTTCAGAGGGGGGCTGCATGCGGGGGGAAGGGCACTCCATGCCCAGATCTTCCCGGTTAATGGGACAGAAGTGGGGAGTTTTGGGGGTTCAGAGGGGGGCTGCATGTGGGGGGGGGGAAGGGCACTCCATGCCCAGATCTTACTGGTTAATGGGACAGAAGTGGGGAGTTTTGGGGGTTCAGGGGGGGGCTGCATGCGGGGGGAAGGGCACTCCATGCCCAGATCTTCCCGGTTTAATGGGACAGAAGTGGGGAGTTTTGGGGGTTCAGAGGGGGGCTGCATGTGGGGGGAAGGGCACTCCATGCCCAGATCTTCCTGGTTAATGGGACAGAAGTGGGGAGTTTTGGGGGTTCAGAGGGGGCTGCATGCCCAGATCTTACCGGTTAATGGGACAGAAGTGGGGAGTTTTGGGGGTTCAGGGGGGGGCTGCATGCGGGGGGAAGGGCACTCCATGCCCAGATCTTCCCGGTTTAATGGGACAGAAGTGGGGAGTTTTGGGGGTTCGGGGGGGGCACTCAATGCCCAGATCTTACCGGTATAATGGGACAGAAGTGGGGAGTTTTGGGGGTTCGAGGGGGGCTGCATGCGGGGGGAAGGGCACTCCATGCCCAGATCTTCCCGGTTTAATGGGACAGAAGTGGGGAGTTTGCTTTTTCTGAGAACAGCCCAGAACGGGAGCCCCGGTGTCTGCTACCCTGGTGCCCCGGCCCTGCTCAGAGGACACGGCGGCTTCTGGCCAGACGACAGACAAGGGGCTGCAGAGGGGGACCCCGGCGACCGGCCCGGCTGACCCCAGCGAGGGCAGAACATTGGGCAGAGGAGGCAGGCGGAGAAGAGGGGCCAGGCGACCCTCTTACCTGGAGAGAAGACCATGGACGGGGGAGGGGCTGTTGCGGGGGGCTGGAGGCTCTGCTGGGAGACTGGGGGGTGTTTTGGGGGGGTCTGAGCGCAGAGCAGGCAGGACTCAGCTGGCTGCAGGGCAGGCTGAGGGCTCAGGACTACAGGCCCGAGGGATCCAAAGCTCAATAACCCCCCTGTTTTGTTCTAGCTGAGTGTCGCTCTGGGCTAGAGAACAGGGGGGCACGATTCCCTCGGGGAGGGGAGGCCCCGGGGGTCCAGAGGGAGCGGACCCCCCCGAGGGGGCTCACGGCAGAGGCAGGCGGCTGAAGGCCCGGAGAGGCGCCGTCCTGGAGGCGGAGGGGCGGACCCCCCAGGTGAGAGCGGGCCCCCCAAGAGAGGGTCACCGCACTGGATTGGACCCCTGAGAAAGGGCCGTCCTGCCCTGGGACGGACGGGCCGAGCATGGGCATGACCTGGGAGCCATGACCGTCCCCCCCTGGCTGCCCCCCGACGTTTTCCAATCGGACGATGAGAGTCTTGGCCGAAAGCGACAGTCTCCTCACACTGGACCCCTCCGCTTCTCTGCCCCACTGCGCTGCATCCTCGGCGGACAGCCCTTTAAACAGCTGCCGCGCCCCACCCCAGAAGCGGCTGGAGGGTTGCCAGATGGTTTAACCAAAAATACCGAACACCCCACGCCCCAAAAAAATACCAGGGGAAAAATTCTGTTGAGAAAAAAAAAGGGGGGAGACCAAAGATGTTGAGAGAGAAAAAAAAAAAAGCTCTGTGCCTTTAAATGGCCTCGCGCGCCTCACTTCCCCACCCTCGCCAGACGCAGCAGGGGAAAATTGTCCCCGACAGGTTTTCATCCGAGGGAAACAGGGAATACTGGACATTGTGTGTGTCCGGTATTTTCTGGGATTTTTTACTGGACAGGAGCCGCAAATACCGGTCTGTCCGGGTGAATACCGGAGACCCGGCAACTCTAGGCAGCTGCCTTTTGCTGGAGGGGTTGCGGTGAGAAAGGGCTCTTCGGAAGCACGAGCTTTGGCCCCGTTCGGGAAAGAGGGGGCAGTTTCACCTGCTTGCTGAAGAGATGAGGGTGGGTTCTGCTCCGTGGGTACGAGGCGAGGCCCCGGGCCTGGAGAGGGGGACAAGCAACCTCCACACAGTGTCCCTCATCGACCATCCCCAGGGCGTCTGGGACTGGATCTCAGAGCCATGGGAGTTTGCTCCCGGAGTGTCTCCCAGTGAGGCAGGTGTTTTAAGGCTTTGATCGTCCTCACGGCGCTTCCCCGAGCAATTTGTCAGGCAGGCGCCGGAGCGAGGATCCCGGCAGCGGTCGCACCCGGGCCAAACCCAGGAGGAAAATCACCTGCTGGCTGCTCGGCAGGGCGCACCTGTGGCCGGCATCATGCTGCGAGCTGCGTGAAATCCCATATTGGCTCGCGCTCGGCTCAGCTCAGAGCTTCGCTCCGTGTCTGCGACCGGCCCCTCAGGAGCGGCTCTCAGCGGGCAGCTCTCCCGCCTCTGCGGATCTCCCGGCCCGTGCGGCACGCCCGTCCCTGCAGCGTCTAAGCGCCAGCGAGAATATGGGTGACGCGCAAATGCGCCCACAGCACCAGTGTCCCTTTCCCCGGGGGGATAACAGCCAACTACTGCTGCCAGCTCACACTGGCGCTCCATTCCGTAGACCCCCCCCAGGTGAGAGTCGCTGGGCTCCCCCGCCCACCACATTCCTGTCTGCAAGCAATTAGAGGCAGGGGACTGTGGCAAAGAACAACCCGCTGCGCCGTCCCTTCACCGGGGCCCCCACCGGTGCCTTTACCCCACCTGGGGAAAGACACAGCGCGATGTCCCCCACATTCAGCGCAATGCGGCTGGATTTCCGGAGCTTAAAGGGAGGCTGGAGGGGAAGGGAGCTGGAAGCCAGGGGACGGGCGACATCTGGGGCCAAGCCTGGGACTTTGCTGTCTGTCAGGGTCAGGACAGGAGCTGTGCCCAACCCCCCACCCGTGCCCCACAGCCGGCGGGGGGAGAGAGTTGTCAGGGACCCAGAGGCGATAGGAAGAGAACCCAGGCGTGCAGACTCCACCCTTCCCTTTCTCTAAGCATTAGGCAGCGTAGAACCCAGGAAGCCACCGCTGTGCTCTAACCACTAGGCCCCACTCCTATCCTCCGCTTGAAAGGGAAGGGCAGACATCCAGTTCCCAGTCCCCCCAACTCTAACCATTCCGCCTGCTGCCAGTCCCCCAGTACTGTGAGCTGGGCACGGAGGGATGGAACGTGAGCCAGGGCCCATCGGGAGTGGACTCTGGCCTCTGCCCAGGCTGCTGCCCTGCACACACGTCGGAAGCGGCCCACGCCCTGCCTGGGGGCTCCTGGGCCCAGGCAGTTTGGGGTGGACTTCCCCTCCGGCAGGCCCTGCTGCCTTACAATAAGCGAGCTCTGCGGGCCAAGGTGCCCCCAGCCCGGGTGCCCACCTTCTCCACCAAGCCGTCCTTCGGCTGCAGCCGTTTGGAACTAGCAAGGAGGTGGGGTGGCGTGGGCGGGCGCCAGCAGCCTGGCAGGATCCAGAGCTAAATCCATCCCCTTTGGCCCGGCAGGGCAGGTCCTGACAGTCTATTTATATCTGAGAATGTAAACACCCGGGCCCGGCGGGCATTGTGCGGGGTGAGTCCGGCACCCACGCCCGGCCCACAGGCAATGCCGGCTCTGCCGACTGGGCAGCCTCGCCCATGCAGGGGGCGCAGCCTGGAGCCGTCAGCCTCTGGGGCACTGCCCCGGGGGGTAGAACTCAGCCCAGCCGGGCAAGGCAGCCAGCGGTCGGACCCGTCAGGGGGTGGGGGCCCCGGATCAGAGCTGTCCGCGGTCACTTGTGAAAGTGGCGATCTGGGGGAGGAGGGTTCTGTGCCCAGCTGGCCCAGGGGTCAGACCCTGCAGCCAGCCCCCTCCCCAGCTGGAGCAGCATGGCCCCATGGCCAGCTCAGGGCCACACTACGCTCAGGGTGACGGCCACGGGCCAGAGTGCCTGCCTCCAGCCACGTCTCCCGGCGTCTCCTGGGCCCCTCTCTGCCTTCCTGGGTACCCTGAATGCCCCTGTTCTGGCCCTGCCACCCCACCCCTCCCCCACAGCGTTCCTGCCACCCCACCCCTCCCCCACAGTGTTCCTGCCACCCCACCCCCACAGCGTGCCTCCCTGCCACATTGCCCCACCCCCACAGCGTGCCTCCCTGCCACCCCACCCCCACAGCGTGCCTCCCTGCCACCCCACCCCCACAGCGTGCCTCCCTGCCACCACACCCCACCCCCACAGTGTGCCTCCCTGCCATATTCCTCCACCCCCACAGCGTGCCTCCCTGCCACCCCACCCCACCCCCACAGCGTGCCTCCCTGCCACGCCACCCCCCCCCACAGCCAACCTCCCTGCCACACCACTCCCCCACAGCCAACCTCCCTGCCACGCCACCCCACCCCCACAGCGTACCTCCCTGCCACGCCACCCCCCCACAGCCAACCTCCCTGCCACGCCACCCCACCCCCACAGCGTACCTCCCTGCCACGCCACCCCACCCCCACAGCCAACCTCCCTGCCACCCCACCCCACCCCCACAGCGTACCTCCCTGCCACGCCACCCCCCCACAGTGTACCTCCCTGCCATACCGCCCCACCCCCACAGCCAACCTCCCTGCCACACCGCCCCACCGCCACAGCGTGCCTCCCTGCCACACCCCAAAACACTCCACCAGCTGCAGCTTCCTAGCGAGACGATGAAAACAGCTCATGGAAAAACTGAGCCGTGCCAGCTCCAGCCCCTGGCAAGGTGACACGCGAGCCAGAAGGGTGCTGGGTCCGACCCACTCGCTTTAGAGAAAGCAAACGAGTCTAGTGGTTAGAGCAAGGGAGGTGGGGGTCCCTTCCCCAGCTCTGGGAGGGGAGTGGAGTCCAGTGGTTAGAGCAGGGGGGAACTGGGAGCCAGGAGGTGGGGGTTCTTTCCCCAGCACTGAAAGGAATGAGGGGTCTAGTGATTAGAACGGGGGGGGGGGGGGGGGCTGGGAGCCAGGACACGGGTTCTAGTCTCTGGGGCAGCACCTCCCTGTGCCCCCCCCAGAAAGATTAATTGATTTCTGCCATGCCTGCTTGCAGGGTCAAGGCCCCAGCATGCCAGGCCCTGTCCTACCCACCAAGGGCTGCCCGCTGCCGGGGCCAGGCGCTGGGAGAACACTGGCCAGTAACGCTTTGGTTAAGACGTGGGGCTATTTTTGGACACTTCAGCCCCTGCCTCAGTGAGGCTGGGAGTGCTGACCGGCCCCCCCAGCTCCTATTTCGGGCCCTGGCGGGGTTGGGAATCTGGGCTCACTGCGATTCTCAGATTCCAGCCGGGCCTGGGCGGGGAAATTCCTGCGCTGAAATGTTCCATATACAAGCTAGGGCCTGGGGTGAGCTGCCTGTTCCCGGCTCCTCCCCTGCTAGTGACCCCAGTCCCCGGCTCCCCCCCGCTAGTGACCCCAGTCCCCGGTTCCCCCCCTGCTAGTGACCCCAGTCCCCGGCTCCCCCCCGCTAGTGACCCCAGTCCCCGGTTCCCCCCCTGCTAGTGACCCCAGTCCCTGGCTCCCCCCCTGCTAGTGACCCCAGTCCCCGGTTCCCCCCCTGCTAGTGACCCCAGTCCCCGGTTCCCCCCCGCTAGTGACCCCAGTCCCTGGCTCCCCCCCTGCTAGTGACCCCAGTCCCTGGCTCCCCCCCTGCTAGTGACCCCAGTCCCCGGCTCCCCCCCGCTAGTGACCCCAGTCCCTGGCTCCCCCCCTGCTAGTGATCCCAGTCCCCGGCTCTCCCCCTGCTAGTGACCCCAGTCCCCGGCTCTCCCCCTGCTAGTGACCCCGGTCCCCGGCTCCCCCCCCCCACTAGTGCGCTCAGTCCCTGGCTCCCCCTCTGCGCCCCGGTGCGCGCCTCCTGCCCCTGCTAGTGCTCCCTGGCTCCCATGCCTGGTAGTGCACCCTAGCCCTCCATCTCCCCACCTTGCTAGCACACCCCAGCCCCCACAGCACCCTGAGTCAACCCCGGCCCTCCCAACTCCAGCTACCCCCACGCCATCTAGTCCCCCCCAGATCCCCACCCTCATTAGTGCACCCTGGTCTCTCCAGTTTGCCTTTCTCCACTAGTGCCTACCAGCCCCCCAACTCCCAGCCCCCCAGTCCACCCCAGCTGTCCCCCTGCTCCCTTCCCCGGCCCCTACTGGAGCTCACCAGGCTCCTCCCCCAGGCAGCCGGGATCACACGGACGCCGGGTGACCAGCCCTGCAGAAGGGGGGCAGGGGACCAGCTGGGGGCCATCCAGGGCAGCCTGATCAGCTCTGGTTACACCCCAGTCCCCTCCCCGCACTCAGACAGGACTCAGGAGTCCTGGCTCCCAGCCCCTCCCCTCCAGCCCCAACCCACTTTAACCACTGAGCCCTACTGTTCTGGAGCTTTATACATCTACAAGAATTTATTAATTGGCATCAATGAATTTACTTCATGGCCCGTCCTCATTCCTTCCTTCCTTCCCTGGGGAAATGGAGAGAAATCCACACCAGCCTCTCCCAGCAGGGGGCGCTGGGGGGAGTGGGGCCGGAGCTGGCTGTGGAGGGAGATTCCAGCAACTCCAATCCCAGCCTCTCTCAGCAGGGGGCGCTGGGGGGAGTGGGGCAGGAGCTGGCTGTGGAGGGAGATTCCAGCAACTCCAATCCCAGCCTCTCCCAGCAGGGGGCGCTGGGGGGAGTGGGGCAGGAGCTGGCTGTGGAGGGAGCTCCCGGCTACTCCAGTCCCGGCCTCCCCCAGCAGGGGGCACTATGGGGAGCAGAGCAAGCAGGGGCTGTCTGTCAGGGGAGACCCCATCTACACCAGCCCTGGCCAGTCCAGCAGGGGGCGCTGTGGGGAGCAGAGCAGGCAGGGGCTGTCTGTCAGGGGAGACCCCATCTACACCAGCCCTGGCCAGTCCAGCAGGGGGCGCTGTGGGGAGCAGAGCAGGCAGGGGCTGTCTGTTAGGGGAGACCCCATCTACACCAGCCCTGGCCAGTTCAGCAGGGGGCGCTATGGGGAGCAGAGCAGGCAGGGGCTGTCTGTCAGGGGAGACCCCATCTACCCCAGCCCTGGCCAGTCCAGCAGGGGGCGCTGTGGGGAGTTAAAGGATTCTGCGGTGGGGGCAGGTGATTGTTCCAAGATTAGGGTCACTGGGGGGGCTGGCTCCTGCTCTCCTGCGCTGGGCTCTGCAGCCGGGCCTGGGCCGGTGTTTAGCCTGCAGTGAGATCCCCGCGCAGAGCGAGGGGGGCGGGGGCCGTGGCCAGAGCAGCTGTCCTTTTATGGCATTGCACAAACTCCCAGCGTGCAGACAACAAACCCTCCTGCGGCAGCACGGCCCAGGCCGGGCCTGGGGGGCAGGGGCGGCGATGCCAGCTCGGCTTCTCCACAAAAGGAGCGGATCCAGCGGGCCTGGCGGAGCAGCCAGGGGCCGCTGCCAAAACGCAGCCTTTTCACGCCGGGACCCGGCATGGGGAGGGGCATCCGGCTCTGGCGCTGCGAACTTCCCCAAAGCAGTGCCCTACTGGGACCCCCGGCGCTGCGAACTTCCCCAAAGCAGGGCCCTACTGGGACCCCCGGCGCTGCGAACTTCCCCAAAACAGTGCCCTACTGGGACCCCTGGCGCTGCGAACTTCCCCAAAACAGTGCCCTACTGGGACCCCCGGCGCTGCGAACTTCCCCAAAGCAGTGCCCTACTGGGACCCCCGGCTCTGTGAACTTCCCCAAAGCAGTGCCCTACTGGGACCCTCGGCGCTGCGAACTTCCCCAAAGCAGGGCCCTACTGGGACCCCCGGCGCTGCAAACTTCCCCAAGGCAGTGCCCTACTGGGACCCCCGGCGCGGTGAACTTCCCCAAAGCAGTGCCCTACTGGGACCCCCGGCGCTGCGAACTTCCCCAAAACAGTGCCCTACTGGGACCCCCGGCGCTGCGAACTTCCCCAAAACAGTGCCCTACTGGGACCCCCGGCGCTGCGAACTTCCCCAAAGCAGTGCCCTACTGGGACCCCCGGCGCTGTGAACTTCCCCAAAGCAGTGCCCTACTGGGACCCTCGGCGCTGCGAACTTCCCCAAAGCAGGGCCCTACTGGGACCCCCGGCGCTGCAAACTTCCCCAAGGCAGTGCCCTACTGGGACCCCCGGCGCGGTGAACTTCCCCAAAGCAGTGCCCTACTGGGACCCCCGGCGCTGCAAACTTCCCCAAAGCAGTGCCCTACTGGGACCCACGGCGCTGCGAACTTCCCCAAAGCAGTGCCCTACTGGGACCCCCGGCGCTGCGAACTTCCCCAAAGCAGTGTCCTACTGGGACCCCCGGCGCTGCGAACTTCCCCAAAGCAGTGCCCTACTGGGACCCCCGGCGCTGCGAACTTCCCCAAAGCAGTGCCCTACTGGGACCCTCGGCGCTGCGAACTTCCCCAAAGCAGTGCCCTACTGGGACCCCCGGCGCTGCGAACTTCCCCAAAGCAGTGCCCTACTGGGACCCTCGGCGCTGCGAACTTCCCCAAAGCAGTGCCCTACTGGGACCCCCGGCGCTGCGAACTTCCCCAAAGCAGTGCCCTACTGGGACCCTCGGCGCTGCGAACTTCCCCAAAGCAGGGCCCTACTGGTACCCGCCAGCGCTGCGAACTTCCCCAAAGCAGTGCCCTACTGGGACCCCCGGCGCTGCGAACTTCCCCAAAGCAGTGCCCTACTGGGACCCTCGGCGCTGCGAACTTCCCCAAAGCAGTGCCCTACTGGGACCCCCGGCGCTGCGAACTTCCCCAAAGCAGTGCCCTACTGGGACCCCCGGCGCGGTGAACTTCCCCAAAGCAGTGCCCTACTGGGACCCCCGGCGCTGCAAACTTCCCCAAAGCAGTGCCCTACTGGGACCCTCGGCGCTGCGAACTTCCCCAAAGCAGTGCCCTACTGGGACCCCCGGCGCTGCGAACTTCCCCAAAGCAGTGCCCTACTGGGACCCCGGTGCTGCGAACTTCCCCAAAGCAGGGCCCTACTGGTACCCGCCAGCGCTGCGAACTTCCCCAAAGCAGTGCCCTACTGGGACCCCCGGCGCTGCGAACTTCCCCAAAGCAGTGCCCTACTGGGACCCCCGGCGCTGCGAACTTCCCCAAAGCAGTGCCCTACTGGGACCCCCGGCGCTGCGAACTTCCCCAAAGCAGTGTCCTACTGGGACCCCCGGCGCTGCGAACTTCCCCAAAGCAGTGTCCTACTGGGACCCCCGGCGCTGCGAACTTCCCCAAAGCAGTGCCCTACTGGGACCCCCGGCGCTGCGAACTTCCCCAAAGCAGTGCCCTACTGGGATCCCCGGCTCTGCGAACTTCCCCAAAGCAGTGCCCTACTGGGACCCCCGGCGCTGCGAACTTCCCCAAAGCAGTGCCCTACTGGGATCCCCGGCTCTGCGAACTTCCCCAAAGCAGTGCCCAACTGGGACCCCCGGCGCTGAGAGATTCCCCAAAGTGGTGGCCCATCAGCAACACCTGGGACCAGCCCCCCTGCCCAGTGGCTCGGAAGGGAACCCACCACCCCGGGGTAGAATAGCCAGATCATGATTGAGTGAGGCCCTACCTGGCGGGGGAAGGGGCATGGCTGGCGGGAGGGGTTTGGTGGCTCCCTGCCCTTCCGATCAGCCCCACAAGGTCTCCCCCTAGCAGTGAGGGGAGCTCAGCCTGGGGCCATTCAGCTCCCTTCTCTCCTCACCGTCCAGGAGCCAGCAACCAGCTCCCCAGGGCATCCGTGCCCAATAACCCCCTTCCGCCTCCTCTCGTGCTGGGCGGCTGTCGCACGGCTGCTGCACCCCACCCCAGAGGTGGCTGCAATTTCAATTCCTTAGCGCCCCCTGGCTGAGCACCGGGCCACTGTCTCAAAAAGTCAATTTAGTGTCACCAGCACCATGCGACAAACAGGAAACTGAGTCACAAAGCAGGGAAGGGCATCACCCGAGCCACAGGGCCAGGAATAGAACCCGGGAGTCCTGGCTCCCCGCCCTGGTCCATGCCCGAGACCATCCACGCAGGATAATGTCGTGGGGGCTTTGAAGTCTAGCCTCTGGGTACAGCCTGCGCCTTCTCCCAGCTCTCTCAGCTGCCCCAGGCCCCGGACCGCAGCGCCGTCTGGCCAGCATGCCAGCCCCGGACAGGGCTGGGCTCTGTCCAGGCAGGTCCCTCCCCAGACAGCTGGCATGCCTGTCCCATGCGGCTCCCTGGAGGCTGAACAATAGCAGCTGTGTGATGCTAGCAGGGGTCTGGAATGTACCAGGCCTGGCGGGGAGGGGACACAGGAGGGGAGGGGGACCGGCAGGCACGGGGGAGGGGGGGAGACTTCTGCTTGTAGGTTCCCAACACAAGGAAGGGGCAGGGGAGAAGGAGCCAGTGAGGACCACGAGAGAGAGTTGGGGGAGGGGGGCAGGGAGATGGGGAGCGTGAGAAGCTGGACTTGCAACTTCACAAAACTTTGGGGTCAGTTTGGAGGGAGCTCTGCACGTTCGGCAGGGGAGTGAGGGGCAGTGGCAGAGTTGGGGGGAGCCCAGGGCTGGGCTGGCAGGGGAGTGAGGGGCAGTGGCAGAGTTGGGGGAGCCCAGG
This sequence comes from Pelodiscus sinensis, assembly GCF_052426305.1. NCBI lineage: Eukaryota > Metazoa > Chordata > Testudines > Trionychidae > Pelodiscus > Pelodiscus sinensis. The sequence continues at coordinate 4,116,347 of NC_143069.1, forward strand.
GCTGGGCTGGCAGGGGGCTGCCCCTGAGCTATGGGTCTTTCCCACTTCCGAAGACAACGCCCATGTTACCTCTAGCCCAGCCCTGGGATCCCCCCCCCCACACCCCAGCTCCACCTGTGACCCTTGGCCTGCCTGCTCCCTGCTGGGTGTAGCTAAGGTGGGGAGCGCAGGGCCCTGGGATCTAGTCTCAGCCTGGGAGGAGGAGGGGTCGGCTGGCCGGGAGGACACATGTCCAGGGCTCCTGGACTCTGTTGTCACGTGGACCCTCTGGTCTCCACATCACCCCCTTGCACAGAGGGGAAAGCCAGGGGCCCCCAGAGCTGCAAGGGGCTGGGAGAACTCAGCAGCCAGCTCCAGCCTTCCTGGGGCACACCAACCTGATGCTCAACTTCACCCGGCTGCTGCCATGCTCCCCTCCTGGCTCCCAGACCCCCCCTCCTGCTCTAACCGCTAGCCCCCACTGCCCTCCAGAGCTGAGAAAGAAAAGCCAGGAATCCTGGCTCCCAGCTCCTCTCCTGGCTTAGCTCAGCTGCTGCCCGGTGGGCTCAGCCATCCCCTCTGCCCATAGCACAGTCCTGTTGGCAGAGCCCTTGGTCACAGACCCACCTGGCACCTGCTGCAGGCCGCTGCTTGGAGCAGCCACCCGAGGCTGCCTGGCCTCTGCCCGCCAGGAGCAGCCAAGGAGGGGCAGGGAGTGGGGGTAGAGGGCACCCCCAAGCATCTTCCCCCCTCCCGCCAAGGAAGTGCACCCCAGGGTCCTAACTCCTGCTAGTCCCCCCCACACACACCAGGCCTGAGAGGTGCCAACCTTAGTAATGAACCGTCCTCACCCTACCCAGAGGGAAAGTGAGCCACAGAGACGGGAAGGGACTGGAGCAGAATCCTGGCTTCCCAACCCACTTTGCTCTAACCACTAGACCCTGTAGCCCTCCTGGAGCTGGGGATAGAACCCCAGCGTCCTAGCTCCCAGCCCCCCCCATCGCTCTAACCACTAGGCCCTGTAGCCCTCCTAGAGCTGGGGATAGAACCCCAGAGTCCTAGCTCCCAGCCCCCCCCCCCCCATCGCTCTAACCACTAGGCCCTGCAGCCCTCCTGGAGCTGGGGATAGAACCCCAGAGTCCTAGCTCCCAGCCCCCCCCATCGCTCTAACCACTAGGCCCTGCAGCCCTCCTGGAGCTGGGGATAGAACCCCAGAGTCCTAGCTCCCAGCCCCCCCCCATCGCTCTAACCACTAGGCCCTGTAGCCCTCCTAGAGCTGGGGATAGAACCCCAGAGTCCTAGCTCCCAGCCCCTCCCCCATCATTCTAACCACTAGGCCCTGCAGCCCTCCTGGAGCTGGGGATAGAACCCCAGAGTCCTAGCTCCCAGCCCCTCCCCCATCATTCTAACCACTAGGCCCTGCAGCCCTCCTGGAGCTGGGGAAAGAATCCCAGAATCCTAGCTCCCAGCCCCTCTTCGCTCTAACCACTAGGCCCTGTGGCCCTCCTAGAGCTGAGGATAGAACCTAGGAGTCCTAGCTCCCAGCCCCCCCATTGCTCTAACCACTAGGCCCTGCAGCCCTCCTAGAGCTGTGGATAGAACCTAGGAGTCCTAGCTCCCAGCCCCCCCTTCGCTCTAACCACTAGGCCTAGCAGCCCTCCTGGAGCCTTCAGCACCAGCCAGTGTCGTTGGCCTGGCAGCCCCCTCTCCACCCACTGGGAGCCTCGAACACGGGACCTGAGAGAGGCCTGGACTCAGAGCTCCTGACTGGGGGGCACCGCACAAGCAGCAGGGCCCAGAATTCCCTTCCCCCAACCCAGTCCCCCAAGTGAGCTCAGATCCACTATGGGGTGCCCCCTACCAGGCCAAACCAGACCTGATGGGGCCAACCCAGCCCCCCACATCATGGGGTGCTGGGCGCCAATATCTCTGGGGAGGGACTTGATACAGGCCCCTTGCTCCCCAGCAGCGGGAGAGCCCCCCCCCCCCCCCGTCCACGAGCCATTCGCCCCCTGCAGGGCCGGCTGTGCCAGGGCGAAGGGGCAGGGATGCAGGGCGAGCCCCCATTCCCCCCACCCTGTGCCAGGCCCTGATGGGGCTTTGAGGAGATACCACAGAAGATGCCAACCACGTGAGACCCCCGCTGCTCCCCCAAGCACCTGCCAGCTGCCCCCCTCCGCAGCTGCCAGGCGTCCCCCCGCTCACCCATTGCCCGTCATCACCCCTCCAAGCTGCGTCCCCCCCGGTACGCCTCCTGGCCAGGGCGCCACCCTGGCATCACCAGGACCACCCCTGGCAGCTGCTCTGGCTTTCCTGGGGTGGGACCCCAGTGTCCAGGGGGTGGGGGGCATGGCCAGGGAGCGGCCCACGTGTCCAGGGGGAGCCGGGGGGGGGGGTCTGGGACGTGGGGAAGGGGTACGGCGAGGGTGAAATCCAGGTGTCCATGGTGCGGGCGGGGACCAGGTGTCCGGGGTGAGGGGAGGGCCCAGGGGAGCCCAGGGAGGAGGGACAGCCAGGGTGGTACCCAGGTGCCTGGGATGAGGGTGGGGGCACAGCCGGGGGACCTGGGTGTCCAGGGAGAGGGGCAGGGGGAGCCAGGTCCCCGAGGCAGGGAGCACAGCCCAGGGGGGAGCCAGGTGTCCGAGAGAGGGCGCGGCCGGGGCGGCGGACTCACCCCAGCGCAGGAACTCCGCGATGTGCTTCTCGCGGGCCAGGGGCGAGGTGCCCAGCTCGTGGCACACGCAGACCAGCAGGTCCAGCAGCGTCTCCAGCCCCACGACGCGCCGGTCCAGCGCCAGCGCCTCCAGCTGCCGCAGCCGCACCTCGGCCGACATCGCGGCCGGCCGCGGGGGGGGGGGGGGGGGGGGGGTGGGCGCGGGGACGCGGCCGCGAGCCCGGCGGGGGATCCCCGGGCGCGGGTCGGCGGAGGCCTCGCCCCTCCCTCCGCTGCCCCCGGCCCGCTCACAAGCCGAGCGGCCTCATCCAGCCACGCGCGCCCCAACGCCACGGGGATGGGCGCCCGCCTCAGCGCCCGCCGGCCGCCTGCGCCCGGCCCCACAGCGGGCTCATCCCCGCGCCCGGCCGGCCCCCCACCCGCGGCTCCCCGCACGCCTCGCTCGGTCCCTCGGACCCGCCCCTCCCAGGACAGACCCTCGGCCCCACGGCTCCCCGGCCGGCTCCTGATATCTCCTCGGCTCCCGGCACTCCTCGGCCGACACCGCCCCTCCCCGCCCCGCCGCCGCCGGCTCCCCGCACACCCCTGCCGGCCCCTGGAACCCCGCCGCCAGGCCAGCACCCTGCGCCCTGCCTCCGGTCTGGGAGCTCAGCGCACGGAGCCGCCCGGGCCAGGGGGCGGGGGCTGTCGGGGCCGCACCCACTGTCCCTGTACAGCCCGGAGGGGGGGAGGGGATCCCAGGGCAGTTAACCCCTTCCCGTCCCTCCCTCCCGCTGCCTTCGCGCCTGCCCCGCCCCCGCCGTGGTTAGTCACCCGCCCCTGAGCCAGCCCCTCTCTTCCCCCCCCCCCCATGCCCCGGTCTGTCCAGGCAGATCCCGCATCCACCCTCCGTCCTCCACCCATTAGAACCTTCCCATAAACACTCATGTACCCCATGCATCTATCCATCCATCCATCCATCCATCTCCATATGCCCCATCCATCCATCCATCCATCCCCATATGCCCCATCCATCCATCCATCCATCCCCATCCATCCATCTCCATATGCCCCATCCATCCATCCATCCCCATATGCCCCATCCATCCATCCATCCATCCATCCATCCATCCCCATATGCCCCATCCATCCATCCATCCATCCATCCATCCATCCATCCATTCCCATATGCCCCATCCATCCATCTATCCATCCATCCATCCATCTCCATACACCTGTGACGCATTGTAGTCCTGTGTTCACTCTGTTGATACATTCCCTGTTTGCTGTGTTGTGCTGTGTGCGATTCCTACTGTCCTATGCTGCTCTGCAGTGACTCTGTGTGTGTGAGTGAGTGTGTGCCTCAGTTTCCCTGGGCAGTGCAGCACTATCTGGATGAGGAGAAGGCTGGGCATGTATGTCAGTCTCTCGCATCCTGAGGACCAGGTGACAGCAAAGAACACCTGGGGCTTGGAAGCAGGACAAAGCAGGAGGAGGAGCTATCTGGGGGGCTGGGAGCAGTAGCTGGGGGTGTGAGTTAGTTTTTAGCTGGCTGGGGGAGCAGGGAGCCTAGCTGGCTCTGGGGGTGGGGGGGCAGAGCAGGGACCCAGAGTCCCAGCTCTGTGCCCCCCCTGAGCCCAAGATGGATTGTACTGACTACTCCTGGTTCCTGTAACAAGAAGTCTGAGCTCCGCAGAATCAATACACTTTCTGTGCTACTTGCTGGCTGAGTCTCACACCCAACACCTCCTAGGCCTGCCCCCCAGCCAGGTGCTGGTCTCTGCCTCCCTCCCTTTGTCTCTCTCGCTGGGGTGTCTGGGTTAATACACACTGGGAGAGTCAGTGAGAATCTCCCATGACGGTGCAGGGGGACCCGGGTCACAGAGCAGACAGCCCCCCACTGCGCCACAGCGCGGAAGCAGCCTTTTTCCGAAAGAGCACTTTTGGAACAAGGCGGGTGTGGATGGAGGCAGTTCTTTCGCAAGAAGAGGAACGAGGAAAACGCACAGGGGCCCTGGCGGCCACTCCGCCCGTAGCAGTCACCGCTGAAATGCGAGAGAGCGTCCAGTCAGCGTGGACGCCATCTGTCGAAAACGCAGGGGGCTTTTCCGCTGCGCTTTCGCAGTGCGGACGCTCTCGTTCGGATGAAGATTTTGTGGAAGATCTCTTCTGGAAAAGCTTCTTCCGAAAGAAGCCTGTGGTCTAGACAGCCACCCTCTGGGCTCGGACACCCTCAGAAGATCAAGGCAGAAGTCCTGGCTCCCAGACTCCCCTCCTCTAACCACTGGACTCCCCCCTTCCAAGAGTTGATGGAAGAGGGGGTCAGGCCAGCTAGCCCAGTTTCCCACCCTTGACTGTGCCCAGCGCTTCAGAGGAAGGTGCAAAGCCTGCTCTATTGAGCTGCAATGCTCCCATTACTGCCAAGCCCCCCCACCAGAGGGGGGGGTGATGGAGCTGTGCCCTGGGTCTGGGACATGTCTGGCTCTTCTCTTATTAACCCTCTGTGAGGTCACTCTGTGTGTCCTCTTTTTCTCATGGAAACAGTCTCCCCTGGGTTTGCATCCTGCTCAGTTTGGGGGCTCCCTGAGATCCAGTGGCAGTGAGTTCCGCAGATCCATCTTGCAACCAAGTCCTTGCCTTGTATCAGTCTAGAAGGGCCACACCCACACCAGCTCAGACAGCAGCCCTATTCTCTGCCCCAGGCCTTATCCCATATTCCCTCTTTCTCCCCTCAACAGTCACAGGGCCTGCGGGACTGGAGCTGAGCTCAGGTCCATGGATCCTAGGAACCTGCCTCCAAGAGCAGATGGAGACACCAAGCAACCTCTTCAGCCCTACTAGCCAGAGATTAGCAGAGCCATTAGATGTTATAACTGGAAGTTATAGCTTCCCTCTTGCGAAGTTCTTGGCCTCTGCAATTTCATGTGGCCAGGAGTTCCACAGGTTAATCACCTGTTGTGAGCCAAAGCCTTTCCCTTCATTGCTTTGGCATTCGCCCCCTTCTGATGTCTCCGAACATCCTTGTGATCTCATGATCTGAGACCCAGAAGCCTCAGGGTCTCTGGTGCTGTATTACAGACCCATCCTGTCCCCTCTGCACTGTCCTGGGGCTAAGAGACGGGTCGCTGCCTTGCACTCATGCTCCAGTTTGCCCTTTGTTATCAGGGGCCTGATGGCTGGTCGAGGGAGCTGACGGGCGTCAGCCTGGGCATAGCCTGGCAGCCAGGGTGGGGCTGGCAGCCTGGAATGTCTGTGCCCAACCCACCCCCCGGGCAAAGCTACACCCTTGCACAGTGGAGTCCTGGCAGGTGCCTAGAGGAAATCTGGAAAAGACCCAGAGTAAAAATAGCCCCCAGCTGCTAGGAGAACAGGTCCCAGGGAGACCCAACCAGCTGCCCTGCCCCATTCCTCAAGCCAAGCAGGGTCAGGGGTGGGGCTGGGGTCCCTGAGGCCACCTCCAAGAGCTGGTGCTTGGGGACTAGGGCAAGGGGAGACCTTATGCTGGAGGCAGCTGGGAGAGGAGGGCTCACCAAGAAATAACCCCATGACTAGCCAGTGCAGGCATGCTGGTGGAACCCAGGAATCATGGCTGGCAGCCCGCACCTGCTCTAACCATTAGACTCCCCTCCCCTGCCGGAGCTGGGGCGAGAACTCAGGACACAGACAGTTCATACCATAGGCTCCCCCTCCCCATCCTGGCCCAGTGAGGGGAGTGGGTGGGGCTAACCTTGCGCCGCAGCCGCTGACCACCCCCTGTAGCAACAGCGGCCCCTTGTGTCCGTCCGGGGAACTGCAGCCGGGACCTTGGGCTGTCATTCCCAGCCAGATGCAGCGTTTCAGCACCCACCTCTGTGGAGGTGCAGGGACGAGTCCCGGCTGCGAACAGGATTCGAACCAGGGTCCTGTGGATTGCAGGAAGGGAGCCATAGGGCTGCCCATCACCGTGGAGTCCGGGCACCTCCCTATAACACCACCACTAAAATCCCCTGGAACCCCCAGGGGGTCTGCCTGGTGGGGCTGGACCCTCACATCCTGGGAAAGGGGGGAGGTGACAGTGTGTGGGGGGGGGTAGGGGACAGTGCAGGGCAAAGGGGGTCATGTGGGGTGTGTTCCTCTGGAGAAAAGGCCTTTCCCAAGGGATGCTGACTTCACCAGTCGCCTCTAGGGGGCGCCCTGCAGCTGGAGCCTGGCCCCAGGCAGCTCAGGTCCCAGCTCTGCGGCGACCCCTGCTGGGCTCTGGGCTGCCCATCACACAGCCAGGTGATATAGCAACTCGGGCGCCCAGAGGGAGACCAGGGTCCCGGGCTCCCTTGCCTGCCTCAGGGCTAACTTGGCTCTGCTCAGAGCGACAGGGCCCTAGCTGGGAAAGGCTGATGAATCCAGAGCAAGAACAAATTAGGGGTAGGGGCCCCCACCCACCGGTCTGTGAGATCCCAGCCATGTGTCCGGGTCACCAACGCTGCATCTGGCTTGCAAAAGGCTGGAGGCTGGAGGAATTACAGCCCCAGGGCCCAGCCCTGCAGCCAGGCAAGGGACCTCTGGGTTGGACGGGTCGCTGGAGATTTCATCGCACAACACGGGCTTTAATTACAGATTCAGCTTTCATTCCTGGGGACTCCTGGACAATCCAGGAGTACTGGCAACTTCACCTGCACATGGAGGCCTGCCGAAGCCAGGCTCCCAAGTTCCTAGTGGCTGGGAGCTGTTACTGAGATCAGGGCCCGTCGGGCCGGGTGCTGCCCAGACACACAGTGACCGAGATCAGGGCCCGTCGGGCCGGGCGCCGCCCAGACACACAGTGACCGAGATCAGGGCCCGTCGGGCCGGGCGCCGCCCAGACACACAGTGACCGAGATCAGGTCCCGTCGGGCCGGGCGCCGCCCAGACACACAGTGACCGAGATCAGGGCCCCGTCGGGCCGGGCGCCGCCCAGACACACAGTGACCGAGATCAGGGCCCGTCGGGCCGGGCGCCGCCCAGACACACAGTGACCGAGATCAGGGCCCCGTCGGGCCGGGCGCCGCCCAGACACACAGTGACCGAGATCAGGGCCCGTCGGGCCGGGCGCCGCCCAGACACACAGTGACCGAGATCAGGGCCCGTCGGGCCGGGCGCCGCCCAGACACACAGTGACCGAGATCAGGGCCCCGTCGGGCCGGGCACCGCCCAAACACACAGTGACCGAGATCAGGGCCCCATTGGGCCGGGCGCCCAGACACACAGTGACCGAGATCAGGGCCCCGTTGGGCCGGGCGCCGCCCAGACACACAACGACCGAGATCGGGGCCCCGTCGGGCCGGGCGCCGCCCAGACACACAGTGACCGAGATCAGGGCCCCGTCGGGCCGGGCGCCGCCCAGACACACAGTGACCGAGATCAGGGCCCGTCGGGCCGGGCGACGCCCAGACACACAGGGACCGAGATCAGGGCCCGTCGGGCCGGGCGCCGCCCAGACACACAGTGACCGAGATCAGGGCCTGTCGGGCCGGGCGCCGCCCAGACACACAGGGACCGAGATCAGGGCCCGTCGGGCCGGGCGCCCAGACACACAGTGACCGAGATCAGGGCCCGTCGGGCCGGGCGCCGCCCAGACACACAGTGACCGAGATCAGGGCCCCGTCGGGCCGGGCGCCGCCCAGACACACAGGGACCGAGATCAGGGCCCGTCGGGCCGGGCGCCGCCCAGACACACAGTGACCGAGATCAGGGCCCGTCGGGCCGGGCGCCGCCCAGACACACAGTGACCGAGATCAGGGCCCGTCGGGCCGGGCGCCGCCCAGACACACAGTGACGGAGATCGGGGCCCGTCGGGCCGGGCGCCGCCCAGACACACAGTGACCGAGATCAGGGCCCCGTCGGGCCGGGCGCCGCCCAGACACACAGTGACCGAGATCAGGGCCCGTCGGGCCGGGCGTAACCCAGACACACAGTGACCGAGATCAGGGCCCGTCGGGCCGGGCGCCGCCCAGACACACAGTGACCGAGATCAGGGCCCCGTCGGGCCGGGCGCCGCCCAGACACACAGTGACCGAGATCAGGGCCCGTCGGGCCGGGCGCCGCCCAGACACACAGTGACCGAGATCAGGGCCCGTCGGGCCGGGCGCCGCCCAGACACACGGTGACCGAGATCGGGGCCCGTCGGGCCGGGCGCCGCCCAGATACACAGTGACCGAGATCAGGGCCCGTCGGGCCGGGCGCCGCCCAGACACACGGTGACCGAGATCGGGGCCCGTCGGGCCGGGCGCCGCCCAGACACACAGTGACCGAGATCAGGGCCCCGTCGGGCCGGGCGCCGCCCAGATACACAGTGACCGAGATCAGGGCCCGTCGGGCCGGGCGCCGCCCAGACACACAGTGACCGAGATCAGGGCCCCGTCGGGCCGGGCGCCGCCCAGACACACAGTGACCGAGATCAGGGCCCGTCAGGCCGGGCGCCGCCCAGACACACAGTGACCGAGATCAGGGCCCGTCGGGCCGGGCGCCGCCCAGACACACAGTGACCGAGATCAGGGCCCCGTCGGGCCGGGCGCCGCCCAGACACACAGTGACCGAGATCAGGGCCCGTCGGGCCGGGCGCTGCCCAGACACACAGTGACCGAGATCAGGGCCCCGTCGGGCCGGGCGCCGCCCAGACACACAGTGACCGAAATCAGGGCCCCGTCGGGCCGGGCGCTGACCAGACACACAGTGACCGAGATCAGGGCCCCGTCGGGCCGGGCGCCGCCCAGACACACAGTGACCGAGATCAGGGCCCGTCAGGCCGGGCGCCGCCCAGACACACAGTGACCGAGATCAGGGCCCCGTCGGGCCGGGCGCCGCCCAGACACACAGTGACCGAGATCAGGGCCCGTCGGGCCGGGCGCCGTCCAGACACACAGTGACCGAGATCAGGGCCCGTCGGGCAGGGCGCCGCCCAGATACACAGTGACCGAGATCAGGGCCCGTCGGGCCGGGCGCCGCCCAGACACACAGTGACCGAGATCAGGGCCCGTCGGGCCGGGCGCCGCCCAGACACACAGCGACCGAGATCAGGGCCCGTCGGGCCGGGCGCCGTCCAGACACACAGTGACCGAGATCAGGGCCCGTCGGGCAGGGCGCCGCCCAGACACACAGTGACCGAGATCAGGGCCCGTCGGGCCGGGCGCCGCCCAGACACACAGTGACCGAGATCAGGGCCCCATCGGGCCAGGTGCCGCCCAGACACACAGTGACCGAGATCAGGGCCCCGTCGGGCCGGGTGCCGCCCAGACACACAGTGACCGAGATCAGGGCCCCGTCGGGCCGGGCGCCGCCCAGACACACAGTGACCGAGATCAGGGCCCGTCGGGCCGGGCGCCGCCCAGACACACAGTGACCGAGATCAGGCCCCGTCGGGCCGGGCACCGCCCAGACACACAGTGACCGAGATCAGGGCCCGTCGGGCCGGGCGCCCAGACACACAGTGACCGAGATCAGGGCCCGTCGGGCCGGGCGCCGCCCAGACACACAGTGACCGAGATCAGGGCCCGTCGGGCCGGGCGCCGCCCAGACACACAGTGACCGAGATCAGGGCCCGTCGGGCCGGGCGCCGCCCAGACACACAGTGACCGAGATCAGGGCCCGTCGGGCTGGGCGCCGCCCAGACACACAGCGACCGAGATCAGGGCCCGTCGGGCCGGGCGCCGCCCAGACACACAGTGACCGAGATCAGGAAGGGAAACTGATCCATGTGCAGATGGGTCCAGAGGCTCAAGATGCAGGACAGGGGGCGGGGCCATTCTGCTCCGAGGGGGGACGGCCGCCGGGGTTACTCTCCCAGGCCGATGGGGGTCTGAGTGCATGGCCATACTTCAGTGAGAGAGTCCAGTGCTGATTCCCAGCCCTGTTCTAACCACTAGACGGCACACTCCCCTCTCGGAGCCAGGGATTGCCCACCCCCCCCCCCCCCGTTCTAGGCAAGGTGCAATTCCCGCCACCCCTCCTCCATGGGTGTCTCACTGCGGCAGTTCTACAGTGAACCACAAGGGGACGCCCCCGACCCAGCCCAGCCCTTGTCCCCAAGAGGCGGGACCAGGCAAAGCAACATGGGGAGGGAGCAGGGGCCGATCCCGTCTCCTGACTCGCTGGGAACTTGTACAGGGATTTTCCTGGGTGCTGGGCTCGGCCCATTGGTGTGGGTGCGACTCCTGGCCCAGGTGTGCCAGGCGCTGCCCAATGGGAGGGGGTGTGAGAGCATTTTGACCAGCTGGGGGAGAGCAGGGTTGGGAGCCCAGAGAGGACAGGGATGGGCAGATCCAGCTAGAGGGCAGCTCCTGGCGCGTCTCTGGAGGAGACCCCTCTCCCCTCGGGGTCTGTCTGGCCCCACCTGCTCGCAGCCGGTCCTGGGGACAGATGGCAACACGGCCTGGCACTGGCGTGTCTGGGGTGTGAATCCTGGCACCCTTGCCCGGGTTTGTCACAAGGGGAGGGTGTAAATCCACACCTCTAGGAGCAGGGCACCAGCCACTCTACAGCCAAAACCTAGCTGGGATGTGTAGAGCAAAGGGGCTGCGGGAACAGGACAGGAGGTAGCGACACACCCACCTCTGCCAGTGCCCCTCACTCCCACTGCAGCCCCCCCAGCCCGGCTGGTGCCCCTCACTCCTGACCCACAAGGCCCCATCCCTGAATCCAGGCAGGCTGGTATCTGCACTGTGGAGTAATCCCTGAGCTCAGCCCAGGCTGGGGGCCCTGATCCCGCTCTGCATGGCCCCGGCGTTCTGGGATGGGCAGGGACGACCCACAGGCTCCATGGGGGCAGAGGGCTGTGCAACGGCTGCCTTTGCCATGACCCCCTGGTGTCGCCGCCTGCTCCCATGGACTGGGGCCGTCCAGCCAGCCAAGGTGTGTGGGGGTGACTGGGACCTGATCCTGGGCATGGGTATGAGGCCACGGCAGCTGCTCCCCACCCTTGCCAATGCCAGGCCGTGTTGCCATCTGTCCCCAGGACCGGCTGCGAGCAGGTGGGGACAGACAGACCCTGAGGGTCTCCTCCAGGGACACGCCAGGAGCTGCCCTCTAGCTGGGTCTGCCCATCCCTGTCCTCTCCGGGCTCCCAACCCGGTTCTCTCCCAGCTGGTCAAAATGCTCTCCAGCCTGCAAGCCTTCCTTGCCCCTGGAATCCGGCGCCCACCCCCAGGGGCGACCAGCCAGGGGTCCCCAAAGAGGGCGGAGAGAGGCTGATCTCAGGGGTGGCAGATGAAGAACGAGGAGCAATGGGCTTAAGTTGCAGTGGTGGGGCTCGAGGTTGGATATTAGGAAAAACGATTTCCCTAGGCGGGTGGGGAAGCGCTGGGGTGGGTTCCCTAGGGAGGGGGTGGAGTCCTGGCTGGGATGACTGAGTTGGGGATGGTCCTGCTTTGGGCAGGGGTTGGAGTCCATGACTCCTGAGATCTCTGCCAGCTCTGGGATTCTATGGGGCAGAGTCAGAGCCAGGGATGTGGGGCGAGCAATCAGCCACCCCAGTGATGCGCGCGCACAGCCCCCAAGTCACCCCCCCATACGAGTGACAAGCACAACGCACATGGCTGCACTCACCGACACGCAGCCACCCCCCAACACACTGACAACCCCGCACAAGCACCGAAACAGGCGCACTCACCAACGGATACACCGCCAGCCCAGCCACCCACCCACACACCCACAACCACAACCCACATGGCAACCACACTGCGGGGAGCAAGGCAGAAGCTGCCTGAGGGAGGAGTTCCCAGCTACTCAGCCCAGGCCTCTCCCAGCAGGGGGCGCTGTGGGGAGCGGGGCGGGAGCTGGATGTGGGGGAGCCTGACCCAGCAGGGGGCGCTGTGGGGAGCGGGGCGGGAGCTGGATGTGGGGGAGCCTGACCCAGCAGGGGGCGCTGTGGGGAGCGGGGCGGGAGCTGGATGTGGGGCGAGCCTGTCCCAGCAGGGGCGCTGTGGGGAGCGGGGCAGGAGCTGGATGTGGCGGGAGCCTGACCCAGCAGGGGGCGCTGTGGGGCGCTGGGCAGGAGCTGGATGTGGGGGGAGCCTGTTCCAGCAGGGGGCGCTGTGGGGCACGGGGCAGGAGCTGGATGTAGGGGGGCCTGTCCCAGCAGGGGGCGCTGTGGGGCACGGGGCAGGAGCTGGATGTAGGGGGGCCTGTCCCAGCAGGGGGCGCTGTGGGGCACGGGGCAGTACCCGGTCAGGGGAGGCTTCGGGCTCTTTCCCCCGTGCCTGGACTCGGTCTCCCGCGGGGCGCGTGTCTGGCTGCGCCCGGCGCTGCGGGAGGAACCGCGTCCCACCAGCGCCCCCTCCCTCCCTCCCTCGGCGGGGTCCCGCAGCCGCTCGCCAACGTCGGCAGCGGGATCCGCCCCCCCCCCCCCGCGCGTGGCAATGTGTTTGGAAACTTTTGCAAAGTGACGGGGGGAGCAAGGGGGCAGAGCTGGCGCGGGGCGAGGGGGCGGCCGGGAGGAAGGGGGGGAGGGGGCAGAGCTGGCGCGGGGCGGGGGGAGGAGGAAGCCGCTTTTTGGCTCCGCTCCCTTTGTGTGTGTGTGAACGGGATAAGCCAGGCTGGCGCTTTGGAAGTGGAGGAAGAAGGGGAGGAGCCAGCGAGCCGGGGAGGAGCCGGGGAGTGAGGGGGGGTGGCTGGGGAAGCGACGGGAGTGGGCCGGAGGGGGGGGCGTGAGAAGGGGGTACGGGGGGTCCGAGAAGTGGGGGCGGCGGGGAGCCGGAGGGGGGCGGCGAGGGGGAGGGCGCAGGGGGAGGGGACCGGGGGGGCGGGCAGGGCGGCGCGGGAGGAGGCACCCGAGCCCCGAACATGGCTTCCTTCCCTGCGGAGCCCGCCGCGCCCGGCCGCGGCCCGGGGGGCGAGTCCCGCCAAGTTGGGCAAAGTTTGGCGGCCGCCGCCCCGGGGGCCCCGCCGCCCGCCGCCGCCGCCGCCTCCCCGCCCCGCTTCTCCCCCGAGCAAGTGTCGTGCGTGTGCGAGGCGCTGCTGCAGGCTGGCGACCCGGGCCGGCTCGGCCGCTTCCTGGGCTCGCTGCCGGCCGGGGAGGGCGAGGAGGCGGCCGGGGAGAGCCTGGCCAAGGCGCGGGCGCTGCTGGCCTTCCAGCGCGGGGACTTCGGGGAGCTCTACCGCCTGGTGCAGAGCCGGCCCTTCGCCGCCCCGCACCACCCCTTCCTGCAGGACCTCTACCTGCGCGCCCGCTACCGCGAGGCCGAGGCGGCCCGGGGCCGGGCGCTGGGCGCGGTGGACAAGTACCGGCTGCGCAAGAAGTTCCCGCTGCCCAGCACCATCTGGGACGGCGAGGAGACCGTGTACTGCTTCAAGCGCCGCTCGCGGGCCGCGCTGCGCGACTCCTACGGCCGCAGCCGCTACCCCAGCCCCGAGCAGAAGCGGCGCCTGGCCCGGGACACCGGCCTCTCGCTCACCCAGGTCAGCAACTGGTTCAAGAACCGGCGGCAGCGCGACCGCAGCGGGGGAGGCGCCGGCACCCCCAGCAAGAGGTAAAGGGGGGCGGGACAGGGCCCCCCCCCCCGAGGGGGATCCCGCCCCCGGAGTATGGCCAGGCACCCCCCTCTGTGGGGACTGGCCCCCGGGAGCGCAGACGGGGCACCCCCCCTCTGTGGGGACCGGCCCCCGGGAGCGCAGACGGGGCACCCCCCTCTGTGGGGACCGGCCCCCGGGAGCGCAGACGGGGCACCCCTCTCTAAGGGGAATCGGCCCCTGGGAGCGCAGACGGGGCAACCCCCCTCTGTGGGGACTGGCCCTCGGGAGCCCAGACGGGGCACCCCTCTCTAAGGGGAATTGGCCCTCGGGAGCCCAGACGGGGCACCCCCCTCTGCGCGGGAATTGGCCCCCGGGAGCCCAGACGGGGCACCCCCCCCTCTGGGGACCAGCCCCCGGGAGCCCAGACGGGGCACCCCCCTCTGTAGGGTACCTACCATCGGGAGCGCAGACGGGGCACCCCCCCTCTGCGGGGACCCGCCCCCAGGAGCGCAGACGGGGCACCCCCCCTCTGTAGGGGACCCGCCCCCGGGAGCCCAGACGGGGCACCCCCCCTCTGTAGGGGACCCGCCCCCGGGAGCCCAGACGGGGCACCCCCCCTCTGTGGGGGACCCGCCCCCGGGAGCCCAGACGGGGCACCCCCCCTCTGTGGGGGACCCGCCCCCGGGAGCCCAGACGGGGCACCCCCCCTCTGTGGGGGACCCGCCCCCGGGAGCCCAGACGGGGCACCCCCCCTCTGTGGGGGACCCGCCCCCGGGAGCCCAGACGGGGCACCCCCCCTCTGTGGGGGACCCGCCCCCGGGAGCCCAGACGGGGCACCCCCCTCTGCGCGGGAATCGGCCCCCGGGAGCCCAGACGGGGCACCCCCCTCTGCGTGGGAATCGGCCCCCTGGGAGCCCAGACGGGGCACCCCCCTCTGTAGGGGACCCACCCTCGGGAGCGCACCCCCCCCCTGCAGAGAACCAGCCCCCGGGGAGCCTAGATGGGTCACCCCCCCCCAAGGGGAACCAGCCCCCAGAGCCAGGTCAGGGCACCCTCCTATGTGGGGATCCCGCCCCCAGGGCCCGGACAGGGCACCCTCCCCCCTGCAGGGAACCCGCTCCTGGGAGCCTGGACAGGGCACCGCTCCGTGGGGAGCCCACCCCCCTGGGAGCTGGGACAGGGCCCCCCCGTTGCAGGGAGCCCGCCCTCTGGGAACTCTGGACAGCACCCCGTGCAGGGAAACCCCCCCCCCCCCATGTAGAGAACGCACACCCCTCTGGGACTCCAGAGAGCCTGCCCTCCCTGGGAGACAGTGGTGCCCACCCCCTCAAGGGGGCTCGGACCCACCTCCTTCTGCTGCAGGGAACCCACCTCCCTGGGACTCTGGGCAGCTCCCCACATGGAACCTGCCCCCCCCCAGGAAAACTTTTCCCCCTCCTCAGGAACCTGGGCAGCTCCCGCACCAGCTTGGACCACCCCCCAGAACCTGCCCCTTGCTGACCGGGACAGTCCCTGGCACCCCCCCCCCCGCCCCTCCCCGAGTCCAGACACTCCCCCCCAGGAACCCTCCCTCCCAAGAGCCTGGACAACCCGCCCCGGGAGGATCCCAGTTCCCCTCCTTGGGGAATCTGCCCTGTCTGGAACCTGGGCAATCCCCCCGCCCCACAGTCCTCCCTCTCTGGACCCTGGAGGCCCCCCCACTTGGACCCTGGCATTCTGGACACCTCAGCCCCCCTGAGAGCCAGACAGCCCCTTTTGCTGGGAACCTGCCCCATGGGAGCCTGGACAGCTCCCTCCCTGCAGGGTACCTCCCCCCACGAGCCCGGACAGGGTTCCCCTCCCCGAGAGCCTGCAGGGGAACCCCCCCCAGGTGTGCAGCATGGGAGAGCCCTTCTCTTCAGAGCCTCCGCTGCCCCCTCTTCCAAGCGGGGCTGTTACTCCCTGGATTGTTTCTGGGGTAGAGCCTGCACCCCCAGATCGGGTGCTGCTTGTGCAGGGGATCCCCCCTTAACATTATACCCCCCCCTGCAGGAGCAGCCCCAATGGTCTTCAGTTCTAGGCTCTATTCCGCCCGGCGCCCCCCGACCCTGTACACCCGCCAGATTCCAACCCTGCGGGACCCCTGGGGATCTCCCAGCTCCAGGACAGCCCAGGGGGTCTGCAGCCTGGGGATTGCATGCCGGCTGCCCTGCAGGGACCCCCCCAGATTCTCCTCTGCAGCCCCCCCCGATCCCGAGTACCCCAAAGTTCAGGGATCCCCCTTCGATCCTATCTCCCCCCCTTTGGATCCTGTAGACACGCCCTGCAGGGAGCTCCCACCGGTGATCCTCTTGCCAGGGTGAGTGGGACCCCAGCGAGCTGTGAGGAGATGCCCCAGTGTCTCAGCCTGCTACAGGGAAAGGGGGTCCCCAAGGAGTGAGGAAGCTACGCTCCCAGGGCAAGGAAGAATCTCTTTTGGGGTGGGGGCCCCCCAAACTAACACAACCCCAGCAGCGGGCGGGCACCCCGGAATAGACCCAGGAAACGCCCAGTAACACCACAAGTGGCCCAGGTCTACCCCGTTGTGGGGTGCACTGGACTGAGACCACTCGGCGAGAGGTACAACCCCCCCAAAATCACACCCTGTGGGTCAGGCCAGCAGCCCCCCATATTCGTTGCCAGCCCCCCCCCCCCCCACTTACCCCCTGACAGGGTGCTGGGAGCCCCCGGAGAAAGCAAGATGTGCCCCAATCCTTTCCCCCCCCCGTGTGGTGCACACCCCCAAAGCAGTGCCCCTTAACCCAGCCCCCACAATGAAAGCTGGGGGGACGCCCCCAAATTGTTGCCTCGTCTCCCACAGTGCTGGGACCTGGGAGAGGCGCCCCCTCCCCACACAGCCCCTGGGGGAATGGTGGGGCAGGGGGCAGAGGCTGCAACCCTGCCCGTAGACCCTCAATACAAGGGGGGGCATCTCGGCTGGGAGACCTACCCCCTCCCACCCCCATGGGGCCAGGCAGAGAGGAGGGAGGGAGCTTCCCTGGAGGGGGGGGCTGTTCCCAACTCTCTCCCTTTGTTGTGAAACGGGAGATCTCTCCCCCCCCCCACCTGGTACAAGGGGGGTGGGGAGGGTGGAGACATGCCCTGGGACGGAGGGATAGCTGGTAACCCCCTACCCCATGGCGTGGGGAGGCCGACTGGCGTGGGCCTCGGCTGGCAGAAATCGGCCCCATAGACTCCAGTGGTGCGACAGTGGGGATCTGACCCCTTCCCTCCCGGGGAGCAGCCGACCGCCCCTACGTCAGGGCCTGCGGTCTGCGAGACCCCTCCGGGCTGTGCAGTGACTCCGGCTTGGAGGGGCCCCTCTGGCTGGATTCAGCCCTGCCGGGGATCTGCCAGAGGCTGTACGGGGAGGGGAGATGCTGGTTTACTGGGGAACTTCCCTGCTTGTGGCATGGTGCAGCCTGGGAGAAACTGAGGCACGGGAAGGGCCTGGTCTCGTAAGCCAGAGCTGGATTAAGAACCAAGTCTGCGGAGGCGACGTTGGCTGCTCTACCCACTGGGCCACGCTGCCTCTGTTTGCCCCCTGGATATCCCCCCCCTTCTGGTGGCGGGGGAGGCAGGCCGTGGCTGCGGGGCGGGGACACACCAGCCCTGACGGCCTGTCTCCTCCCGCAGCGAGTCGGATGGGAACCCTAGCACGGAGGACGAGTCGAGCCGGGGGCCGGAGGAGACGGAGCTGGCCGCGGGACTGGCCGCGGTGCCGGATGGCGCCGTCGCCGCGGGCAACCTCTTCCTGCCGGCGCCCGCCGGGGCCTGCGCCGGGGCCTCGTCCATCTTGCTCAACGGCAACTTCATCACGGCGGCCGGCCCGCCCGCCATGCTGCTGAACGGCGGCTCGGTGCTGCTGAACGGCATGGCCCTGGGCGACAGCCAGACCATCACCCTCAGCCCCGTGGCGCCCGCCCCGCCCGCCCTGCTCAACGGCGCCGCCCCGGCGGGGGCCAGGAGCCCGCCCTCGCCGCCGGCCGCCTCCGACATCAAGGCGGAGGCCCTGCCCTCCCTGGTGTTCAGCCCGGGCGCCGTGGCGGTGAAGACGGAGGAGAGCCAGGCCGCCGGGGCCCTCCCCGAGGTGCCCACGCTCCTCGCCCGGCCCCCGGCCGACCCCAAGGGGGCGCTGCCGGCTGGCGCCGTGCCCCAGGTGGTGCCCTCGGGCGACGAGGCGCCCTGCCCGGCCCCGGTCCTCCCCCAGCCGGTGGCCTCTGGCTCCCAGATTGTCCCTCTGGCTCAGGTGGTACCCGGGTCTCAGCCCGGCCAGGTGCTGCCCGTGGCATCGCCTCCCCCGGCCGCCCCGCTCCTCCAGGGCTCTCCCCTGCTGTCCTTCCCCGCCCTCGGCTCGCCCCTCCCTGGGCCCGCCCAGGCCGCCCCGGTGCCCACTGTGGTCCACGTCCCCGCCCCCCCCTTGATCCCCCTCTCCCAGGTCTCGCCCCCCTCCCAGGTGGTGCCCTTGTCCCAGCCGGCCCCCGGGGCCCCCGTGCTGTCCCCTCCCCAGATGGTGCCGCTGTCACCCACCCAGGTCTTCTCGGTGCCCCCGGGGGGCGCCCCCCCGCAGCTGGTCTCCATCCCCTCGGTGCCCCAGGGCTCCCAGCTCATCTCGCTGCCCCAGGTGGTGCCCACGTCGCAGGTGGTGACGCTGCAGCAGGGGGTGGGGCCCATCCAGATCCTGGCCAGCGCAGCCCCGCTCAAGGTGGGGGCCCCGGCGGCGCCCGGCGGCCCCTTGGCCCCCAGCAACGTGCACCTCATCAACGCCAACGTGGGCGTGACCACGCTGCAGCTGCCCTCGGGCGCGCCAGGTACCGGCAGCGGGCGCCGTGGGGGGGAGGTGGGGAGCAGGGCCCGTGTCCCAGCCTGGTGAATTTGGGGGCTGTGTGTATGGGAGGCCTGGCCCACAGGAGGGGGGCAGCACCGGAGAGCTGAGCGGGGGGGGGGTGAGTCTGTTCTGTGGGCCCTGGGGAAGGTCGGGGTGTGGGGCCCTGGGAGGGGGTGATTTTGGGGTGCCGACAAAGCAGGGGGAGGGAGGGATGGGGGTGAAGTGAAGCCCCAAGACCCCACGTCACCCCTAGCTCTGCCCCAGGCGGGGTCTGGGGGCAGGACTAATCAGGGGGTGTCTCTGGTTGGTGTGTGGGAGGGGTCAGACTAGCCCAGACACAGAAACTGGGTGGGGTTGCGACTTCTTCGGAGGATAGGGACATAATTCAAAATGACCTTAGCAAGTTAGAGAAATGGTCAGAGGTAAACAGGATGAGGTTTAATAAAGAGAAATGCAAAGTGCTCCACTTAGGAAGGAACAATCAGTTCCATACATACAAGATGGGAAGCGACTGTCTAGGAAGGAGCATGGCGGAAAGGGATCTAGGGGTCATAGTGGACCACAAGTTGAATATGAGTCAACAGTGTGACGCTGTTGCAAAAAAAGCAAATATGATTCTAGGTTGTATCAACAGGTGTGTTGTAAGCAAGACTCGTGAAGTCATTCTGCCGCTCTACTCTGCGCTAGTTAGGCCTCAGCTGGAGTACTGTGTCCAGTTCTGGGCGCCACATTTCAAGAAAGATGTGGAGAAATTGGAAAGGGTACAGAGAAGAGTGACAAGAATGATTAAAGGTCTAGAGAACATGACCTATGAAGCCAGGCTTCATGAACTGGGCTTGTTTAGTTTGGAAAAAAGAAGATTAAGGGGGGACATGAGAGCGGTTTTCAAATATCTAAAAGGGTGTCACAAGGAGGAAGGAGAAAATTTGTTCCTCTTGGTTTCTGAGGACAGGACAAGGAGTAATGGGCTTAAGTGCAGCAGGGGAGGTTTAGATTGGACATTGGGAAAAAATTCCTAACTGTCAGGGTGGTCAAATATTGGAATAAATTGCCAAGGGAGGTGGTGGAATCTCCCTCTCTGGAGATATTTAAGAACAGGTTAGATAGACATCTGTCAGGGATGGTGTAGACGGAGCTTGGTCCTGCCTTGAGGGCGGGGGGCTGGACTCGGTGACCTCTCGAGGTCCCTTCCAGTCCTATGATTCTATAGGGGCAGGGGCTGTCCTAAGTGCCCCCCTCCAGGTCGGTAGCACAGGTGGAAAGAGCACCTGCCCCATCCTGGTCTAGTTAGGGCTCCGGGGATCTCTCCCCAACTTGGCAGAAGTGAGGTCTAGTGGTTAGAGCAGTTGGCTCGGAGCCAGGCCTGTTGATGACTTGCTGGCTGACTGAGCTAGTCCCTGCCACTCTCTGTACAAGGGGACCACGGCACTGACACCCCCCCCCCTTTCTCCCCTCCGCAGGGAACTTCCTCCTGACGAACCCGGTGCCTGGCGGCGGGCCCATCCTCACTGGCAT
Source organism: Pelodiscus sinensis (assembly GCF_052426305.1). Taxonomy (NCBI): domain Eukaryota; kingdom Metazoa; phylum Chordata; order Testudines; family Trionychidae; genus Pelodiscus; species Pelodiscus sinensis. The sequence goes on from NC_143069.1 coordinate 4,136,800, forward strand.
GACTCTGCAACAGGGCAAGCTGATTCTGACCGCCACCTTCCCGGCCACCATGCTCATGTCCCCGGTGCTGCCCGCTCCCCCCGGCAGCCTGGCTCTGCCCATCAAGCAAGAAGCGGCTCTGCCCGCGGGCACCAGCGCCCCCCTCCTGGTCTCCGCGGCCCCGGGGCCCGGGAGCTCCGAGGGCGCCGGGGCGGGCCAGCCGGCCGGGGCTTTCGGGGCAGACGGGGGGGCCGGCCGGCAGCTTGGTGTCCTCTCGAACTTCCCCCCGGAGGGCCTGGGGCTGCCCCCGGGGGCGGCGTGGCCCAGCCCGGCGAGCATGGAGATCCAAGCTGGCACCGACGGGCTCTTCGAGCTGGAGAAGGGGGCGGTGGAGGCGCTGGCCGGCACGGAGCCCGGTGGCCTCCTGCTGCCCGAGGGGGAGGGGCAGCTGCTGGGCGGCTCGGCCGGCGACCCCATGGACCCCGAGGACCTCGACTCGGACGAGAAGGTGCTGACCCAGCTGCAGTCGGTGCCGGTGGAGGAGCCTCTGGACTTGTAAGAGGCTCGGGGCCGGGGCGTGAGATGGGCCTGGCCTCTCCCAGCCTTCGCTGCCCGCGCCGCGTCCACCCCAAGCCAGAGGGATCCCGCGCCCGGGGGCTGCACAGACTGGGGCCGCCTGCGATCAAACACTACAATGCAAAGCTGGGGGTGGGGGGCAGACCCCCCCTTCCCCCCACTCTGGCCAGGCAGCGCTTGTGGCTTGGAGGGGCCGGCCCACATCGGGCATGAGTGGATTTGGGGGGGAACACGCGGACCCCACTCCCAACCCCCCTTTCCTCGAAACACTAAGCGTCTTCCTGCCCCGGAGCGGGGGGCGGGAGCCGCGTGGCGTGGGGGGCCGTGGTGCTAGGGGCGCAGGGGCCGCTGCCAGTTGGCCCCACACCCCTCAGTTTACGCGGGGACCATTGACTTTGATTTCTGGATGGAGGGTAACGGCCGCCCTGTCCTCAGATCAAGGGGGCTCCAAATCTCTGCTTCCCATAGTCCCAGCCACGTGGGACCCGGGGGGCAGAGAATAGCCCCAGCGCAGCCTGTTCCGGCCACACCCCACTCCGCCCTCTCTCCAGGGCGGGCTCACGTCTGTCCCGGTGACGCTGCCGGAGGGGCGGGAAAGCCAAAGTCGTCCCTCATGACTGCCCCGGAACGTCCTGGCCACTCCGAGACACTCCAGACACTACGAACCCGCTGCCCCGACTTATTTTTTACGTGAAAGAATTTATATATTATATAAAAATATCTATTTTTTAGAAGGAGCAAGTCCCGCGTGAATCCAGCGCCCCCGGGGCGCCTGGCCCCACCTGTATTTAATGGTCTCACTCTTTTTTTGAATCACTCCCCCCCCCCCCTCCACTACAACCGGAACCTTTTATATTAAAGTGCATTTAACTTTGTGTAAACCTTCACTACATTGGAGCGGGGGCCGATCCTGCCCTGGCCTACGGGGGTGTGTCAAGGGGGCACGTTGGACTGGTCAGCAGCTTTGGGCTCCCTCGATCTCCTCGCCGTGCTACGGGAGAGGCATGTCGGTACAGGATGCTCCACGCAGGATGGCTACGTTCCGGATTTGCCATGGGAAAGGATCCCCCCTGCTTCTGGAACAAGCCAGGTTCTAGAGGCACAGCAGCACGGGGCTGCCAGGGTGGGGTTTCCACTCCACGGAGTAACATGGTTCTAGAGCCACAGTGGAATGGGGCCTGTCCTTCACCAGGCGGCTGTTGGGTTCTAGATCTGAGTAGGGTCCCTGCCCCAGCTTCTAGACCAGTATCTGGATAGGAGTTCCTCCATCGTAGGACTCCTGGGTTCTAGATCCATGTCTACGTGAGAACCCTGCCTCATGGAGGAGCCTGATCCATGGCAAAGCAGGATCCCCCAAGGAAAACCCCTGGGTTCTAGAGCCACGCCAGGACTGGATGCTGAAGAGAGCGGCTGGAACCACCGTCGTGTGGGTTCCCACCTCATGGAGCTGAAGGGTTCTAGACCCACAATGGGACGGGTTCCCACCTCCCCGGAGCAGCTGGCTTTTGGACCCATCTCGGAACAAGCGGCTCTTGGTGGTTCTTAATTCTTCGTCTTCTGCGACTGGCTCCCCATCTAGCCTCTCTTCCCCCCGGTCCTCTGCTTCCAAGCCCAGGGCTTCCGTCGCGGCTCCGCGCCCTCCAGCGTCAGCGTCCCGTGAAGGTGCTGGGTTTCCGAGACGAACAAACCGGGGGGTCAGCTCGGTCCGGCATGGATGCTTCCTTCCCCCTCCAGCCGTGCGCCATGGCTGTCTGCGGAGGGACCCAGCCTGGACACATGAATCTGGGGCACTGCCCCCCGTCCTGCCCTCTCACCAGGTACTAGTGCGTCTCACTATTATTATTATTTTTTCACTGTTTTGCTACGTTTTTGTTCTTGTGAGGAACAATCAATTCTACCGAGGGGGGGTTTTGTGTTTTTAAAAGAAGCTTCTGTCGTCCTCCCCCCGTACGTTATTCCTGGTTTTTTATTTTTAACGGCGCGTGTCCGTCTGTCTGTCCATCCTGGTACTGTATGACATTTGTATATCCATAAATATATCTATATTCTATAGAACACGGCCTGCCGCTGCCTGGGGAGGAGGGGGGAGGGCAGGAGGGGGGGCCAAGGAAACGGGCGGCTGCTGCCCACGGGGGTCCCCTTCCTCCGCTACCCGTGAGTACCTGGCTCGACCCCTCCCAGCAGGCCTGGTACCTCTATAGCTCACGCCCTACAGTCTGGCACCCGCCCGCCCCACGGCCTCCGGCGTGTCTGGCACCAGCCCAGCCCGCCCCACGGCCTCCGGCGTGTCTGGCACCAGCCCAACCCGCCCCACGGCCTCCGGCGTGTCTGGCACCAGCCCAGCCCGCCCCACGGCCTCCGGCGTGTCTGGCACCAGCCCAGCCTGCCCCACGGCCTCCGGCGTGTCTGGCACCAGCCCAACCCGCCCCACGGCCTCCGGCGTGTCTGGCACCAGCCCAGCCCGCCCCACGGCCTCCGGCGTGTCTGGCACCAGCCCAGCCCGCCCCACGGCCTCCGGCGTGTCTGGCACCAGCCCAACCCGCCCCACGGCCTCCGGCGTGTCTGGCACCAGCCCAACCCGCCCCACGGCCTCCGGCGTGTCTGGCACCAGCCCAGCCCGCCCCACGGCCTCCGGCGTGTCTGGCACCAGCCCAGCCCGCCCCACGGCCTCCGGCGTGTCTGGCACCAGCCCAACCCGCCCCACGGCCTCCGGCGTGTCTGGCACCAGCCCAGCCCGCCCCACGGCCTCCGGCGTGTCTGGCACCAGCCCAACCCGCCCCACGGCCTCCGGCGTGTCTGGCACCAGCCCAACCCGCCCCACGGCCTCCGGCGTGTCGGGCACCAGCCCAGCCCGCCCCACGGCCTCCGGCGTGTCGGGCACCTGCCTCCCCCTGGCCTCAGCCCCCAGTTTGAGTGGCACTAATTGGCCTGGCTTCTAGCCTCTGGGCTGAGAACTGCACCATGGTGCCTTGTGCCCATTCACCACCCTTCTCCCCCCACCCCGGCTCTGCCCGCTGGGCCACACTGCCCCTGCCACACCCGGTTTGCTGACTTGGCTGGGGGGGCCGTGGGGGAAGGTGAGTGAGGGGCTGGCCCTGGAGCCTGCACCCTACCCCGAGTGGAACCGGGCCCAGGGCTCCAGGCAGAGACGTCCCATGCCCAGCAGCGAGGGGCCGTGGCCAGCTGGCCCCACCCCGGCCTGCTCTGCATCCGGCCTGTTGCGGGTGGGTCTCTGGGGGCGTGTGTGAGGGGCCCCCGGGGAGCGGGGCCTGGGAAGCCAGACACCATCCCCTCCAGGCAAGGGGCCTGGCTGGGTGGGGTGGGAGGCGCTCGGTGCCACGGGGCGGCTAGCAGGCGTGTGGCGAGGTACGTTACGCCAGCCCCTCAGCGCGCTGGGCGTGGGGCAGGCCCCCCGTCGCGCTAGGTGCTGTACAAACGCCAGCAGTGACACAGCCAGCCCCAGAGAGCCCACACGGGGCCTCCAAGGGCCATTGCTGGTCTCGGACTCCCTCACCCCTTCCACAGCTAGGCCTCCTCCACCCCGGCCTGGCTCCCCCGAGCAATGTCCCCCGGGCTGTTCCAGCCGCTGGAGAATCTCTGGGAGCTTCAACAGCACCCCCCCCCATATCAGCTCAGCCCTGGGCTTCCCATCACTGCTCCCCCCCCCACCCCCATCTCTCCCAGCTGCTGCTCGCTGGCCCTGCTTGACCCCTGGACCTTTGTTTCCCCAGGGCCGGCCCCAGCTTTGGTCTCCCCCTGGCCTGGGCTGAGCCGCGGTGGTGGGGGGAAGGCTGGCGGGACGTGGGCCAGGCTTGCAGCCTCTGTGGACTGGCCTAATGCGGGTCCCCTGGGTGCCAGCCCCAGGTGGGATGGGCCCGCCGGCGAGCACAGGGGGGCAGGGCTGTGGGGGACGCCAGGCGAGGGGCACGGAACAGGAGAGGGGGCAGAGGGAGGGGGGCTGAGATCCACACACTGCACCCTCCTGGCGGGGCGGGGCGCAGTGTTCCCTCCAAGGGGCGTGGCCAAAAATTTGAACCCCGCCCACCTCCTCAGCAGGGCCTTGTGGTGGCTGCTCTGGGGTGGGGCTGTGTGGCCGGCAGCTGCCCCGCCCCAGGGCTGGAGCTGCTGTGGGCCAAGTGGTGGCCAGAGCCAGAGCCGCATCCCAGAGGGCCACTCTGGCGGCTGCTCCAGTGGCCCGAGCTGTGGCGGGTCGGGTCTGCTCTGGCGGCCGGGGCCCCCCGCGCCAGTGTCTCCAGGGATGTCACGCCCCACATGGCGCCTCTGGTCCTGGGACTCCATGCGGAGGCGGTGCTGCACCCCGAATTTCCTCAGGCGCCCGGAGAGGGGGGGCACCGGGCTGTGAGTGGAGCAGGGACCGGGCCTCGTGCCCTTCGGAAGGCAGCTGTTAGCCCCGCGCCCGCTGTCCCCAGCGCTACCCCCCTGCCTCCCTTGCTGCAGGAGCCCTGGCTGGGGCCGCACCAGCCCGCAAGACCCAGCCAGGGGGCTCACAGTGCTTCAAACAGAGCAACCACCGTGTCCCCACGACACAAGGCTCGGGGAAGGGAGTGGGGGCTAGTGGGCAGAGAAGTGACGGGACCCCTGGGTTCTCTCCCCAGGGTGGGCAGGGGAGGGAGAGTCTCTGTCACCCAGCTCTTCCCTGACCGCTCTGCCCGCTTCAGTGTCTCAAAGCAGGATGCCCCAGCTCCTGTTCCCAGCCAGGGCAGATGGGCGGAGGGTAGGGGGAGAGCTGACAGCGCCGGGGGACCCTGACCCTTCTGGGACCTGCCCCAGCAAAGCCTGGCACTTTGGTGAGAGCAGGGCAGTTGGGGGCCTCAATCGCCTGAGTGACCCCAGCTTCTGTCGGGCCGGGCACCGCCCAGACACACAGTGACCGAGATCAGGGCCCGTCGGGCCGGGCGCCGCCCAGACACACAGTGACCGAGATCAGGGCCCGTCGGGCCGGGCGCCGCCCAGACACACAGTGACCGAGATCAGGGCCCGTCGGGCCGGGCGCCGCCCAGACACACAGTGACCGAGATCAGGGCCCCGTCGGGCCGGGCGCCGCCCAGACACACAGTGACCGAGATCAGGGCCCGTCGGGCCGGGCGCCGCCCAGACACACAGTGACCGAGATCAGGGCCCCGTCGGGCCGGGCGCCGCCCAGACACACAGTGACCGAGATCAGGGCCCCGTCGGGCCGGGCGCCGCCCAGACACACAGTGACCGAGATCAGGGCCCGTCGGGCCGGGCGCCGCCCAGACACACAGTGACCGAGATCAGGGCCCGTCGGGCCGGGCGCCGCCCAGACACACAGTGACCGAGATCAGGGCCCGTCGGGCCGGGTGCCGCCCAGACACACAGTGACCGAGATCAGGGCCCGTCGGGCCGGGCGCCGCCCAGACACACAGTGACCGAGATCAGGGCCCCGTCGGGCCGGGCGCCGCCCAGACACACAGTGACCGAGATCAGGGCCCGTCGGGCCGGGTGCCGCCCAGACACACAGCGACCGAGATCAGGGCCCCGTCGGGCCGGGCGCCCAGACACACGGTGACCGAGATCAGGGCCCCGTCGGGCCGGGCGCCGCCCAGACACACAGTGACCGAGATCAGGGCCCGTCGGGCCGGGCGCCGCCCAGACACACAGTGACCGAGATCAGGGCCCCTTCGGGCCGGGTGCCGCCCAGACACACGGTGACCGAGATCAGGGCCCGTCGGGCCGGGCGCCGCCCAGACACACAGTGACCGAGATCAGGGCCCGTCGGGCCGGGCGCCGCCCAGACACACAGTGACCGAGATCAGGGCCCGTCGGGCCGGGCGCTGCCCAGACACACAGTGACCGAGATCAGGGCCCGTCGGGCCGGGCGCCGCCCAGACACACAGTGACCGAGATCAGGGCCCGTCGGGCCGGGCGCCGCCCAGACACACAGTGACCGAGATCAGGGCCCGTCGGGCCGGGCGCCGCCCAGACACACAGTGACCGAGATCAGGGCCCGTCGGGCCGGGCGCCGCCCAGACACACAGTGACCGAGATCAGGGCCCGTCGGGCCGGGCGCCGCCCAGACACACAGTGACCGAGATCAGGGCCCGTCGGGCCGGGCGCCGCCCAGACACACAGTGACCGAGATCAGGGCCCGTCGGGCCGGGCGCCCAGACACACAGTGACCGAGATCAGGGCCCCGTCGGGCCGGGCGCCCAGACACACAGTGACCGAGATCAGGGCCCCGTCGGGCCGGGCGCCCAGACACACAGTGACCGAGATCAGGGCCCCTTCGGGCCGGGTGCCGCCCAGACACACAGTGACCGAGATCAGGGCCCGTCGGGCCGGGCGCCGCCCAGACACACAGTGACCGAGATCAGGGCCCGTCGGGCCGGGCGCCGCCCAGACACACAGTGACCGAGATCAGGGCCCCGTCGGGCCGGGCGCCGCCCAGACACACAGTGACCGAGATCAGGGCCCGTCGGGCCGGGTGCCGCCCAGACACACAGTGACCGAGATCAGGGCCCGTCGGGCCGGGCGCCGCCCAGACACACAGTGACCGAGATCAGGGCCCCGTCGGGCCGGGCGCCGCCCAGACACACAGTGACCGAGATCAGGGCCCCGTCGGGCCGGGCGCTGCCCAGACACACAGTGACCGAGATCAGGGCCCGTCGGGCCGGGCGCCGCCCAGACACACAGTGACCGAGATCAGGGCCCCGTCGGGCCGGGCGTCGCCCAGACACACAGTGACCGAGATCAGGGCCCCGTCGGGCCGGGCGTCGCCCAGACACACAGTGACCGAGATCAGGGCCCGTCGGGCCGGGCGCCCAGACACACAGTGACCGAGATCAGGACCCGTCCAGACACAGTGTCCCCCTCCGGCCCTGGCTCCTGTGTCTCTGCTGAGCTGGGGGACCCAGAGCTGCCCGCAGGATTCAAGATGTGGACGGGCCATGGATTGGCACAGAGCCATTATATTTTCCATCTGATTCTGTCCCCTTCCTCCGGGTGTGTCACATTCTGTTGGCTTTCCTGGCGGCTGTGCTCATGGAGGGGCTGTTTCCTGAGTAGGGCCACAAGAGCGCCCTGAGCGGTAACAGCAACTCGAGTCCCCGTTTTGTGTGTGTAGTTGGGTTCCCGTGCATGACTTTCCCCTTAACACCATGGATTTCATCCGCCATTTTGCTGCCCAGTTTCATGCAGCCCCTTTGTCGCACGTTGGAAGCTGCTTTGGATTTAACTATTGTGAGTCTGTAACATCCCCGCCCTCAGCGCTTACCCCTTTTTCCAGGTGGTTGCAGACTTCGTGACCTCTCTCCATTCCAAAAACTGACCATTTCTTCCTACCTTTGTGTCCTTTTAACCAGTTACTGATCCATGATTGGCTCTTCTGTCTTGTCCCACGCTCAGTGTTCCTGCTAATTTTTGTCTGTGTGCAGAATAAATTTTTTGTGCACCAAAGCAGGTGCGGATGTGCACAACTCTTCGAAACATACTGCCGGTTGCGCGCACTCTGCTAAACAATTGGGCGGCATTTGAATCTCTCCTGGGGGGCGGCCCAAGCGCTCAGCTTACAGGCAGCACAGCCTGAGACAACTTACTTTGCTTAAGAGCTTTTGGTGAGGGACTTAAGGTTTTTCCAAAAGTCCAGGTCCCCTCTGTCCACCGGCTCCTCCTTGTCCACACGTGTGACGACACCTCAAAGAATATTAAGAGGTTGGCGCGGCACGATTTCCCTTCCCAAAAGCCCTGGTGGCTTTTCCCCAGGGAGCGTGTTCCTCTGTGGGTCTGTTATTTACGGTCGGTTCAACCAGTCTGCCGGGTCCTGAAGTCAGGTTCCCTGGCCTGTAATTGTGAGGATTGTTGCTGGAGCCTTTTTAAATGACTGGAGCCTCCTTAGCTGTCCCGAGGCCGATGTACCGACCGTCCGGGCGAAGGCCAGCCGGGGCTGGTGGCTCATTTACCAATTTGTTGCCAAAGCTCGGTGGAGGCAGCTCGGCTCAGCCCTGCCAGGAACGGGCAGGAGGCTGGACTTGATGACTGCCTGAGGTCTGGTCCAGCTCTGTGAGTCTATGAACGGCCTCTGCCGTGAAGACCAATGCAAAGAATTCGTTCCGCTTCTCTGCCTCCCCTGGCGGGTGTGTGTGCATGTGCCGCGCTCTCCTTGCATTTCCAGGTGTGCTGTGTGCAGCAGGGGGCGCCAGGTGGCTGTGCTTGGCGGCTGGCTAGCGGGAAGGCACTATATCCCGCCACCTCTTGCCTGGTGTGCACTGTACCCCGGTCGCAGCAGCTGGGACATGGAACCCAGGCTCAGCCCCAGAGCCAAGGGCCGGGCCTCGGGGCAGGGTACCCGGTGCCGAGGAAGGCCTTGCTCTTCAGGTTTCCTTCGCTGCCCACCAGCTCCAGACTCGCTGCAGCTCGGAGCCGACGACTCGTCAGCGTGCGCGGCCCTCCAGCCAGTCCGTCCCGTGTCCCCGGCGAGGCGGGCCCTAAACCCCCGCCTCTCGATAGCCCCTTCAGCCGCTGCACTGAGACCTGCCCCACCGCAGCCCCTGCGGCTCTCACACCACGAGGGGAGACGAACGGGGCTGCCCGGAGGGGCTGCAAACTCAGACTGGGGCCAGGAAACCCACAAACGAGCTTTATTCGCAAACCAATAAATACATAAATAAATAAATACGTACAACAGCTGTGAGACCATCCCAGAAACGAACAGAACCCGCGGCTGCCTCTCTGCCCCACAGCTCCCCTAGAAGCCCCCAAACCTCAGGCAGCCCTGCAGGGACAATGCTACTGCTGGGAGAGCGGAAAACGAGCAGAATAAATAGGGTTTTCATTAAAAGCCTGAGCCGCCCCTACACACCCACCCGCGATGTCTCTGCTGAGGGCAGAGCCAAACGAGGCCCGTCGACAAACTCCTCTTCCAACAGCAACCCAGGCGCCGGGGCCCCCAGCAGGTTCCCAAGCCCCCCTGGGCTGTCATTTTGACAGCGCAGCAGGGACAGGTGCCACAGCAGGGGATGGGGCCCCAGCAGGGCAGGGCGGGAGGGCCCTAGGTGAGGAGGCCCTGCGCTCCCGTCCATCACGCCGACGCCGGGGCTGGGTGTCGGAGCAGGTGGGCCGGGGCTGGCAGTCCCAGGTCCCGGGAGCCGAAGGATTTCTCGGCCAGCAGCAGATGAAACGGCTTGGGAGTCTCCACCTCCTCCTCCTCTCCCCCGCTGGAGAAGTCTTTCACGATGCGGTTGTTCAGCCGGCTGAACCGCCGGGCCTTGACGCTGGAAGAGAGGCAGCGAGGAGGTGAAATCCAGCCAGGCAGGGGACGTCCCCCGTGCCCGGTGACTGATCCCGCTCTGGCAGACCAGCACCCGCTGGCCCAATACGGGACACCCCTCGGTGCGACACAGCCAGCAGGTGTATTCCAAGGGCGCCTGCTGATTCGTGCTTAGAGCCCCGGGCTTGGGAGCCAGGACTCTGAGGCTCTACCCCCAGCTCTGGGGGAGGAGTGGGATCTAGGGGTTAGAACAGGGGGATTGCAAAGCAGAACTCCTTACTGCAGGCTGGCCCACACCTCCCTGGGGCTGGAATGGGAAGCTGGTTCTAGACCACTGGCAGGAACCCACCAGACCAGCAGGGGGCAGATCTCACCCTATGGGCTCCTCCGTGCAATGAGTTGGGAGGGTCTCAGATTCTACTGGACAACTCTCCTGGGGCTCAGGGAACCTGGGTTCTAATCCTGCCTCTGCCACTGGCCTCCAGGCTCACAGGAAACAAGTTACTGCTCCTCCCTGGGATGCTCTCACCTGCCTTTCCCTCACTGTCTGTTTAAACTGGGAGCACCTCAGGACAGGGGGTGTCTAATGCTCTGCCCAGCCTGACAGGCCCTAATCTCGGTCACTGTGTGTCTGGGCGGCGCCCGGCCCGACGGGCCCTGATCTCGGTCACTGTGTGTCTGGGCGGCGCCCGGCCCGACGGGCCCCGATCTTGGTCGCTGTGTGTCTGGGCGGCGCCCGGCCCGACGGGGCCCTGATCTCGGTCACTGTGTGTCTGGGCGGCGCCCGGCCCGACGGGCCCCGATCTCGGTCACTGTGTGTCTGGGCAGCGCCCGGCCCGACGGGCCCTGATCTCGGTCACTGTGTGTCTGGGCGGCGCCCGGCCCGACGGGCCCCGATCTCGGTCACTGTGTGTCTGGGCGGCGCCCGGCCCGACGGGCCCCGATCTCGGTCACTGTGTGTCTGGGTGGCGCCCGGCCCGACGGGCCCCGATCTCGGTCACTGTGTGTCTGGGTGGCGCCTGGCCCGACGGGCCCTGATCTCGGTCACTGTGTGTCTGGGCGGCGCCCGGCCTGACGGGCCCTGATCTTGGTCGCTGTGTGTCTGGGCGGCGCCCGGCCCGACGGGCCCCGATCTTGGTCGCTGTGTGTCTGGGCGGCGCCCGGCCCGACGGGGCCCTGATCTCGGTCACTGTGTGTCTGGGCGGCGCCCGGCCCGACGGGCCCCGATCTTGGTCGCTGTGTGTCTGGGCGGCGCCCGGCCCGACGGGGCCCTGATCTCGGTCACTGTGTGTCTGGGCGGCGCCCGGCCCGACGGGCCCCGATCTCGGTCACTGTGTGTCTGGGCGGCGCCCGGCCCGACGGGCCCTGATCTCGGTCACTGTGTGTCTGGGCGGCGCCCGGCCCGACGGGCCCCGATCTCGGTCACTGTGTGTCTGGGTGGCGCCCGGCCCGACGGGCCCCGATCTCGGTCACTGTGTGTCTGGGTGGCGCCTGGCCCGACGGGCCCTGATCTCGGTCACTGTGTGTCTGGGCGGCGCCCGGCCTGACGGGCCCTGATCTTGGTCGCTGTGTGTCTGGGCGGCGCCCGGCCCGACGGGCCCCGATCTTGGTCGCTGTGTGTCTGGGCGGCGCCCGGCCCGACGGGGCCCTGATCTCGGTCACTGTGTGTCTGGGCGGCGCCCGGCCCGACGGGGCCCTGATCTCGGTCACTGTGTGTCTGGGCGGCGCCCGGCCCGACGGGCCCCTGATCTCGGTCACTGTGTGTCTGGGCGGCGCCCGGCCCGACGGGCCCTGATCTCGGTCACTGTGTGTCTGGGCGGCGCCCGGCCCGACGGGCCCTGATCTCGGTCACTGTGTGTCTGGGCGGCGCCCGGCCCGACGGGGCCCTGATCTCGGTCACTGTGTGTCTGGGCGGCGCCCGGCCTGACGGGCCCTGATCTCGGTCGCTGTGTGTCTGGGCGGCGCCCGGCCCGACGGGCCCTGATCTCGGTCACTGTGTGTCTGGGCGGCGCCCGGCCCGACGGGCCCTGATCTCGGTCACTGTGTGTCTGGGCGGCGCCCGGCCCGACGGGCCCTGATCTCGGTCACTGTGTGTCTGGGCGGCGCCCGGCCCGACGGGCCCTGATCTCGGTCACTGTGTGTCTGGGCGGCGCCCGGCCCGACGGGCCCTGATCTCGGTCACTGTGTGTCTGGGCGGCGCCCGGCCCGACGGGCCCTGATCTCGGTCACTGTGTGTCTGGGCGGCGCCCGGCCCGACGGGCCCTGATCTCGGTCACTGTGTGTCTGGGCGGCGCCCGGCCCGACGTGCCCTGATCTCGGTCACTGTGTGTCTGGGCGGCGCCCGGCCCGACGGGGCCTGATCTCGGTCACTGTGTGTCTGGGCGGCGCCCGGCCCGACGGGCCCTGATCTCGGTCACTGTGTGTCTGGGCGGCGCCCGGCCCGACGGGGCCCTGATCTTGGTCACTGTGTGTCTGGGCGGCGCCCGGCCCGACGGGGCCCTGATCTCGGTCACTGTGTGTCTGGGCGGCGCCCGGCCCGACGGGCCCTGATCTCGGTCACTGTGTGTCTGGGCGGCGCCCGGCCCGACGGGCCCTGATCTCGGTCGCTGTGTGTCTGGGCGGCGCCCGGCCTGACGGGGCCCCGATCTCGGTCACTGTGTGTCTGGGCAGCGCCCGGCCCGACGGGCCCTGATCTCGGTCACTGTGTGTCTGGGCGGCGCCCGGCCCGACGGGCCCCGATCTCGGTCACTGTGTGTCTGGGCGGCGCCCGGCCCGACGGGCCCTGATCTCGGTCACTGTGTGTCTGGGCGGCGCCCGGCCCGACGGGCCCCGATCTCGGTCACTGTGTGTCTGGGCGGCGCCCGGCCCGACGGGCCCTGATCTCGGTCACTGTGTGTCTGGGCGGCGCCCGGCCCGACGTGCCCTGATCTCGGTCACTGTGTGTCTGGGCGGCGCCCGGCCCGACGGGGCCCTGATCTCGGTCACTGTGTGTCTGGGCGGCGCCCGGCCCGACGGGCCCTGATCTCGGTCACTGTGTGTCTGGGCGGCGCCCGGCCCGACGGGGCCCTGATCTCGGTCACTGTGTGTCTGGGCGGCGCCCGGCCCGACGGGGCCCTGATCTCGGTCACTGTGTGTCTGGGCGGCGCCCGGCCCGACGGGCCCTGATCTCGGTCACTGTGTGTCTGGGCGGCGCCCGGCCCGACGGGTCCTGATCTCGGTCACTGTGTGTCTGGGCGGCGCCCGGCCCGACGGGCCCTGATCTCGGTCGCTGTGTGTCTGGGCGGCGCCCGGCCTGACGGGGCCCTGATCTCGGTCACTGTGTGTCTGGGCGGCGCCTGGCCTGACGGGGCCCTGATCTCGGCGGAAGACGGTGGATGTTTGTGTAACACAAAGAACAGCTGCAATAGTGGGCACATGGTGGAAGCTGGCCCCTTGACCGACAGATCTGCCCCCATCCCAGACCGCCTCCCCTGGCTCCGACAGGGTGCTCCCCAGCCTGCCTTACCAATACGGCCTGCGCTCCTGCTTCGTCATGGTGCGCCACAGCTGGGCCAGTTCCCTGGTGGCTGCGGTGGACGCCAGGCCCGGGCAGGCGCTGTGGGGACAGAGCGGCAGGAACTCAGCGTTCTCCCGAAGAGACATGAGGCAGCACACGTCTGCCTGGCGTCCCCGCGTGGGTTGCCGAGGCGATGCCCCGCAGCTGTATACACAGCCCCCCCGCCCGCCTCGCCTTCTCCATGGACACAGATGTGAGCAAACATCCTGGGGAGTGAAGCCCACACACCTGCTCCCTCCAGCTGGCTGCGAGCCCGCGGCTGCCTGCCAGGGTCTGGCGTCGGCCCCGCCACGTGGGCACTCATAAATCCGAGGGAAAAGGAGTGGCTGGAAGGGGCTGGTGTCACCCGGGGGCTTCAGTCCTAGGTGGTAAAGGCCAGAAGGGACCGTCCTGACCCTGCCCTGCGGCCCGTGCTGTGAGCTGGCTGAAGTTCGAGCGCCTCTCTCAGAACGAGGTCGCACCTGACATAACGTCTCCACGTGGCACCTTCCCCCGGCCGGTTATTCCAGCGGCTGATCCCCACCCCTTGTCTCTAGTCTCAGTGTCTCTCTTTTCAGCTCCCCACCCGTCGGATCCTTGGTCCCGTGGGTTCAGGAGCCGCCTGCTCTTTTCTACCGTGCGGCTGACTGCCCGGGAGCCGGGTCGACTCGGTTAACGAGCGCGATCGAGCTCCTCTGGCTCGGACGCCGGTTTCCCAGATCGTGGCTCATGGCCCCGGCTCTTCGGTAGACCTGCCCCCATCTGTCCCCAGGTTACTGCCCCCTGCTGGGAGAGCCGAGCGCTGTGTGAGCGCCGTGCCGACGTCTGCCTGTCTCCCGGGACAGGGTCGCTTTGCTGGCTGCGCTGGCGCACCTAGAATGTGTGACAGGACCGTGGCCACGCTGTGATTGGCTGCAGCGGGAGCGCCCGGCTCTCCCAGACAGCACTGTGATTGGCTGCAGCGGGAGCGCTCGGCTCTCCCAGACAGCGCTGTGATTGGCTCCAGCAGAAGCACCCGGCTCTCCCGGGCAGCGCTGTGATTGGCTGCAGCAGGAGCGCCTGGCTCTCTCAGGATGCGGGAGGTGCCAATGGAACCGTGGCTGCGCTGTGATTGGCTGCAGTGGGGTGCCGATGGAACCTTAGCCGCGCTGTGATTGGCTGCCACAGGAGCGCCCGGGTCTCACAGGCAGCGCTGTGATTGGCTACAGGAGGAGCGCCCAGCTCTCTCGGTCAATATGAGGGAGGTGCCAATGGAACCATGGCTGCGCTGTGACTGGCTGCAGCAGGAGCACCCGGCTCTCCCAGGCAGCGCTGTGATTGGCTGCAGCGGGAACGCCCGGCTCTCCCAGGCAGCGCTGTGATTGGCTGCAGTGGGAGCGCCCGGCTCTCACAGCCAATGCTGTGTGCAATTGGCACGCCCCTCCCTGCACGTGCCTTTGCGTTACGTGCGGGTCTTGTTACTCAGGGAGAAACCGAGGCGGCCAGAAACCAACAGTATCTGGCAGCTCTGTGCGGGGGCAACAGTCAGTCACGTGTCTCCCGGGCCGCAGGCTGCCCCCCCACTCCAGCGCCTCTCTCCGGGACGCGGCCCAGCGCCCCCTGCTGCCTACCGAATGTACTGCTTGCGGTTCAGCCGGCAGAACATGATGAAACCGTTGACGCATTTCTTCTTCAGTTGCAAGGGAGGGCGGGACTTGCTGGGGGCCCCGCCTTCGCCCTGCTTCCTCTTCCGGCTGGCAGCCGGCGGCGGCTTGACCCGCTTGTAAGGGATCCAGGTGCTGTCGCTGGCCTCGTCGCCGGAAGAGACGGAGCGAGCCGGCCCGGGGCTGGAACTCTGGAGGGGGACAGCGGGGAAAGGAATTGGCACAAGCCCCAGTGTCTAAACCTCGTAGGCAACCTTGGACGTTTCTGCGCTGGAGTGGAAGGGAGAGAAACCCCCCCTCCCCCCGGCACGGCCGATCCATTTCCAGCCCGGTCAGGCTGTCTCCCCCAGCCCTCAGACAGCTGTGTACATCTGCCCTCTCCCAGCCCCTGCCCTGACACTGCAGGGGCTCTCACCCGTGTGACAGTGGGGACTGGATTCCCTTTGTTGTGCTGCATGTGAGCTCTACTGTCCTATAGTAACCGCGTGCCTCAGTTTCCCTGCCCCACATCTGTTCAGGAGGGCGATGGGAATTTCGGGGTGACTCCCTCTGATGGACACATGTACACATTGGCCCACGCCCTTCATGAGCCCAGGAGGTGACCCCAGAAACAGGACAAAGGCCGGGGGAGGAGCCTGGCTGGGACCAGGCCGCTGGGAGCAGGTGACTCTCAGCTGGCTTGGGGTGCAGGAAAAGAATCGGGGCCCTAGCTCTGGGCTCCCCTCCCCCCAAGATGGATGGGACTGACTGACTGGGCTGACAAGTCCGTCAGCTACTAACCCGCCCGTTCTACCTGCCGGCTGAGAGTCACGTTTGGCTGCGGACGGGGGCATGGGGACTCCCCCACACTTCGGTGACTCTCCGAAACCCATCCTCTGCCAGCTCACCTCCTGGAGGAGCTGCGGCCTGCTCCACACACCCACGATCTCTGTCACGTCCGAGCTGGGGCTGGAGTCGGTTTTACTCGCCTCGCTGTAGGAGAGGTAGCAGTGGTCCAGCGAGAAGGCGGACTGGAAGAGATTGAGGGAATTCAGAGTAAGGATGGGAAGGACTCGCCGACTAGCCAATGCTTATTGGATAGCTGACAGGATAGTCGACTAGTTGCTTCCCCCCCTTGCTGCCTCTATTAGATAAAGGCACCATGTGGCATTTCAAAGGGGGAGCGCAGCATGGAGCCCTGGATCAGCTGTGTGGCGCTGCCCCTTTGAAACACCACGGCGGAGTTTCAAAGGGGCAGCACCACACAGCTGATCCCGGGCTTAGTGCCGTACGCTGCAGCGGCGTTTCAAAGGGGCAGCACCTCACAGCTGATCCCAGGGCAGGGAGCCTGGGGTCAACAGGGGAGTCCCCAGCTGACCCCAGGCTCCGTGGTGCTGCCCCTTTGAAATGCCGCAGCAGCATTTCAAAGGGGCAGCGCCACGTGAAGCCCGGGATCAGCTGTGCGGTGTTGCCCCAGGGAGACCCATGGCCTCTTTCTCTCGCCAGCTGCGATGGTGGCTGCAGGACTAGCACTCCTGCCGGGACAGGGCTCCCCACCTCCCTTCACGCAGACCACCCGCAGCGAGGTTAGGGAAACTGCCGTCTCGTAGCCCTGGACGGGGGCTCGGGAGAGCTTGGCTCTATTTCCGACCCTGCTGGGTGACCTGGGCTCAGCCGTGTCCCTGCTCTGTGCCTCGGTTTCCCCATCCAGAACACGGGGGTAGTGGTACTGGCCCTCCTTTGTGCAGCGCTGGGAAACTGACGAATGCAACGAGCTAAGGGCCTCCCCCCACCACCTACCTTTCTCAGCAGGGTCCCAGCCAGGCTGTCGGAGGAACCAGCCGACTGTGGGCTCAGACACACGTCTTCAAATAAACCTGCCCGAGACCAAGACAAACCCCATCAAAACAAGTAACCTCAGAGCAGACCCCTCCCCCCGCCTTCCCCCGTAAGGATCTGGGCAGGAAAAAGGGAGCCTGCCCCCCTAAATCATGTGGCCGGGGAACAATGGTTTTAACGACTTCCTCTTGCCACATGCCCTTCACCACACACGCACCAGCCAGCCCCTAGGGGCCTGCCCACCACGCTGGGCTGGTCTAGATGCCCCCGGGGTTAGCTCTGAACTAGTTAGCTCAGATAGAGGTGGCAGGGAAGCTACTCCTGAGATGCTGGGCGTGGTGGGTGACTCGCCACACTGCCGTGGAATCCCTGCCGATGGCCATCCATGCCAGGAAGAGCAATCATAGAATCACAGAATACTAGGACTGGAAGGGACCTTGAGAGATTGAGTCCAGTCCCCTGCCCTCATGGCAGGACCCAGTACTGTCTAGACCATCCCTGATAGACATTTATCCAACCTACTCTTAAATATCTCCAGAGATGGGGATTCCACAACCTCCCTGGGCAATTTATTCCAGTGTTTGACCACCCTGACAGTTAGGAACTTTTTCCTAACGTCCAACCTAAACCTCCCTGGCTGCAGTTTAAGCCCCTTGCTTCTCGTTCTATCCTCAGAGGCCAAGAGGAACAAGTTTTCTCCCTCCTCCTTATGACACCCTTTTAGATACCTGAAAACCGCTATCATGTCCCCCCTCAATCTTCTCTTTTCTAAACTAAACAAACCCAATTCCTTCAGCCTTCCCTCATAGCTCATGTTCTCTAGACCTTTCATCGTTCTCGTTGCTCTTCTCTGGACCCTCTCCAATTTCTCCACATCTTTGTTGAAATGTGGTGCCCAGAACTGAACACAAGACTCCAAGTGAGGCCTAACCAGTGCAGAGTAGAGTGGAAGAATGACTTCTCGTGTCTTGCGCACGACACACCTGTTCATGCAGCCCACAATCATGTTGGCTTTTTTTGCAACAGCATCACGCTGCTGACTCATATTCAGCTTGTGGTCCACTATAACCCCTAGATCCCTTTCTGCCGGACTCCTTCCTAGACAGTCGCTTCCCATTCTGTATGTGTGAAACTGATTGTTCCTTCCTAAGTGGAGCACTTTGCATTTGTCTTTATTAAACTTCATCCTATTTACCTCAGACCATTTCTCCAATTTGTCCAGATCATTTTGAATTGTGACGCTATCCTCCAGAAGAGTGGCAACCCCTCCCAGCTTGGTATCATCTGCAAACTTAATAACCCTACTTTCTATGCCAATATCTAAATCGTTGATGAAGATCTTGAACAGAGCCGGTCCCAAAACAGACCCCTGCTCCAATGTGAGCGTGGGAATGCCTGCGCCCGCACCCTGCCTACGCACACCGCTTGCAGCAGCTGGGGGCGGGAGGCTGTGCACAACGTCTGACACAGTCCACTTGGGCGCTTCTGTTAGCAGGAGAGTCGTGAGCCAGACACAAGGAGCAACTCTTCCGCTCTGCTCCGCGCTGAGGCCTCAGCTGGAGTCGTGTGTCCAGTTCTGGGCACCACATGTCAGGAAAAATGAGGAGAAATGGGAGAGGGTCCGGAGAAGAGCAATAAAAATGGTTACGTATCAGAGGGGTAGCCGTGTTAGTCTGGATCTGCAAAAGCAACAAGGAGTCCTGTGGCACCTTAGGGTGTGTCTAGGCTACAGGGTTTGTCGACAAAACCATCCCTGCGTCTACACTACCGCCGAGTTCTGTTGACATAACGTCGACAGAACGCGGCAGTTCTGTCGATGTCAGTAAACCTCATTCTACGAGGAATGACGCCTTTTGTCTACAGAGTTCTGTCGACAGAAGGCGCTATTGCATCTACACTGTCCTTTGCGTCTACACTGTCATGTCGACAAAGCGGCTTGCTTTGTCGACAGAACTGGATGTCGTCTAGACACTCCTTGTCGACAGAAGCTTTGTCGACAGTATCTGTCAACAAAGCCTCTGTTGACAAAAGCCTGTAGTCTAGACATACCCTTATAGACTAACAGATGTGTTGGAGCATAGGCTTTCGTGGGCAAAGACCCACTTGGTCAGATGCATGTAGTGGAAATTCCAGAGGCAGGTATAAATATACAGGCATAAGGAAAGAGAACCAATCAAGAGTAAGGCTGGAGATAACCAGGTCAATTCAGTCGGGGAGGGTGAGGCCCACTTCTAGCAGCTGATGTGGAGGTGTGAACACTAAGAGAGGAGAAACTGATTTTGTAGTTGGCTAGCCATTCACAGTCTTTGTTTAATCCTAAACTGATGGCGTCAAACTTGCAGATGAACTGTAGCTCTGCAGCTTCTCTTTGAAGTCTGGTCTTGAAGTTTCTTGCTGCAGGAAGGATACTTTTAAATCCGCAACTGTGTGTTCAGGGAGATTATGTGTTCTCCTACAGGTTTTTGTATGTTCCCATTCCTGATATCTGATGTGTGTTCATTTACTCTTTTATGTAGGGACTGTCAGCTGCTAGAAGTGGTCCTCATCCTCCCTGATTGAATTGACCTCGTTATCTCCAGCCTTACTCTTGATTGGTTCTCTTTTCTTATGCCTGTATATTTATACCTGCCTCTGGAATTTCCACTACATGCATCTGACCAAGTGGGTCTTTGCCCACGAAAGCTTATGCTCCAATGAATCTGTTAGTCTATAAGGTGCCACAGGACTCCTTGTCGCTTTTGCAAAACTGGTTAACGGTCTAGAGAACATGAGCTATGAGGGAAGGCTGAAAGAACTGGGCTTGTTTAGCCTGGCCAAGAGAAGACTGAGAGGGGACATGACAGCAGCTTTCAAATGCCCAAAAGGATGTTACAAGAAGGAGGGAGAAAAATTGTTCTCCTTGGCCCCTGAGGACAGGACAAGAAGCAATGGACTAAAATGGCAGCGAGGGAGGTTTAGATTGGACATTAGGAAAAACTTCCTAACTGTCAGGGTGGTTAAACACTGGAATAAATTGCCGAGGGGGGTTGAGAAATCGCCATCTCCGGAGATATTTAAGAGCAGGTTGGACAGACGCCTGTCAGGGATGATCGAGATGGTGCTTGGTCCTGCCGTGAGGGTCGGAGACTGGACTCAATGACCTCTCGAGGTTCCTTCCAGTTCTAGCATTCCAGGTTCTACCACGACTGGACGACTGCAGGAATGATGGCCCAGCAGGTCGGGCTGCTAGTTTGGGACTTGGGAGTCCTGGGCTCCTCGAAGGTAAACAGGTGCCTCAGTTTCCCGCAGAGAACAGCCCTGCTCAGCCCCACAGGGGTGTCTGAGGAACGGGAGGTGCCTGGACAGTGCGGCGATAGAGGTCAGATACATGGATGCTGTCTGCAGATAAGGAACAGCCTGGCTGGAAGGGCTGGTAAGATGGCCACGCAGTGAGGTACAGGTCAGGCACAAAGCGGGGAGGGGCGGCTAACTCTTACTGCCTCGTGCGCTGTGGCATGGATTTAACAGGCTGCCTTATGATCGGGGAGACCGTATCTGGCGGCAGGGGGATCCAGCCCCCTCCCACAGGCCCCGCCCACCGTAGCGACAGCAAGTTCTGCCTGCTCCCTGCCTCTCTTCTGTGCCCGCCTGCCAGGAATTGCTGAAGCCCCGGCAAGCCCCTCCGAGCCCGCTGGCCGCACAGCCCTCACCTTGGGACAGCTCCTCCGGCTCCCCCTGCAGAATGTGCCTGGGAAGCAGCCGCCCAGGAGAGGAGAACAACGAGGGACTCAAACCCAGATCCTGACTGGCCCAGCAGGCTCCGATCCGGCCTCCGCTCCTGGGAGAGCACAGGCGCGAGCTCCCTGCGAACCAAGACAGCATTAGCACGGGAATTTCACCAGGTCCATCTCGGCCGCTCCTTCCCTCTCGCAGTGGGGGAGCTGGCACTACCCTGCCTGGGCAATGCACGGTGATGTCTGCCTGGCCCAATGTGTGGATTTCCGGCCTGTCTCAAGTCTGGTGCACCAAAGCGCGCAGGCAGGGCCCGAGAGTCAGGAATTGTTTTGCATGACAATGCTCATTAAGCCTGGGACGCGAGACCACGTCAAGAACACAGGCCAAGCGGCCTTGTACTGGCACTTGTTTCTGATCAGCAAAAATACAGATGCAGCCATGAAACTGTCAGCTGTGCCCTAGCAGCACCGGATGTATCCCCAATAGGGGCGCTGGGCATGGACGTATCCTGCACAATACGTAATCTATTGGTAAATAGTATTAGAACAACCAAGTCTCGCTTTGCTATAAATTGGGCTTAGTAAGAACAATCGATGGGAGGGAATGGGCAGGATTTCACCCTTCACACCGGCAGCCCAGTGCGTGGTGTTCCTAGGCGTGGGAAGAAACAGAACCACCACCTCCTGCCAGGCACTGTAGGCAGCATACAGTTGAAATGTAAGGGCACGTCTACACTAGCTCGTTAGTTCGAGCTAGGTAGGGTAATTAGGGCAAGCGGAGTTGCAAATGAAACCTGGGATTTAAATATCCCGGGCTTCATTTGCATGTTCCCGGGAGCCGCCATTTTTAAATCCCCCGTAGTCCGAACTCCATGCCCACGGCTACACGGGGAGTAACGGTAGTTCGAATTAGGATCTTTAATTCGAACTACCTACTCCGTGTAGCCGTGGGCACGGAGTTCGGACTAAGGGGGATTTAAAACTGGCGGCGCCCGGGAACATGCAAATGAAGCCCGGGATATTTAAATCCCGGGTTTCATTTGCAACTCCGCTTGCCCTAATTACCCTACCTAGCTCGAACTAACGAGCTAGTGTAGACGTACCCTAAGTGAATTAGGCTTTATCATTGTATACAGTAGATCTTTTAGTAATTGCTTTTGCATTGCTTTGCGCTGTATTAATTGCTTTAGGAAGTAGCGTAGGTAAGGTTTACATTGTCTAGTCATTGTTCTTAAGGCTTGTCAAACTGAAACACCTGCATTAACTGTGTAAAGCTTGCAATAAATAAGAACACGGTTAAGTAGCCCTGGCGTGTCCTGATGTCCCTTGGATCTAAAATAAATCGAACCCCACGACAGTCACCCGTCAGCGACTTCACAGCAGCATAGCGGGAGAGAGAATAACTTGGATCCCTACGAAGCGGATTTATTATTTAAAGGACATTTGGTAACTTCTACCACTGGTCAAATGAGGCCTAAATCTACGCCCTCCCCCAAACACAGGGCCCTGATAATCAGAGGGTATGTTCTCACTTATTTAGCCTCTTTAATAACTGATGCCCAACCTGGCCTCTGCGGGCTCAGGGTTTTTTTCGTTAGGTTTGGTCCCCTTCCCGTCAGGGGATGTTGTTACATGGCTGTCTCCTCCTTGGGCACACGTTCCCACGCGTGTGGCTTCACTGCGTGTCTGGTATGAAAGCAACACATATAAAGTTTAACACATGCCACTGATCTGGCCACGCTCCTTGCCCAGCGCCGCGTAAATGAACACGCTGCGTCGACAGACAGCGTGACCCTGCGGGTCCGACAGCGCGGATGAGGGCCGGCTCTGGAGCCGGGACAGGCTGCTGCTCGGTACCCAACACCGCTCACGTGGCAGGTGCTACTGGCGCGACCGGAGGAGCAGCAACCCACTGAGCTGAGGGCCCTTAGCCATCTCCGCCCTCGACGGCCCGAGTCTATGGCAGTACTCACCACGTGAACTGCAGGCAGGGGACTGGGTCGAGAGCCAAGGGCCAGCATCCGGCCCGTCGTCCTCCTCCCCGCAGGAATGATACTGCACCAGCTCCTGCCTGCAAGAGCGGTTCGGAGGCGGCTGTAAGGGGGCAGCTCCGTTTCCCACACCCCCGGCTGAGCTGCTTACAGCCCGGCCCAGCTGGCCACAAGGGGCTGGACTGAACACATGCTGCTCTCTAAGGCATGACTGAACAGTGGGTGGGGCGTAGGGGGGAACCAAAGCCACAGTGCCCCAGCAGTGTCCCGCCCAGGGAGGCGGGAACCAGGGACCCCCCCATTCTGGGCACTACCGCTGATCTTTGAGAGCCCCTGGCTGGGAACAGGCATGTCCTGGCTGTCTGCAGGCTATCGACGCGCCGGCAGGCACCCAACTGTACCTGAGACCCAGCCTTGCTTTCTGCCAGCCACAGCCGCAGGAGCCTTCTCCTTCGCCAACCACGCAGCGGGGCAAAAACTATGTGGGCCACCAGCAGGAGGTGCTGTAGAGAGCATCAGGTATTCTGGTCCTAGCAGGGGGTGTTGTGGGGAGTGGGGCAGGAGATGGCTAGGCAGGGGGTAGATCCCAGCCTCTCCCTCTCCCAGCAGGGGGTGCTGTGGGGAGTGGGGCAGGAGATGGCTGGGCAGGGAGGAGAGCCCAGCCTCTCCCTCTCCCAGCAGGGGGTGCTGTGGGGAGTGGGGCAAGAGATGGCTGGGCAGGGGGTAGATCCCAGCCTCTCCCTCTCCCAGCAGGGGGTGCTGTGGGGAGTGGGGCAGGAGATGGCTGGGCAGGGGGGAGAGCCCAGCCTCTCCCTCTCCCAGCAGGGGGTGCTGTGGGGAGTGGGGCAAGAGATGGCTGGGCAGGGGGTAGATCCCAGCCTCTCCCTCTCCCAGCAGGGGGTGCTGTGGGGAGTGGGGCAGGAGATGGCTGGGCAGGGAGGAGAGCCCAGCCTCTCCCTCTCCCAGCAGGGGGTGCTGTGGGGAGTGGGGCAAGAGATGGCTGGGCAGGGGGTAGATCCCAGCCTCTCCCTCTCCCAGCAGGGGGTGCTGTGGGGAGTGGGGCAGGAGATGGCTGGGCAGGGGGGAGAGCCCAGCCTCTCCCTCTCCCAGCAGGGGGCACTGTGGGAGCGGGGCAGGAGCTGGCTATGGGGGTAGATCCCAGCCTCTCCCTCTCCCAGCAGGGGGTGCTGTGGGGAGTGGGGCAAGAGATGGCTGGGCAGGGGGTAGATCCCAGCCTCTCCCTCTCCCAGCAGGGGGTGCTGGCTGGGGGGGGGAGTGGGGCAGGAGATGGCTGGGCAGGGGGGAGAGCCCAGCCTCTCCCTCTCCCAGCAGGGGGCACTGTGGGGCGCAGGGCAGAAGCCGGCTATAGGGACAGCTCGGGGCTGAAAACACTGCACACTCTCTGGCTCGCTGCCTCCGGCCAGATCCCAAGCAGGTGCAAAGTGGCAGAGTTGCGTTGAAGCCACCAGCACCACAAGTCTGCGTGGCTGCTAGCCCAGGCCCTCTCCTCCTCTACCCGTGTGTCAAGCACCCCCACCGGCTCTTACCCCAGCCGTGCGAGGTCCGGCCCGTCGTACCGACGCTGCCCCCGGCAAAGGAGCCTCGCCTCGCAGGTGCAGCAGATGTCACCGTCCTCCGGGCTTGCCTCTCGGTCGCACCCCACACACCAATCTGCCAATGCACACAAAAGCCGTGGTCCCACACCCGCGCGTGCTGGGGGCCCCCGCAGAAGGGACGCCAGGTCCCTGGTTACGGACGCTCCGCCCGCGGCTTCGTATAGGGCCAGACGCCCAGCAGGAGGAAATCAGCGACCCTCTGGACGGAGTGCAGCAGCAGCAACTCACGCCAGCCAGGGATAAGTGAATGAGGGTCTGGATTTCACCCTCCCCGGACCCCTGTGCAGCAGCGGGTGACGCTCCCCAAAGCCCTGTTCACCGTGAGCGTGGCAGGGGCCGGACGCTCCTTTCACCCGAGCGACAGGCGGGCCTCCGTCGGCTCCTGCCTCGCACCCACCCCGCCAAGGGCAGAAGGGGGCCACACCTGCCGCGCAGCTGGGAACGCCGCCTTCGGCGCTGTCCGGGAAGGCGCTGCCGTGGGGCCGGTGAGACCCCGGAGCTGGGTCCCTGCCGCCCAACTGGGACGGAAGCTGCTTCACGCCAAGACAAAGCGCGTCCCCGTCCCCTGCCGCACGCCGATCCGCCTCCGTGCGCTGCCAGGGCGAGTCCCCCAGACTCAGGCTCCGACGCGGCTCCTTGCTCACCCCCCGCCGCTCTGTGAAGGCAAAGGGCACAGGACTCCAGGCGAGGCCACCTCTCCACTTACCCAGCCACCTGCCTAGGACACAGGGCCAGGGGAGCCCCGAGTGGCATCCCCCCACGGCTCAGGCAGGAGGGCCATTTCACCTGCCCCAGACACCCGGCAGCACCAAGCTCAACTTGTTAGCACCCCCTTCCCCACCAGCTCCAAGCAAACACTGCGCTCGCGCAGCACCCCAGGGTGCCTAAACAGCAGCTCAGCGGGCGTCATGGATTACCAGGAGCAAGGGAAACACTAACAGGCCAACCGGAGAAAGGCCACCGGAGAGATTAAGGGACATGCCCAAGGCCACAGAGCAAGTTAGTGGCAGAGCAGGAACCACACACCGAAAGTCCTGCCTTCCACTATGCTGCTCCAACCACTAGACCTCACTCCCCGTGTATGACACCTCGCAGCTGCAGTGCCGATGAGCCGCGAGCGCTACAGGGCCTTTCTTGGTGAAAAGGGCCGGGCCAGCTGGGACTCGGATGCTCTGCCTGGCCATAGGCAAGGGGCTGGGATATGCGATGGTTCTGCCCAGTGAATTTAGCGGGAAAGGCTGCCCCGACTTCCGTCCTGACCTGCTCTGTGGGATCGCCTTCCTTTGCGGGGCTTCTTCCCGGCGGCCCGGAGCCGGGCTCTCCTCCGCCGCGGGGTGCCGTGCGGCGTGCCGTCTCCGCGCCCCGGCTGGCAGGCAGACAGCTCCGCCTCCCTGGAGGTGCCCGCTCCCAATTCTGCAAGGCAAGGAGAGAGCAGAGCAGGTCACACCCTTCCCAGCAAGCCCTGGGGCTCGCAAGGACCCCCGGGGCGAAAGGGGAGAGAAAAAACGCAGCTGCTGAGACTCACCCCGGGTTCGTCTCCACGCCCGCCCGTGCAGCCGGCAGCTCTGCACCCACCCGGCCGACTGGCCCTTTTACAAGAAGCGGGTCCATCCTGCCTACCCCCGAGTTTCCCCTCCCTGAAAAACGACTTGCCCTCAAAATCAGACCTCAACGTCCACGAGTGCCACAGGGCCGACAAAGTGCTGACGTGCTCCTGTGCACCATACCCTAGCAAAGGGCCTGGGTAGGCACAGCGTCCTCACCTTTCAGCGGCGAATCTACAGAGCAGCTCGCGCAAGCCCCCGGGTACAACTGTAGTGGGTCACCCTGGGCCAATATCTAGTAGCCCGGCTGTATGCCCGGCAGTACGGACCCCCCTTGTTGAGAGCCACTGGGCTGGCGCACTATTTTCAGCCGTTACTCCGGTACCTGAAGACTGCGGTTCCCAGCTGCCAGGCCGTGGACCGATGCCGGGCCGCGAACCGCTGGCTGCGGCGGCTCTGGGGGGGCCAGGGATAGACACACCGCCCAGCGCCTCCCCTCCCGCGGCTGCTGGGAGAGGCGTGTCCTGCCCCGCCTCTCCGCCAACCAGCGCTAGGCAGGGGCAGGGGCAAGGTCTCCTCACGCAAGTGGAAGAGCAGTTCTCTGCGCGGCGGGAGGGCCACATGGGGCCTGGCACGGCAGCCTTAGAGCAGCCGCGACCCAGGCAGCAGCGCTCAGCTGGCGGCGGGGAGGCAGCACTGGGCTAGGTGAGGGGGGCGGGGCTAGTCCTGGGGGGCTCTCAGGAGTGGGGGGCTCTAAGAGGCAGGGGGCTGGCACTGGGGGTGAAGCTAATACTGGGAGTTCTGGGGGCGGGGCTAGTCCTGGGGAGCTCTCAGGAGTGGGGGACTCTAAGAGGTAGGGGGCTGACACTGGGGCGTCCAGGGTGGGGAGCTGGCGCTGGGGGCGGGGCTAGTAGTGGGCGGGGCTAGTAGTGGGCAGGGGCTACGGGGACAGGACTGGCACTGGGGGGCTCTGGGACCCAGCCCCCAGAGCCACCGCAAACAGCCAGCTTCCGCTGTGACAGCCGCCCACTGCTGGAGCGATGCCGGTTGTTCACGGCGGCTCTGGGGGCCAGGGCTTCTGGCAGACAGGTAACATTTGCGTATTTGCATATTCATTATTTGCACAATGAATATGCAAATATGCAAGGAAGGTGTTGCCGGTCCGCCAAACGTTTGGGAACGGATTTGCGGGTCCACGGTATAAAAAAGGCGGGAACCGCTGCCCGAATACACCGTTAGGCAGGTCTCCTCTCTGGGCTAGCCCACAACCCCCCGGCACCGTGTCCCTACCCTGCCCTTTAGCTTCCCTCCAGGCAGCAGCTCGCGCCCCTCTCCCCCCGGGCCACCTGCGGCCCCTCACCTTCTTTCTCCCCGCGCCGGAGCAGGGCCCTGGCCGTGCCGATGCTGGACTGCAGGTGCTCAATGTAGCGAAGGACCCGCGACAGGATTTCCTTCTGTGCCGAAGGGAACAGACACTCAGGGCACGGGTTGGGACGCGCAAGGAGCTGTGGCCAGGCGGGGATTCTACCAACAAAAGCCACGCCCTCCCCCGGGCACAGCCCCCTCCGTCTCTGCCCCTCCACGGCTTCGGAGCACCCGGGAACCTTCCCCCGGGCTTAGTTGGCAACAGCGAGTGACACCTTCTAGTGGGCGTGTGTGGGGAAGCCACACCTGTCTGCAACACAAGATTGTGGGGGGGGCGTTGGCTTGCGGGATGGGTCGTGGCGCAGTTTGCCTCTGGACTGCCCAATTCCCACTCCATTCACCGGTGACCCAAAGGTGCTGCCACGGGACAGCCACCGTACGACTGAAGTTGCTTTTATGCCCACTTTTCTGTGGGCAGGTATCCCCGTCACATCAGAAAGCGTAGGCCCTGACCACTCTGTGCCCCAGCACTCCTTGCTGTCTTTGCAGACACAGACTCACACGGCTCCCCCTCTCCGACACACCAAGGGCCGGCATGAGCTGGAAGGCTCAGCAGGAAAACTGACGTGGGCCTTTCCATCCTTCATGGCGGATCCCCCCAAAAGAGAACCGAGGCATGAGAGCAAGGGATGATTCTGGGCTACCAATGTTTGGGGGCAGTAGCTGCTGGGCCGATACAGAACGTCAGCCTTCAAGGCTGCAAATCCAACCGAACCCCCCACAGAATGTTTGATTTTTTTTAAAAACCCCTACAAGGATGGCTTCAGTAAGGAAATTCTCCTTGATTTATTCTGGGACGGGTCTGGCAGCCGACATATAAGACCAAGAGCCGAAAGGCTTGTCCGCAGGGGAAACTGACCGGAATAGTAATTCCAGAATAGCTCCCAAGGTGGATTCTCTATTCCAGAATAATTAGCATGCTTCTACAACGGAGTCATTCTTCTGGAATACGATAGCCGACGAGTGGCCAGCTGTTTGTTCCCTTCAACGGGCCTAGAGATTTAGCAGCCACAAACCTCACAGCGTAGACTTCAGGGCAAGCTGGTTTCCTTCCCACCACACCTGTGCTTCCCCTGTGTCACATTATTGCTTTAACATACGCCCTCGCTTCTCTCTGGCGAGGGAGCAACACACGCTGGCCGGCAGTACCTTGGTAAGCTTTTTGTAGCTGGAGTGCAGCGGAACAGGCAGCATCTGGGCCAGCTCGCGGAGCGTGTGGGTGTAGTTACCGCGTCGCTTTCTGTGCAGGAATAAAGGAAGTTAAACGGTTGCTTCCAAGCGTGCTGGAACGCTCGCCTCTGAGCTAGCGCAAAGCGCATTTCACCGCCCAGACGAGCGGTACAGGCCTAGCTCCGGGAGGAGGCGGTAAACTACAGACTGAGTTGGCGGGCGCATTTTCACTATCCCGGCTCCCTAAAGGGGTAGAGGTGCCCTTGAGCGCTAGGCCCCGAAATACTTTGGAGGAACTGGGCGCAGGTACTATTGTCCTTCCGCAGGTACCCAAACAGGACAGATCTTTGACTGCAGCGCTGCCTACCTGCTGAGACATTCAGGCTTCACGCAAATTGGGGAGCCGTCAAGACAGGCAGCGCCGCTTAGGAGATAGATTCAGAAGTCCTGGGTGCTAGTCTTGGCTCAGCCACTCATCTACTGTGTGAACTTGGACCACTCCTCTCACGTCCCCCTGCCCCAGTTTCCCCCCCTGTGTAATGGAGATGATTCAAACCACCTTGGTAAAGTACCTTGGCTACATCTAGACTGCAAGCCTCTTTCGAAAGAGGCTTTTTCGAAAGATACTTTCGAAAAAGCCTCTTTCAAAAAAGAGCGTCTGGACTACAACCAGTACTTTCGATAAAGCAAGCCGCTTTTTCGAAAGAGAGCGCCCAGGCAGTCTGGATGCTCTCTTTCGAAAGGGCACGGTTTGCATTACATAGCGCCTTGTTCCCAAAGGACACTTTTGACAAAAGGCGTTCTTCCTTGTAAAACAAGGTTTTCCACGGTTGAAACAACGGCCACGTTCTTTCGATTTATTTTCGAAAGAACGCAGCGGCAGTGTAGACGCAAGGGACGTTTTTTCGAAAAAAAAGGGCACTTTTTTCGAAAAAACACTGTAGTCTAGACACAGCCCTTGAGATACTGACCAGTATCTCTGGAAAGAGCTCATTATTCAGATCAGCGCCATCTCCGGATTTTGTCCTGATATCATCCGACGTGGGCTGTGCCCACAAAAGCTCACGATACCAGCACCAGCTCCACGTTTTGTTAGTCTTTAAGGTGCTACTAGACCATTGGTTGTTTTTTCAGTTGATCATGTTGGTTAGGGGTATGATTTTTTTTGCTGGTGTAGTAATACCCACACATCGCAGAGTAAAGATGTCATTGTGTGGAAACAAGCGTGCTGTACTCCCATATGGTCTAGTTCCCTTCCCTTACACGAGTCATGTATACCCGTCAAAGCACATCAGTACCAAAAATCACTGTATTCACACCAGGATTGTCCCAATTTAGCTAGACCAGTGTTTCTCAACCAGTGGGCCAAGTACCCTTAGGAGTACTCGAAAGAAGTCTAGGGGGTACATCAATACAACTGAAATGTGGAGAAAACTGAATTTTTGTTTTACGTTTTCCAGCTTTTTATTATTTTTGTACTTTTTACACTCAAAAATTGCATCGCCTGCCTGGCTATGACGAAGTTGTTTTAAACCAATGTGTTGCAATGGTAGAAAAAAAATTGATGTGTCTGAAAACTGTAGGTATTGAGGGTACTTATAATTTTTTTAAAGGGGATACTTTTTTTTTTAAGGGGTACTTTAAAAAAAGGTTGAGAAACACTGAGTTAGACCAGCCTAGTTAAAGAAGCATATTCTTTGCCTTAGGGTGGGGCCTCCTGGAACAAGGCAGTTCTGGTGCGGATGCAAAGGAAGGAATTTGTATCTACTTAGCTCTCCCCTCGACTACGCCATCACTGTGAAAAGTTTTTTTGCATTGAGTTGGTTATCTTTACAAATGCCTGGGAGAGACAAGGTACAGATGGTCTCTACCTTGATGTAGCTAATTGAGTCACCCGCATATCTCCCATCTGAAGCTAATCTCAACTACCTGCCTCCAGGTAAAAAGTACAAGAGGCCAGACTGATCACAATGGTCCCTTTCAACCTTGGAATCCTTCTATCTACACATCTCCGCTAGTGCTAGATTCCAAGACCAGAAGAGGCCCTGACAGTCTTACCTCCAGGCCAGAGAATGGCTCCAAAATCAGCAGAGCTTTTAAAAAACATCCCACTGTGATGCAAAAATTGTCAATTATGGAGGCTCCACCATGACCCTTGGGAAGTTATGTCCAGGGTTAATTTTGCTCACTGTTGAAAATGCACCCCTTATTCCCAGGCTGAATTTGTCTAGCGTCAACAGGATCAGGGCAGACCTTTGTCTGCTGGACCAAAGAGCTCGTTCTTAAATATTTGTTCACCACGAAGGTATTTATAGACTCTAACCTAGTCACCCCTCAACACTCTCCTTGGTAAGCTAAGCAGACTGAGCTCTGAGAGTCTATGACTGTCAGGCAAGCTTCCAGCCTTTCCTCATATGTGCAGTGTGACCTCTCCAGTTTATCCACATCCTTCTTGATTTTGGGTGCACCAGACCTGGACATAATATTTCAACAGCTGTTGCACCAGTGCCAGATAGAGAGATAAAAATAACCTCTCTGCTGCTACTCCAGATTCCTCTGTTTATACGTCCCAGGATTCTATTATCCCTTTTGGCCACGGCTTCCCCCACCAGCTCAACTTTTCTGCAGAGTTTCCGGAGTCTTTTGGGGGCTTCCCAGGATAGATCCAGGGCCGCATTATGACTTTCGTGGGCCCTAGGCACTTTTGCCTTCATGGGCCTTCAACATTTTTTTTTCTGTTTTAGGCAAAATTTAATAGATTTTCGTGGGCCCTAAAAGTTTCATTTTTTTCTGATGTGAGAAAAAAATGAAAACATTTTTTTCGACCCTAAAAGTTCATTTTTTTCCTTCTGATTTTAAAAGAAATGAAAACATTTTTGTGGGCCCCTAAAAGTATCGTGGGCCCTAGGCACTGTGCCTCATGGATAAGTCGGCCCTGGATAGAGCCCCACATCCTGGAAGGATGGGGCTGCATACTGTGTTCGAGTTAGCTTCTTTCTGCAATGATGATAGTGCTGGTTTGAGACTGCCATAATCAAAACCTATTTCAGTCACTCCATCTGCATGGCTTTCCTAGTCCACATTCAAAGTTCCACCGGCCTAACAAAAGGCACAAGTTGATACCGATTTTGTTAAATCAGTTCAAAGCCCCGTATGGCCACTCTAAATTGGATTTTGCCTGATTTCTTACCCAGGCAAGTTCCATTGATATTAAGCCTGGTTATAATTGAACATAGAGCGTCTCCGCACAGTCTGCAACAGTGGTTTGAACTATTTTTTTTTAAAGCCACCGAAAATTAACCCAGTACACCTATGAACATCCAGGAGACCTTCACAATTTGCAGAATCGCTATTCGCAGTTCCACATATTCGCAGGGGGGTGTCTCCTGTCCCGGCCTGGGGCCAGGAGCTGCAGGAAACTCACTGTAGCTCCCAGCCCCAAGTTCCCCACGACTGCCCAGGGCTGCGGTGACTTCCCTGTGGGTCCCAGCACCCACGGTGAGTTTGGGAGCTGTGTAGAGCTCACCAGAAGGGCCAGGAGCCGCAGCGCCCAGTATTTGCGAATTTCGCAATCCAAAGTGAATGGTGAGGGTTTTGTGAAGACAGCCCTTGCCCCAAATCAGCAGTCCACGGAGACAGACAGACAGACTTGGGGAGGGAGGAATATCAGGAATTGAGACAATGCCAGCCAGCGAGTCGGGCAGCGGCCTCAGCACGCCAACAGTTGTCAGGCTTCATGTTGGAAACGAATCACAGAGGAGTTTAGAGCAGGGTTTAGAAGGAGGTGGCTTTGCAGATGTTTACTACTTTGTTGGAAAGTTTCCCTGGTGAGTGACGGAGGCTGGTGCTATGGACCAGCTGGAGGGAGGAGTCAACAACTGGATAGCAAGGAAGATAAAAAGTTGGGTGCGGACAGGCCGTGAAGAGAGCTATAAAACCCATCCCTGTATTCCAGTCATCTGGGAGCAAGGCCGATGAAGTACGCATGCCCCTATTTTTAGGCTAGCTCTTCCCCCGCACACACACATACCCTCTGATCTATGGATACATATTGACAATCTTGACTCTGTCCTCAAAACGCGTTGTCTCTAGGAATTTCAGAGCCACTCCAAGAAACCGCCCTGCGAGTACGCCCCAGGGAAAGCAAAAGCCGTTTCACCATAACACAGCCCTTAAGGCCAGGAAGTGAAGACAAACTCCTGAACTTCACTCCCAGTTGCCAAGATCAAAGAAGGGAACCAAACGGGCTATTCTGGGACAGCGTTGCCTGGGCGTAAGTGGCGTGCCAAGGAGGGGTTTTGATGGGGCAGGGGGAAGAGCCGGGGGCATCTGGTGTCTGGCGTGGAAGGGATGGCTCCTAACTGCCCTGCCCCACATCCTCACCCGTCTCCAACGGTGCGCGGCTGGCAGCTGCCGCGGCTGGGACGCGGCTCCCAAGGGCCCGCACGCCCGATCTGGCCCCACATCTGCAAAGGGGAACAAAGAGAAGAAAGGGGAGATCCAATCGATCCCGGGCCAGGAACGAGAGGA
Organism: Pelodiscus sinensis; assembly: GCF_052426305.1. Taxonomy (NCBI): domain Eukaryota; kingdom Metazoa; phylum Chordata; order Testudines; family Trionychidae; genus Pelodiscus; species Pelodiscus sinensis. The sequence continues at coordinate 4,169,587 of NC_143069.1, forward strand.
AGAAACGGGGAGCCCCTGTGTCTGCATCCCTCCCCGCTGGACAGGGAGTGAGAAGGGGGTGCAGGAAAGTGGGGGGCACGTCATCAACTGGAAGAATCCCTGGCGGATCCTTGCGGGGGCGGGGGGGACCAAAGGGAGTGCAGCAGTAGGGCAGGGATGATCGATACCATCCCGCCAGGCTCAGGGATACGAAGCGGGGGGGGGTGTTGCCCCCCCATGCCAAAGAGAGGGGGCCGTACTGCTGATGCCAGGCTGGAGGCAGCTGTTGCTAGACCCGAGACAGACCCAACCCCCCGCAATGGGGGGGGGGGCTCTGAGACACGAAGGGGGGGAGATCAGGGCAGTGGTCGGGAGGCCGGGGACACATGGGGGGAGACGGGGGGGGGCAAGGCAAGGGGGGCTCCCAGGAAGGAGGGAGCAGAGGCAAAGGGGGACTCGGGGCGATGGGGGTGGGGGGGTGACAGGGGCCCCCCCAGGGGGAGCCCAGGGCAATGGAGAAGGGGGTGCTGGGGGGAGGGGCAGGGCCCTGTTGGGCGCGGGGGGAGGGGCCAGCGCCGATGGGGGGCGGGGGGCGCAGGAGGGGGGAGGGGCGGGTGGGGGGTGGGGGAGGGAGATGGGGGAGGGGAGGCCGGGGGGGGGGCGATGGATCCCCCCCCCCCCCCCGCACCTTGCCCGGGCGGGCCGCGAGCTCCGGGGAGCGGGGCGGGGCGCGAGGAGGAGCCGGGCCCGAGTTCCACGGCGGGGGAGGGGCGGGCGGGAAGCGCCGGGGGGCGGGGCTAGTGCGGGGGGCGGGGCGGGTTGGGCGAGGGGGGGGCTGGAACAAGGAATGAGGGACCGAGCTGGGGGGGCAGGAGAGGGGGCTGGGGGCAGGAGAGGGGGCTGGGGGGAAGGCTGGGGGCAGGAGAGGAGGCTGGGGGCAGGAGAGGGGGCTGGGGGGAAGGCTGGGGGCAGGAGAGGAGGCTGGGGGCAGGAGAGGGGGCTGGGGGGAAGGCTGGGGGCAGGAGAGGAGGCTGGGGGCAGGAGAGGGGGCTGGGGGGAAGGCTGGGGGCAGGAGAGGAGGCTGGGGGCAGGAGGGGGGCTGGGGGGAAGGCTGGGGGCAGGAGAGGAGGCTGGGGGCAGGAGGGGGGCTGGGGGGAAGGCTGGGGGCAGGAGAGGAGGCTGGGGGCAGGAGGGGGGCTGGGGGGAAGGCTGGGGGCAGGAGAGGAGGCTGGGGGCAGGAGAGGGGGCTGGGGGGAAGGCTGGGGGCAGGAGAGGAGGCTGGGGGCAGGAGAGGGGGCTGGGGGGAAGGCTGGGGGCAGGAGAGGAGGCTGGGGGCAGGAGGGGGGCTGGGGGGAAGGCTGGGGGCAGGAGAGGAGGCTGGGGGCAGGAGGGGGGCTGGGGGGAAGGCTGGGGGCAGGAGAGGAGGCTGGGGGCAGGAGAGGGGGCTGGGGGGAAGGCTGGGGGCAGGAGAGGAGGCTGGGGGCAGGAGAGGGGGCTGGGGGGAAGGCTGGGGGCAGGAGAGGAGGCTGGGGGCAGGAGGGGGGCTGGGGGGAAGGCTGGGGGCAGGAGAGGAGGCTGGGGGCAGGAGGGGGGCTGGGGGGAAGGCTGGGGGCAGGAGAGGAGGCTGGGGGCAGGAGGGGGGGCTGGGGGGAAGGCTGGGGGCAGGAGAGGAGGCTGGGGGCAGGAGGGGGGCTGGGGGGAAGGCTGGGGGCAGGAGAGGAGGCTGGGGGCAGGAGGGGGGCCTGGGGGCAGGAGAGGGGGCTGGGGGCAGGAGAGGGGGCAGGAGAGGGAGCTGGGGGGCAGGAGAGGAGGCTGGGGGCAGGAGGGGGGCTGGGGCCAGAGCTGGGCGCGAGGGCCCAGGTCAAAGGGGCTGCAGTCCATCGGACATCATGGCTGGTGACAGCTCTCCCTGTGCCCAGCTGGCCCCCCGGCCCCGTGCCGCGCGCTGGGTCCTTGCCAGCTCCGTCCTGGCAGCTGCCCCCGGCGCACTCTGTGCTCGGCATTGCCCCCTGCACGAACCCCCCTGTCACCGCCCCCGGGAGTGGCCCCGAGCTGGGTGTGCGGGCTCTGACTTAGCAGGGGGCACCACCCCACACCCTACCGAGGCCAAGTGACATTGTGAGCCCTCTGGAATTGCCCCTTCCCTTCCCCCAGTGACCGTCCCTATGGAGAGCTCAGAAAGCCGGTAGTATTACGGCCAAAGGGCAGGGATGGGGGCGCAGGAGAGGAGGCCGGGGCAGCCTCCAGTGGTGTAAATCAGCGTAGCCCCATTGACTCCATTGGGGATTTGGCCCCACTAACTCCAATTTAACTGCCCCTCTGTGATTCAGAGGTATCTAAAAGAGGGAGACGGAGAAGGAGACTGCGGCTTCCTTCTCTGGTGCTGGGGCTGTGGGAAAGCGCCCAGCTGTGGAAGGCTTATCTGGTTTGCCACCTTACCATTGTTTTTCATGGGGAAAAAAACTGTTTGTCCCAGCAGTGGGATACAAGGGCACTTCAGCCAACCCCGTGAGCAACCGCGTTTGGGAGGTTCTAAACCAGCCATTCTCCAATCGGGGGTCCTGACCCAAAAGGGGGTTGTGAGACTATGGGGGGGGCACCCCGTTTTGAAGGCTGTGCTGCCACCAGGAGTAAGGGTGGTATGATGTAGAAGGGGTGACATCACAGCCTGAAATATGTTCAAAAAAGGGCCCAGGAAAAAAAGTCAGAGAACCCTTGTCCCAGCTGATCAATGGGGCCAGATCCCCAGCGGGTGTAACCAAGCATAAATCAGATCATCTTTTCATTATGTACAGGGCCTGGCAGGGGGGGCTGTTGACCCCCCCAGTCTGGCACCCCTAGGGGCTAGCACAATACAAGCAGACGACAGAGCAGTTACCTTTAAACACCCTTGGGAAATTTCTCCCCACTCCAGGGTGTATTATTTTTATTCAGTAACAAATATTTGTTCAGCGACAGGAGGCGTTAACTCAGTCGCTGGAGAGTTCTCACAGCTGAAAAGCGCCGGGAAGAGAAAAGGAACAGCAGTGCCCTCAAACCGCATTCGCCCAGGCCGGCGTAAATCTGGCGCCACTCCACCCAGGGGCTGCAAGCACTGAGTGGATCATGTCGTGACCTGGGCCCGACTTTCTGGTTCACCCCACGCGTGCCGCACGCCCGTTCGGCTCCCAAACCCATTTCTTTAGCGTCTGTATACTCAGGGCCACAATTTTCGGTTGACGCCGCTTACACATTTTCGCTCTTATGAGGTTTAATGAGGCGTCTCTTCGATAACGCCGGCTCACAATGGCCTTGATCAGCGAGAGATTGGAAAATGGCTCACCAGACGCGCATCCAGATAAGAGCGCTCTGCGCTGCTTTGCCGGAACAGTAAACAGTTGGCTCCGTCTTAAAAAAACCCCTCAAAGCTATTGGCTGAATTTTCCTTTCTGCGGATCAACAGCCAAAGCCCTCGTTCCTTCCGGAGAAATAGGTGCCAGTCTAGTCGGTATTTTAAACCCAGTTTAGTGAATCGGTGCAAGGTCTTACCTCAGCTGAGAGGACAGACGCTTTTTTGGGTCAGGGGCCGCTGACCCACAGAAAAATCCGTCGGGGGCCTCACACAAATGAGAAGCCTCTGACGGAGAAGGAGAAAAACGCTCCCCACTTTCCCCTCGCACATCAGGGCCTAGGAGGGCCCAGGCCCCTAGATTTTGTGTGCTCCCGCCCTGTGGGTTGGTGGCAGGGGGGTTGGAGCACCAGCACGGGCTTCCCCAATGTTGGGGGCCGGATCCAGGCAAGCCAGGGGACGCAGCTGGCCCCCAGGTCTTAGGTTCCCCACCCCTGCCTTAGGCACTCCCCTGCTTCTCCAGCAGCTCACAATCTGGGGTGTGCTGCTCCTCACCGATGCGCTTATGAGGCAGGGCCCTGCTCTGACTCCCCTCGTATGGATGGGGAAACTGAGGCACAGACTAACAGACTCACCCAGGAAATCTGAGGCAGAGCAGGGAACTGACCCCTTGGCTATCACCCTGCACCCACATCCTCCTGACCTGGAGTTGCATCAGGTTAGCAAAACAGGTGGCTTCAGCCAGCTGAAAAGGCGCTTGCTTCCCCCTGCATAGTGGCTCACGAGGCACCTTCCTGAAGTGTCAACATGAGTCAGCAGGTCCGGATAAACCCTCTTCCCGTCCTCGCCCTTCCCTGCTCACACGTGCGTAAACAGTCACCATGCAGGGCACGCTCCAGCAAGTGCAGACCCCGGCTTCTCAGCCCTCCCCTCTCCTGGGTGCAGACCCGACCGGCTTCACTGCTCCCCGCCTAAGCTGTGAGTTGCCCAAGCCCGCCTGCCTAGTGCAGCCTGCTTTCCCGCTCTGCTCCGAGATCGCTGGTAAGGCAATGCCGGGTGCTGCCCCCTTGCTAAGCAAGCACATGGAGTCCTAAGATAAAAGCATTCCAGGGAAAACGAATCACAACCATGTTTCCAGAGACTTCCCTCCCGCCCCCAACCCCGGCAATGGGTCTGGCTGCCCTCACAGCTTCTGCTCCAAGCAAGCCATGCAGGAGCACTTCTGATACGCCTGTCCCCCGTGACACTTTGATCTGCCCTCACATCACAGGCAGACAAAAGGTGTATCCCTCCCTGCCCTACCCAAGGCAACGCTTCAAAGGCTGAATCCTTAGATCGGGGTTTTAATTCCCTCCTGTCACCAATTTTCATACTGCCCAGAGGCAGCGTGCGTCCCACAGTCACCCGAAAGAATGCCCCCCCGGGACACATTTGCACTTTTGATCTAACAAAACCGTAAAATATGGAACTTGGTAAGAACATAACATAAGGCCCTACTGGGTCAGAGCAAAGGTCCATCTAGTCCAGTGTCCTGTCCTCTGATAGTGGCCAATGCCAGGTGCCCCAGAGGGAGGAAACAGAACAGGGACTCATCCAGTGATCCATCCCGTCGACCATTCCCATCTTCTGACAAACAGACTAGGGACCCCATCCCTGTCCATTTTGGCTAATAGCCATTGATAGACCTGTACACCATGAATGTATCAAACTCTTTTTTGAACCCTGTAGTAGTCTTGTCCTTTATACCATCCTCTGGCAAGGAGTTCCACAGGTTGACTGTGTGATGAAACCCTTCTGTTTTTTGTCTGTTTAAATCTGCTGCCTATTAATTAATTTGGTGTTATGAGAAGGAGTAAATAACACTTATTTATTTTCTCCGTACCAGCCATGACTGTATAGACCTCTGTCCTATCCTCCTTTTTAACCTCATTCAATACGGCCTTTGTGTGTGGACACGCTCCATCAATTTCAATCTGGTTTTCATACATTTTGCCTGGTAAGTGAGACCGAGTCTCCCCAGGGAAATTGTCCTGGCATAATTTAGGGTGTGATGGAGGCAAACCGGAGCACAAGGCAGTGGAAAAGGCCTTTTTTCAGTCCAAGGCCCGGTCTACGTTAGCTTTACCAGCCACACGCTCCTCGTCTTGCATCCAGCCACACTTACGGTTGAGTCTTGCTGCTAAAAGGGGGAAATGGAGCCCACCTTCCTGAGTTCTGGCTCAGCTGCAAGCTCAGCCGCCCGCCCCGTGACGGGGTGGGGGGAGTTCTGCCCCCTCCCCAAACTGCAGCCAGCTCTGGATTCAGCACCTCCTGGAGGACAGCAGCCCTGGGAGATGGGGAAGAGACAAGGGGTCGGAAACGAAGGGAGGAATTGTGGGGAAGCAGGGAGAATGCCCCAATGCAGGAGTCACCGAGGGAGACTCTCTGCCCTAAAATTCATGGTGGGGAGGGGGGCTGCACCTTCCCCAAAGATGTTGCTCCCCCATCTGACCCCGATGATGAACAGCAACTCTGAGCCCTCTTGGGTGCAGCAGCAATAGGATCAAAGGGGGCAGGTCATGTCCCTGTGGCCCCCCGCCCCGCCCAGCAGTCCCTGTCTGTTTCCCTTCAGCGCCACCCACAAACATCCCCTCCTCCTTCGTCCACCCAGCTCTCTCTCCCACTGGGCAAAGCAGCTGCCTCTACAGGCCCCGCTGCTTATCACAGCCAGTCCTTGCAAACACCCGGTGTGGGCGGACCGAGCGCCAGGCTGTGCCGGGCCAGGGCTGGCGCGACGGGGCTTGGGGACATGCCAGCCGCCAGCTGACCCCGCGAGATCCCCCCGGGACCAATGCCCCGTGGGAGCGATGGACGCGCAGCCTTGGCGGGTGAGTTTTTGCAACAGCGGCTCGTGGGTAGATTCAGAGAGGAGGCGGCCGGCAGATCCATTCAACTCAGGCCATTCAATTCCCCCCACACTCAGCCTGGTAACTCAGGACAGGCAAAAAGCGTCCCAGGAGGCAAAGCCCTTGTGCCCTGCAGCCAGCAAACAAGAGGGGCCCGCTTAGGAGAGATCTGCCCAGGTGCCCCCCACAACAGAGGAAAACATAAGAGCAGCCAGACCGCGTCAGAGCAAAGGTCCATCTAGCCCAGTGTCCTGTCTGCCCACAGTGGCCAAGGCCAGATGCCCCAGAGGGAGGGAACAGAACAGGGAATTTTCCAGTGATCCCTCCCCTGTCATCTCTTCCCAGCCTGGGAAAAACAGAGACTAGGGACACCATTCCTACCATCCTGGCTAATAGCCATTGATAGACCTCACCTCCATGAATTTAATGAGCTCTTTTTTGAACCCTGTTAAAGTCTTAGTCTTCACAACCTCCTCTGGCGAGGAGTTCCACAGGTTGACTGTGCGCTGAGTGAAGAAAAACGTCCTTTGGTTTGTTTTAAACCTGCTGCCTGTTCATTTCATTGGGTGACCCCTCGTGCTTATATTATGGGAACAAGTCAATAACTTTTCCTTATTCACTTTTTCCACACCTGTCATGATTTTATAGACCTCTCTCATGCCCCGCCCCCTGCCCGCTTAGTCTCCTCTTTTCGAAACTGAAAAATCCAAGTCTTGTTAATCTCTCTGCACGTGGGACCTGTTCCAAACCCCTCCTCGTTTTTGTTGCCCTTTTCTGAATCGTTTCCAATGCCAATGTGTCTTTTTTGAGATGACAATTCCCCCTCTCCAGCTGTGATCAATACACTGCCTGTGACTGGAAATAGCTGGAGCGCTCGGGCGCCGGAGGCAGTTCGGGAGCACCACTCCCACAGTCTTCGGGGAAGTTCCTCCTCTAAGTGATGAGAAGTGGGGGAGGGAGTCGGGCCATGCTCACGCCGTGGGGCAGGAGCAGAACCCAGGGGTCCTGAGTCGCCAACCAGTGCCTACTCCACTCACGTGCCGACCCCTCTTTTAAAAGCAGAGCTAGCCCCTCTGCCTTGAAAAACTCACCGAGCCGCTAAAGCATTTTGTAGTCGGCATCTCTGCAAAGATGGATCCTGCTCTGATCTCAGTTTGGGGGCAGTAATAACACTCCTACCGCCTCAAGCGGCACAAAACCACAAGTCGGCTCCTCAAAATCCTGCCGGCCTCTTAAAAGCCACGAGATCTTGATTTTAAAATGGATCGGGCGGGGGGGCTTCGGGGCTCTCAAGGCCTCCGTTTTCTGGGCACAGATCCGATAGCTGGAAACGGTCGTTCTTGAAACAGAAGCCGAGAGCCTCCAGCCGCCTGGATTCCAGAATCCCCGAATAGCGCCCGGCCCATGATGACATCACTCGGGTTTACACTGCGATTGGGAGCAGAATCTGGCTCTCTCTAGAGCACTGGCAGTGTGCCAGACGGCCCCGCCTTGTGCCGTCTTTGACTCCGGGGTCTAGCAGGGCCTTGCACAGTGCAAACACCCATGCAAAGGTGCACAGCAGACGCCCGGGCCTGCCTTGCATGATAAATATCATGGCCCCTTTTTGACCCAAGCTCTGGGGAGGTTCCAGGAAGACAGACATTGATGGAGTGTTGGATTTTCTTCGATGTCGCCTTGTTGATTGCCCAGGAATGTACGAAGTCCTGGCTCTGAACATCAGCGGGAATCAAGACGCAAAAAAGCCATTTCTTAGCGTACAGTCCCCCACCCCAAACCCTCTTTAGCCAACCCTAAACATCTCTCTCTGTATTTTTCTGCATGTACAGTCTCCTCGGCTTTCCTGCCTCCCCCTTTCTCTCTGTCCTGGCCTGTTTCTCTGTGATCTCGTGTCTCCCGCCCTCATCGGGTCACGGTGCCTGGTTCAAACCTCTGCCCAGATGGCGCTAGTTCTGTGACCCTTAACTCCACAGAAAATTCATTCAGCATCAATTTGCACTTAACCCATGCTGAGGTGTAGTGGTGCTGTCATCCACTCCAGCAGGGAGAGGGTTACAGGTGAGCCAGAGGAGACTTGTGGAACCCTGGCCAATCAGGGCAGGGAGCAGTCAGCCAATCAGGGCCAGGCAGGCCCCTATAAAAGGCTGCAAGGGCTGACAGGAGCTCATGCTTGGTCCAGCTGTGAAGCAGGAGGGGACCTGGGTGCTACCTGAGACTGAGCAAAAATAAGAACCTACCTCACTCAAAAAACTTGAGAGGGGCAGCCAAGTTCCCCTTTGGGTAGCCAAGTTCCTCTCTTTAGACACGTGGCATCACACATCAATAAAGAGAGAAACTGCGAGGTGGCAACATTTGCAACGATACAAAAGTGACTCGAGAGTGTCAGCCAAAGGGGCCTCACCGTACTGGGTGAGCGGGCAGCTATCACTTCAGGGTGTCTTTCAGGCTCTTCCCCATCACAAGCAGGAGCTGTTATTTCGAAAGAACAGGCTGGATGGTGTGGCCGCTCCGCTTGTTCTTTCGAAATAACAGCAGTGTCGACACGCCCTCCCTGCCCAGCCGACAGGCACCGCAAGTGGGATGAATGTCTTACCCCCCCACCTCACACACCACGACTCCACCACCCACCCTGTGCACTTGCCTCTTGCTTCAACCTGGCTCCAACATCTCCCCTGGGCCAGAGCGTCCAGGGCCGTTGTGTCCATCTAGGCCAGTGGTGGGCAATTTGGGGCCCATCAGGGCTCTGTGTGGCCTATGGGACAATTTGTTCACCGTTGCCCACGTGCAGGGCTGACAGATTCTGCTGCTTTCCGTCCACGTGGCCTTTTTCCTACCGGGATTACTCCCGGGACACACACACGAAAGGACGGACAGGTGCAAAGGGAGGGATGTGCTGATTGCACACAACCGCCTGGGAGAGCTGGGCGCACCCTCTGCAGCCAATCACAGCGCTGCCTGTGAGAGCTGGGTGCTCCTGCGGCAGCCAATCACAGTGTGGCCACAGTTCCATCGGCACCTCCTGCACATTGGCTGGGAGAGCCGGGCACTCCCACGGCAGCCAATCACATCGCTGCCTGGGAGAGCTGGGCGCTCCCGCAGCAGCCAATCACAGCACTGCCTGTGAAAGCCTGGCGCTTCCACGGCAGCCAATCACAGCACTGCCTGTGAGAGCCGGGCATTCCCGCGGCAGCCAATCACAGCGCTGCCTGTGAGAGCCGGGCGCTCCCTCTGCAGCCAATCACAGCGCTGCCTGTGAGAGCTGGGCGCTCCCACGGCAGCCAATCACAGTGCTGCCTGTGAGAGCCGGGTGCTCCCTCTACAGCCAATCACAGCGCTGCCTGTGAGAGCTGGGTGCTCCCTCTGCAGCCAATCACAGCACTGCCTGTGAGAGCTGGGTGCTCCCTCTGCAGCCAATCACAGCGCTGCCTGTGAGAGCTGGGTGCTCCCTCTGCAGCCAATCACAGCGCTGCCTGTGAGAGCCGGGCGCTCCCACTGCAGCCAATCACAGCGCTGCCTGTGAGAGCCGGGCGCTCCCTCTGCAGCCAATCACAGCGCTGCCTGTGAGAGCTGGGCGCTCCCACGGCAGCCAATCACAGTGCTGCCTGTGAGAGCCGGGTGCTCCCTCGGCAGCCAATCACAGTGCTGCCTGTGAGAGCCGGGTGCTCCCTCGGCAGCCAATCACAGCGCTGCCTGTGAGAGCCGGGTGCTCCCTCGGCAGCCAATCACAGCACTGCCTGTGAGAGCCGGGCATTCCCACGGCAGCCAATCACAGCACTGCCTGTGAGAGCCGGGTGCTCCCTCTGCAGCCAATCACAGTGCTCCCTGTGAGAGCTGGGTGCTCCCTCTGCAGCCAATCACAGCGCTGCCTGTGAGAGCTGGGTGCTCCCTCTGCAGCCAATCACAGTGCTGCCTGTGAGAGCTGGGCGCTCCCACTGCAGCCAATCACAGCGCTGCCTGTGAGAGCCGGGTGCTCCCTCTGCAGCCAATCACAGCGCTGCCTGTGAGAGCTGGGCGCTCCCACGGCAGCCAATCACAGCGCTGCCTGTGAGAGCCGGGCGCTCCCACTGCAGCCAATCACAGCGCTGCCTGTGAGAGCTGGGCGCTCCCACTGCAGCCAATCACAGCGCTGCCTGTGAGAGCCGGGTGCTCCCTCTGCAGCCAATCACAGCGCTGCCTGTGAGAGCCGGGTGCTCCCTCGGCAGCCAATCACAGTGCTGCCTTTGAGAGCCGGGTGCTCCCTTGGCAGCCAATCACAGGGCTGCCTGTGAGAGCCGGGCGCTCCCTCTGCAGCCAATCACAGCGCTGCCTGTGAGAGCTGGGCGCTCCCACTGCAGCCAATCACAGCGCTGCCTGTGAGAGCCGGGTGCTCCCTCTGCAGCCAATCACAGCGCTGCCTGTGAGACCTGGGCGCTCCCACGGCAGCCAATCACAGCGCTGCCTGTGAGAGCCGGGTGCTCCCTCGGCAGCCAATCACAGGGCTGCCTGTGAGAGCCGGGCGCTCCCTCTGCAGCCAATCACAGCGCTGCCTGTGAGAGCTGGGCGCTCCCACTGCAGCCAATCACAGCGCTGCCTGTGAGAGCCGGGTGCTCCCTCGGCAGCCAATCACAGTGCTGCCTTTGAGAGCCGGGTGCTCCCTCGGCAGCCAATCACAGCGCTGCCTGTGAGAGCTGGGTGCTCCCACTGCAGCCAATCACAGCACTGCCTGTGAGAGCCGGGCACTCCCATGGCAGCCAATCACAGCGCTGCCTGTGAGAGCCGGGCGCTCCCACGGCAGCCAATCACAGCGCTGCCACGGTTCCATTGGCACCTTGCACATTCCAGACACACCAGCACCCTGAGCAAACCGCCCTGCCCCGGGAGACCCCCTGGGTTCCCACCGCCTTGCGGCCCATTGAGATGGAGGCCACTCATGAGCCTGGGTTGCCCGGCTGGTCTAGGCTGACTCCTGGGTGACCCAGGCCATGGGGCGCCACCGGATTAATTCCCAGCTGAGCTAGAGATCGTATTGACTAACAGCTCACCTGGCTCGAGAAAACTGCCAGGGACGGAGGAGCCAGGCCAGCGGCTCCCTCCCTGTTAATGGAAGCCGCAGCCTCAAACTATGATCCGGGAATAAGGGGTTGCCTGCTGGGTGTGGGCACAGCCCCTCGATAGCTACTGCACACAGGGCGGGGTCATCCAGTGTCCCTCTGACTCCTGCACCTCGGGGCCTTAGCTCTCAGGAGCAGGAGAACGGGGCCTTCTCCAGCTCCCTTTCCTAGCTCAGTGTCTCTCAACCTTTCTTAATAAAGTACCCCCAGTACCTACAGTTTTCAGACACGTTTTTTTTTCTACCTTTGCAACGTATTTGTTCAAACAACTTAATCGGAGCCGGGCGGGCGATGAAATGTTTGGGTGTAAAAAGGACAAAACTAACAAAGCGCCGTAAAGCTTACAACATACATTCAGTTTTCTCCAATTTTCTAGACCAGTGTGCGCAACCCATGGGTCACGACCCCACGGGGGGGTCACAGATGTCTTCCCAAGGGGTCATGAGACTTAGAACCAGCTGGGTGGGGGCTAGGTGTGGACACACGGTGCTTAGATCCGGCCGGATGGAGGCTGGGCCTGGCAGTTGGCGGTCCCTACAGCGTGGGGGTTGCAGATCAAAAAAGGTTGCGCACCACTGTCCTAGATTGCTGGGGCCCACCAGATCCTCTGGCGTGATGTGCAGACCACAGGCCAGGTCAGACTGGAACTGCCTCCTTACCCAATCCACCGGCAGAGTCCAGCCCCCGTAGCCCAGCCCCCTGGCACGGGTTGGCCATAGACTGAGCTCTGGTTTTCCTCCTTGCAGCTGCCCAGATGGAGCACGGAGACTCGGGGGCGCTGAGGGCCCCGCGAGGAGCCTGGAATGACATGACCGGAGTCCCAGCTACCCTGGACACTTTCCCCAATTGGTCCTTCCCGTCCATCCCTGCTCCACCCCACCTGGGGGCCTCGAACGGGAGCTCGCCCGGCCTGGACGTGCCGTATTTCCTGACGGAGAGCGCCACGGCCGTGCTGTCCATCGCGGGCAACCTCTTCATCTGCACCGTCATCCTGCGGGACCGGAAGCTGCGCGCCGTGGTGACCAACCACTTCCTGGTCTCGCTGGCCGTGGCCGACGTCTTGGTGGGGGCCGTGGCCATCCCCTGTGCCCAGCTGGCGGACGCGGGGCTGCCGCAGGGCCGGCCGACGTTGTGTTTGCTGATGCTCTGCACCCTGCTGGTCTTCACGCAGGCCTCGGTCTTCGGCCTGCTGGCCATCGCGGTGGAGCGGTACATCTCCATCCTCAAGCCCTTCCGCTACCTGTCCCTCATGACGCCCCACAACGCGCTCCTGGCCATCCTGGGCAGCTGGGTGCTGGCCACCGTGATCGGCTCGCTGCCCCTCATGGGCTGGCACAAGCCTTTCCCGCCCGACGGGCCATGCGTCTTCAACGCCTTCATCGAGGAGACCTACAAGGTCTACTTCAACTTCCTGGCCTGCATGCTGCTGCCGCTGGCCGCCATGCTGGTCCTCTACGGCCGCATCTTCCTGGAGGCCAAGCGGCAGATCCGCAAGGTGGCCGAACGGGAGGTGGACGTGAGCCGGCAGGCCCGGCGCCGCCGCGTCCTGCGCAAGGAGCTGCGGCTGGCCACCTCGCTCTTCATCGTCCTCTTCTGCTTCGCCCTCTGCTGGCTGCCCCTCCACGTCATCAACGCCGTGCGGCTCTTCTGCCCCGGCTGCCCCGTTCCCGGCACGCTGGTGCTGGCGGCCATCGTCCTCTCCCACGCCAACTCCGCCATCAACCCCGTGGTGTACGTCTTCCGCATGCGCTCCTTCCGCCAGGCCTTCACGGCCGCCATCTCCTGCGCTGCGCGCCCCTCGCCCGCCTCCGTCCCAGGAAAGCTCTCTGCCTCTGGGCTCACCACGTCCGACAGGGCCGGGCAGCCCAGACGGAACAGCTCCCTGCCGGGGAAGTGACGAGGGCCCCTCTTTTGCATTGCTGGGCTCACGGAGGCTGTCGAGACTCACTGCTCCCCGGGGGAATGTGACTCCCCACTTCTGGCCCGGACAGATGGGAGAAGAACCCAGGACCCCTTTAGACCAGGGGGTCTCAAACTCAATGTGCCATAGGGCCAGTGCCAATCCTCGCATCCCCCTCCTAGCAGAACTCCGGGGAAGGGAAGGGAAGGGAAGGGAAGGGAAGGGAAGGGGGTCTCTGCACGTTCCCTCCCGTCCCCACCTGCTGGCCCCAAATAATTTGACCCCCAGTGGGACTAGAGCAGCTTCCGGCTGCTAGCTCTGGGCTGCCGCCAGCGCGTCCCTGGTTCGGGGCATCCCCACCCCAGGCCTGCACCCAGCTGTCCTACGGACGGGACGGTGCCCCGTGTGTGGATGGGCCGGTGGGACCCTGGGCAGGCTGGGACCGGCTGCAGGAGCTGGGTCCCCTCCGCCGCCTTCTCCCAGGCGAGGCCTGGTCAGAGCAGGGGTAGGGCTTAGGATACAGACACCCCCTCGCCCCCCAGGTCTCATGTGCCAGCAGCTGCGCGCAGGCTGGACTGCGAAGCTGCTGGGGCCATAGCTAGGCCATGGGTTTGAGACCCCTGCCTGCACTACACCAGGGGTGGTGGCCCCTCCCACCTTGGGTGCCAGAATCATAGCCACGCCCCCAACATTCTGCCCCAAAGCCTCACCCGTCCCCTTCCCCCTGAACCCACCCAGCCGGCTCCTCTGCCTGCTCCCACCCCAGCTCAGCACCCCAACCTTTTACCCTCGTTCCACCGCTTTGGGGGGAGGCCTTGAAGGACGGGCCTGAGGCAAGAGAGCCTCAGGTAGACCCAGGACCAAGCCACAGACCAGGCACCAGCGATACCCTCTGCCTCCCAATTCTTGGGAGCATTCAGTGCTCACGCCAGCCTCCCCAGATGCAGGGGTCACATACCAACAGTGCACGAAGCAGGGCCTAGGACCCAGGTATCCTGACCCTCAGCTCTTGCTCTAACCACTGAGCCATTCTGCCAGAGCCAGCCATGGGCCTTTTAGCCAAGCTGACGCCCAGTAGCAACACTCCCCCTCCCCGGACGTCTTTGCTCTAGGTGTGGATGGGGCGGGGGGAGAAGCTGGACACCCCACCCCGAGCACAGGACACCCCAGAGGGGACTGGCCAGCCTGTCCTTAGCCGGGCAGGAGAAAAGCAGCACAAAAAGGCCCTGCGGGGTTCGCTGGACGAGGTGCCGGCAGAGATGGAATTTCTCTCAGGGCTTCAGCAAGCGGCTGTTTGTGGCTACATGGCGCAGACTTTGGACTGGCCCTTAAATCAACCCTCTGGGACCCTCAGCCCGGGCTGGTGGGGCCCTCCGGGCAGGGAATCCAGCTGCTCTCATTAAAGGCATCGCCCTGCTGAATTCAGAGCTGCTCCATCCATCAGGGAGAACTGGGGGGAGCAAGCAGGTAGGGAACCTGGGAACGGTTTAGCGTGGGGCGGTGCTGGGCTGCGTGTGCGTGAATGTGCCCGTGTGCGGGGCGGTGCCGGGCTGCGTGTGTGCGAATGTGCCCGTGTGCGGGGCGGTGCCGGGCTGCGTGTGTGCGAATGTGCCCGTGTGCGGGGCGGTGCCGGGATGTGTGTGTGTGACTGTGCCCGTGTGCGGGGTGGTGCCGGGCTGTGTGTGTGTTCCCATGTGCGGGGCAGTGCCAGGCTGCGTGTGTGTGACTGTGCCCGTGTGCGGGGCGGTGCCGGGCTGCGTGTACGTGACTGTGCCCGTGTGCGGGGCGGTGCCGGGCTGCGTGTACGTGACTGTGCCCGTGTGCGGGGCAGTGCCGGGCTGCGTGTGTGTGTGTTCCCGTGTGCGGGGCGGTGCCGGGCTGCGTGTGTGTGTGTTCCCGTGTGCGGGGCGGTGCCGGGCTGCGTGTGTGTGTGTTCCCGTGTGCGGGACGGTGCCGGGCTGCGTGTGTGTGTGTTCCCGTGTGCGGGGCGGTGCCGGGCTGCGTGTGTGTGTGTTCCCGTGTGCGGGGCGGTGCCGGGCTGCGTGTGTGTGTGTTCCCGTGTGCGGGACGGTGCCGGGCTGCGTGTGTGTGTGTTCCCGTGTGCGGGGCGGTGCCGGGTTGTGTGTGTGTGTGTTCCCGTGTGTGGGGCGGTGCTGGGCTGCATGTGTGTGTGTTCCCGTGTGCGGGACAGTGCCGGGCTGCATGTGTGTGTGTTCCCGTGTGCGGGGCGGTGCTGGGCTGCGTGTGTGTGTTCCCGTGTGCGGGGCGGTGCTGGGCTGCGTGTGTGTTCCCGTGTGCGGGGCGGTGCCGGGCTGTGTGTGTGTTCCCGTGTGCGGGGCGGTGCCGGGCTGCGTGTGTGTGACTGTGCCTGTGTGCGGGGTAGTGCTGGGCTGCGTGTGTGAGTGTTCCCGTGTGCGGGGCAGTGCTGGGCTGTGTGTGTGTGACTGTGCCTGTGTGCGGGGTAGTGCTGGGCTGCGTGTGTGAGTGTTCCCGTGTGCGGAGCGGTGCCGGGCTGCATGTGTGTGTGTTCCCGTGTGCGGGGCAGTGCCGGGCTGCATGTGTGTGTGTTCCCGTGTGTGGGGTAGTGCTGGGCTGCGTGTGTGTGTTCCCGTGTGCGGGGCAGTGCCGGGCTGCGCGTGTGCGAATGTGCCCGTGTGCGGGGCAGTGCTGGGCTGCGCGTGTGCGAATGTGCCCGTGTGCGGGGCAGTGCCGGGCTGCGTGTGTGCGAATGTGCCCGTGTGCGGGGCGGTGCCGGGCTGCATGTGTGTGAATGTGCCCGTGTGCGGGGCAGTGCCGGGCTGCGTGTGTGTGAATGTGCCCGTGTGCGGGGCGGTGCCGGGCTGCGTGTGTGTGAATGTGCCCGTGTGCGGGGCAGTGCCGGGCTGCGTGAGCGTTCCCGTGTGCGGGGCGGTGCCGGGCTCTGTGTGTGTGTGTTCCCGTGTGTGGGGCGGTGCCGGGCTGCGTGTGTGTGAATGTGCCCGTGTGCGGGGCGGTGCTGGGCTGCGTGTGTGCGAATGTGCCCGTGTGCGGGGCGGTGCCGGGCTGCGTGTGTGTGAATGTGCCCGTGTGCGGGGCAGTGCCGGGCTGCGTGAGCGTTCCCGTGTGCGGGGCGGTGCCGGGCTGTGTGTGTGTGTGTTCCCGTGTGCGGGGCGGTGCTGGGCTGCGTGTGTGTGAATGTGCCCGTGTGCGGGGCGGTGCCGGGCTGCGTGTGTGTGTGTTCCCGTGTGCAGGGCGGTGCTGGGCTGCATGTGTGTGTGTTCCCGTGTGCAGGGCAGTGCCGGGCTGCATGTGTGTGTGTGTTCCCATGTGCGGGGCGGTGCCGGGCTGCGTGTGTGAGTGTTCCCGTGTGCGGGGCGCTGCCGGGCTGCATGTGCGTGAGTGTTCCCGTGTGCAGGGCGGTGCCAGGCTGCGTGTGCGTGAGTGTTCCCGTGTGCGGGGCTGTGCGGTTTCCCACCAGGGGGCGCTGCGACACCACAGCTCTATTTGGCATCTCTGACCAGAGCCTGCAGAGACCCCTGGTTCTCCCCCCAGCTGTGCGGGGGGGGGGGGGGGGGGGGAGAGAAGAGGTGTGGGCAGGCCGTGATGAGCACACAGGGTCCCAGGCCTGGTGGAGGCACCCCTGCTTCAAATGGCAGCATCCACCCTAGGTGTGTATGCAGCACCCGGCCCATAGAGCCTGACCATGGGACTGTGCCCACAGCCAATCCTACCCGGTATCTAACACACCGCGCCCATGCCCCTGCCCCTGCCCCAGAGGTGGCTGCATCTCAGTGCTAGGTGAGCAATCTCTGTCCCAACAGCTCCAGGGCTGGGGCCAGATCCCCTGAGAGAAATTTAGGGCCCTGAGTCCCACCTGCCTCCTGTGTCACCCGTTAGACCTGCTGCTGGCCCCCGGGGCTAGTACAACAGGCTTCCTCGACTCCCCCGGTGTGACCAGCCCGTGCCGCCTTCTCCCCCGCCCACCCGGGACTATCGAGTCTGCTCGTTCTCTGGTCTTCGCTGGGCCTCTCCGCCACGCGCCGGGTGAGAGGAACCCGCTCGATGGCACGGCTCAGGTTCGGCGCAGGCCACGGCTTGGATTTCGCTCTGTCAAGTGCTTTGCCTTCGCCTCCCCCGAAGGTGGCGGTGGGGGGCGGGGAGGGCATCTGGCTGGGAGGAGGCAGAGCAGCGGCAGGCCAGGGCGGCTGAGCCAGCACCGCCTTATCGCAAGGTGAGCCTGACACCCGAGCCGGGCTGGAGCTCAGAGGGTCGACCCCTCGCCCACTGGGATCCTGGCCGAGCCAGAGTGCGGCCGGAGCCCTATGGCTTTGTGCGGGGGGCCACTGACCCCCATCTGCCTTGCTGCTGCATCCCTTCCCCATTCCAGGCTCGTCAAGATCCAGAGGGGTGACATCAGGGCAGTCCCCCAAGCTGGAATCCAGCCCCCCACCCCTGCGAGTCAGAGCCCAGGACCTTGGGGAGGAGGGGCTGGGAAGAGCCCCTCTCCTGCAGGGGATCCAACTCCAACCCACCCCAGATCTCAGGGAGGGGCTGATGCCCAGCTGGCCCGACGAGCCTCGCAGGGGCTCAGACCAGCCAGATCCAGTGTCGGCCAGCACTGGGTGGGTTGCATCTGGTCACACATAAGTAGCTGCTCCCTGCCCCCACTGTCACCCCTTCCCACCAGCCCCACCCCAGCCCAGGGCTTGGGCCCCGGCTGAGTCGACGCCCTGCCAAGCAGCCCATCTGTCCCCTGTTCAATAATTCATCCCCCTGGCGGCAGCGGGGGGCTGGGCCCCCCCAGGCGTAACCGATCCGGCCCGGCGGCTAAGGGGCTGTTCTGGGTGAGCACCACAAAGTCACATTGAGAGCGGAACGGGGCGGGGGGTGTGTGTGTGTCCCTGGCTAAGCAGCTGGGCCGAGGCGAGCGCAGACTGAGACCGTGGGGGGCGATGCCGCCTCACGGTGGCCCCATGCACAGCTGGCTCGGGGGCAAGCAGGAATGGGACCTTTCCTCTCCATCCCAGGGGGTCCCACCTCCTCTTTCCGAGGCTCCCCTCCAGCCCACCTGTGCCCAGCGTTTGGCTGAAGAGCCACATTCAACGGCCTAGAACATAAAAACAAAATCCAGAGGAAATTTTTTTTTTACCAACTCGGGGGCAGATCCTTGCAGGTGTGGGGGGCCCGTGGAGGTGAGCTGGCGGCAGGTGGCTCCCCCCACCCCTTTGGAAACTTGCTCACGGTCCAGATCCGCTTGAGAATTGCTTCTCCAGTGGGTGCTGGTGCCAATCCAGCCCCAGGGTGAGGAATGGGACGGGGCCTTTCCTAGCGACCGGCACCAGCTCTGATCCGGGAGGCGTGGCTGGCTCAGGGGGTGGGAAATGAGACCCCATTCATAGCTCCCCCCCCAAGGCCAGACGGGCCCCTCAGCTGCTCCGCGGTGGCCACTGTAAAGGAGGGGGGAAGATCTCCCTCTCCCCCCCATAGGGGCAGCTGTTCCCATCCCTACAGAGGCAGCCCCCACCCCCACCTGTGTTGACAGTGTAGGGCACATCAGCCCAGCCTGCAGCTGACAGACAGAAGCCACCAGGCTGCAGGGCCCTGGAACCGCTGTCTGGACCCAGCCCTGCATCCTTTGTGCCAACTCTGCAGCCCCCCCCCCCCCCACCCCCGTGGCCTGCCCTGCCCTACCCACGGCTCACCTCTCCTTGTGGCATCTGGCCCCCCCTTGCTCATCACAGAGACCAGCTCAGGGGAGGGGACGGGCCAGGGCCACAAGGCAGGGAAGAATTTACCCCCGAGCGCCCGCTGGTTCACAACCCACAGAAGCAGCCAAACAGCCTGTTGCCACCAAGGGAGGGGATGTGAACCCAAGTTTAAAGGATGCGGGTCCCTCCCCCCCCCTTTCCCGAGGGGAGGCGGAGGAACACATCGAACTCTGGAACAGGCCTTCGGCCTCCCAGCCAGCAGCAGCCCTTCCTCGCCCCAGCCTAGCTCACTTGGCACAGCGTCTGCCAGCAGCCTAGCCTCCCCCCACCCCCAATTGCCAGCAAGATCCACCCCACATCACCAGCTGTGCTACCGCCCCACCTGAGGCAGGCAAGAGACAGCCAGAGAAATTGAGCTGTTTATTACAAAAGGCCCTCGTGCCACTGGCTCACTGCAAGGAGGGGAGCTGCCCTGGAGACTGGCTACAACGCACAAGGCCCTGCTGCTGAAACAAGGATG
Source organism: Pelodiscus sinensis (assembly GCF_052426305.1). Classification (NCBI taxonomy): domain Eukaryota; kingdom Metazoa; phylum Chordata; order Testudines; family Trionychidae; genus Pelodiscus; species Pelodiscus sinensis. The sequence goes on from NC_143069.1 coordinate 4,188,976, forward strand.
CTGGGGCAGCTGAAGGCTCAGGGCCGGGGCCAGGGAACTGTCGACACCAAGGATTTCTGCACCGATCAGCCGGAAGGCTGCCCCAGGTGTGGCTTTCCCCCACTCCTGGTAGCATCTGGGGGTTCGCGTTGAGGGGAAAGGCCGTGAGTCCCTGTCCTGCTTTGCAGCTGAGCAGAATAGGAAGGAACAACCCACGGGACCCAGCATGGACGCACAAATCCCCTTCAGCTAGTTGCACCGGAAATGTCAGGGCTCACTCGGCTTCCTGGCCCAGCCAGTCCTGCGCCTCGCTCAGCTGGACGCACAAACTCAGCAGAACGGCTGCGGGTCTGGCTGGTGGAAGCGGAGACTGAAATCCCCAGGGCAGCGGGCTCCCCTCTAAAGAGCAGTTCAGAGACAATTCAGCTGAGCTGGTCCCCCTTGGCTGTCAGGCTGCTACTTCCAGGGCTTCTCTCTGTTCCTAGCACCCTAGGGAAACCGCGGCACCGCGCGCTCCCAGCAACTGAGCCTGAGAGTAGGCCCATCGGGAGAGGCACCCCAAGGACCGAAGAGCTTCTCATCTCCCCAGAGCCTCCCCACCCCAAACCAGCTGAGGCTGCAGCACCAAGCAGCCAGGCTACGAGTTGATCCAGGGATCTGGTGGCACCAGGACAGCAGCTCCTTGCAGCTCTGGGCAGGGGGGGCGAAGGTCGTGGGGGGGCGGCAGCAGCCTAGGATGGGCCTGCAACAGCTGGGGTCACCTGACCAGCTCTGCTCCCAGAAATCCTGTAATCCCAGGGCAAGGGGGAGCCAGAGGCAGCCGGTGGGGGAGGGGAGAGAGGGCTGTGCTCAGCCCTCCATGCTCTAAGGGCTAAGAAGGGAGGTACAGGCACCTGGGGAGAGCTCAGCAAAGTTGTATCTGAACAGGACGGTCTCCAAGAGTGATGCAACCAGCAGAGTACGTCCCAAACGGCTGGAGGCAGGTTCCCCGCCCAGCCCAGCTCTGGGTCAGGCTGGGGCCTGGGGCCAGTTCTATTTGCCGGCGATGAGGGGGTTCCTCAGCACCACAATCACTGAATCCCCCCGCAGGAACATCTTGGAGATGTAACGATCCTTGTTGACGGGCTTCGATTTCTTCTTGCCCTTGCCGCTCTTGGGCACCTCCGTCCACATCTCCTTGACGTTCTCTAGCACCATGTTGCAGTGCCTGGGCAGAGAGAGCCGGGGGGAGGGGTCAGCGATTCAGGGACACAGCAGCTGAGCTGAGAGGAACGACTGACAACCTAGAACCGGCGGCTGGCGAGAAGGCTGCTTTACAGCATCTGACCTGCTCTGCTAGGCCCACCCCGGTGGAACCTGGGGCACTGTGTTTATTCCTGTTGGAATCAGCCATCCTCTCTGACCTGGAAATACATCCCAGGAGTCCTAGTGGCCCCACCATGCCACTAACCAATAGGCCTCCTTCCCACAACAAGGAACAGAACACAGGAATCCTGGATCCCAGCCCCCACAGTACTAACCACTGTCCACACCCCTTGGATCTGTCTTGTGAAACGGGTGAGGGGCCGTTCTGCTCTTGCTGCCAGGGAATGGGGAGGCCCAAACCGCAGCCCCCGAGGTCAGGCAGGCAGGGAAGGGCCTCAGCAGTTAAATGTACGCAGGAAGGAAATCGCACCTGTCAAAGGCTTTGACACGGCCCAGCAGCTTCTTATTGTTGCGACAGTTGATCAGCACCTGGGTGTTGTTCTTGACCGACTGGGTGAGGACGGACAGGGGCCCCGTGTTGAACTCCTCCTCCTCCCGCTTCTGCAGCTCCTCGGGCGTCATCTCACTCTTGGGTTTGTTTAAGAGGCTCCTGCAGGCGCAGAAGGGGGAAGATGCGACATTCATGGAACGTCTGCCATTCCCTCCTCCTCCTGCCGCCCCATCTCGGGTGTCCCAGCAGGACGAAGAGATTCCTAGCTTAGAGGGACTCTATGGCTGGCCTGGGGGCTGCCCGTCGCAGGGACCCCTTGGCAGTGTCAGGCAAAGCAGGCGGCATGTGCTTTGGCCTGTATGGGAGAGAGGCTGAGGGGGCAGGGGAAGAACTAGTTCCCTGCACAAACACACTCTCTCATTGTCCAGTCAGGAGCAGGGATGTTAAATTGCAGCTAATCGAGTTGTCAATGGAATATCTATCGATTAGTCGATGGGGGTGGGCGCGCGCTACCCCCGCTGCAGCTTTGCCTTTTAAACATAGTAGGAACGGGGCCTACAGCAGCCCGGCTCCTACTACGTTTAAAATGCAGAGCCGCAGCAGGGTTAGCTCCCGGGGGGCGCCGAAGCCGTCCCAGTTTGCACTGGCTCCCAGATGCTGCCGCTCTGCCCCACGCCCAGACGGTGCTGGGGGAAACCCGCCGGTTCCACCCAGCACCAGCTTCCCCCCCTCCACCCCCCGCTTGCTACCTGACACGGGGGGGGGGGGAGGGGGAGCGAGTAGCCGAGGATTCCCCTGCGTCCCCAGGCAGGAGAAGGGTTAATAAACCTCCCTTTGCCCCAGCGCTCGCTGCCCGCAGCGCCCGGGAGGGAGGCTCCTGGGCCAATGCCCCATGGGGGGGGGGGAGCGAGCACTCGATCAAGGAGCCTTCCCAGACCCTGATCCCGCCAGCAGGGAGACGCGGCTCAGCTCTGGTGTATGGAGGGAAACCGCCCCCCTCGCCCGCCAGGATCCCCCTCCAGCCCCCCCCTCCTCCTCGGCCCCCCCCACTCACACCCCCGCCCCCTCCTCCTCGGCCCCCCCCACTCACACCCCCGCCCCCTCCCCCCAGGCCCCCCCCACTCCACCCCCGCCCCCCCTCCTCTCCCCCCCCCCCCTCACACCCCCGCCCCCTCCGCTCCCCCCCCCCCCCTCACTCCCCCGCCCCCCCACTCCCAGCCCCCCCCCTCTCCTCCCCCGCCCCCCTCCCAGCCCGCCCCTCCCCCTCCCCCCCCCGCCCCCCTCTCTCCCGCCCCCCCCACTCACACCCCCGCCCCCTCCTCTCCCGCCCCCCCACTCACACCCCCGCCCCCTCCTCCTCGGCCCCTCCCCCACTCACAGCCCCGCCCCCTCCTCTCCCGCCCCCCCCACTCACACCCCAGTCCCCCCGCGCATCCCCGCCCCCCCCACTCGGGCCCCCCCGGCCTCACATGGCGCCGCCGCTCCTCTCCCGCTCTCACACACGCGTCGCCAAGCCTCTCGCGCCGCCGCGGTCGCTACCGGGACTTTCCGCTTCCGGGTCATAGCGGAAGCCGGGGGGGGTGGGGAGGCTCATGCGCATGCGCACCACGCGGTCTGACTGCCCGCTCGCCTCCCGCTACGGGGCGGCCGGAGGGACCAGGGAGCGCAGAGCGCGAATCCGGCGGGTTGTGCAGGGGCGGGGCCGGAGTCAGAGGGGGCGGGGCTAGGGCCGAGGGGGCGGGGCCAGAACCAAGGAGGCGGCTCTGCAGCCCAAGGGGAGGGGGGCAGAGTTTGCAGCTTCCCCGAGTGACCCCAGCTGGTCCCAAGGGGGGGGGCGCAAAACAGAGGGGAGGGGGGCGTGCAGCGTTGCTAAGGGCGACGCCATGGGGGGGGCACAGCTGCCCCAGCCAAGTGATGGGGGGGTGAGCTTGGGGGGGTCTCCCTGAAAACTCCCCCTCCATGGGGGGGGCACAGCTGTCCCAGCCAAGTGATGGGGGGGTGAGCTGGGGGGGGGTGGGGGGGGGGTCTCTCCCTGAAAACTCCCCCTCCATGGGGGGGCACAGCTGCCCCAGCCAAGTGATGGGGGGGTGAGCTTGGGGGGGTCTCCCTGCAAACTCCCCCTCCATGGGGGGGCACAGCTGCCCCAGCCAAGTGATGGGGGGGTGAGCTGGGGGGGGGTCTCCCTGAAAACTCCCCCTCCATGGGGGGGCACAGCTGTCCCAGCCAAGTGATGGGGGGGTGAGCTTGGGGGGGTCTCCCTGCAAACTCCCCCTCCATGGGGGGGGCACAGCTGCCCCAGCCAAGTGATGGGGGGGTGAGCTGGGGGGGGGTCTCCCTGCAAACTCCCCTCCATGGGGGGGGGGCAGGCCGGGAGAGAGCAAAGTCTGTCATTAAAGGTGATGTCACGTGAGGACCCCCCCAGGAACACGCCCCACCCAGTCGGGCAGCCCCCCACGAGGGGCCCAACCCACACCCAGGGGGGACCCCGAGGAAAGCCGCAGGGACGGAGCAGGCTCCTAGGGGTGCAAAATCCCATTCAACTGCTTAACCGGCTAGCCCAGCGTCGGGGGGGGTGCTGGATGGAAGTGTGTGTGGGGGGGTAAGGGCTGCCAGCCCCCCCCCCGCCCCCGGCACGAGGCTGTCGGCTCCCGGACCACTTGGGCTGGGAGCCTGCAGCCCCACGGGGCTGGAGCAGCCGTTCACCTGCGGCAGGCGGCAGGCGGAGTGGTTCTCTCGGGGAACGGTTAACTATTACCCGGTAAGCATCGCCCGTTAAGGTGACCCGTTTGCATCCCTAATCATAGCATGGAAAGTATCATAATGCCTCTATGGAAATCCATGGTACACCCGCTCACCCCTTGAATACTGCGGGCAAACTCGCTCCCCTATCAAAGAAGAGAGATTGGAATGGGAAAATGTGCAAAAACGAGTACCAGAAATGGAGGGGGAGGGAGCAGCTTCTGTACGAGGAGAGATTTAAAAGCCCAGGACTGTTCATCTTGGAAGAGAGACACCTACGAGGAGACATCGAAAGGTCAATAAAATCAGGACTGGTGTGGAGAAAAAAAATAAGGAAGTGCTGTTCACCTCTTCACAAGAACTAGGGATCATGAAATGAACAGACTCCAGGTTTAAATCAAACAACAGGAAGTACTTTGCACTCGGCACAGTCAACCTGTGGAACTCCTTGCCAGAGGATGGGGTGCAGGCCAAGAATATAACAGGGTTCAGAAAAGAACTAGATGAATTTGTGGAGGCTTGGTCCATCAGTGGCTGTGACCCAGGAGGGGCAGGGCCGGAACCCCACGCTCTGGGTGCCCCTAAGCCTCTCAGTGCCAGAAAATGGGGTGGGCGACGGGGGATGAATTGCCTGGTCTGCTCATTCCCTCTGAAGCATCTGGCGCTGGCCACTGCTAGAAGGCAGGTCCATTGCTCTGACCCCATCTGGCCGTTCTCATGCAACCAGCGAGTTGGAAATAAATTCAACGAGGGGGAGGGTGGAGTAGCCAGTGTGGGTACCACATGGGGAGGCTCTGAGTGGGTTGGCTTGCACCTAGCATTGACCTGCAAGGTAAAGCCAGGGCTGACCTGGCGGAAAGCTGAATAGCAGGCTATGGTGCTGCAAGCCAGGTGGCTCCCTGTGCAGGATTGGGGACAGGTTAAGCCACATGGATCCAGTGGGGAATCGGGGGCGGGTGTAGCCACATGGATCCCATGCAAAATCAGGCCCTAGAGGTCTAGCCCCATAGCCCTGCAACAGGCATGTAGTGCAGCCACATAGCCTTGTGGCGAGTAGGTAGCCTGGGGTTGGGGGACTGGATCGGGTCCTCATGATCTAGCCCCATAGCCCGGCAGTGGGCATATAGTGCAGCCCCATAGCCCTGTGGGGGGTAGGTAGCCTGGGGATGGGGGACAGGGTCAGACTCTCACAGCCCAGCCCCCTAGACCTGGGTTCCAGGGCACTATCCTTCTCATGTTGCCTCTCCTCTCCTATGGGACCCCGGCCCCATTGTGGTGCGCTGTGGGGAGAGGACATTGGGTGTCTCCCTGGTCTGGCAGAGCCCAGAGCTCCACAAGACACATTTAAGCTCCTAAATGTCAACAGGCAACTCTGCAGGCAGCTGCCCAGGCCTATGTTTAGTCAACAGCGACCTCCGGTTACAGCCAGCTGCCTGCCCTTCTCCCCCGGCCCTCCGGCTCCCAGCGGTATGGATTGGCGCCCTGGGCTCCAGGCGGTTGTGGGGACCGGGGCAGGCACCCGGGCGCATGTGTGCTTAGATCTCCCACTCGCTTCTCCTCTCCTGCCGCTGCCCACGAGCGGAGCGCGGCCGAGAACTCGCTGGGTGTGAACAAGCCCAGCGGGACACGCTGGAAAAGTCCGACTTCTCTTTCCGAGTGTCTCCTCCGTGCAAACGCCCCGTTGGTGCCCCCCCAAGCAGCGACGGGCCATGTCCTCATCCGGTGCCCCCTCTGGGGACAGCCACCACCAGCTTGGTGATGGACGGATCTGGCACCCTCAGCACAATGGAGGGATAAGGGGGGCCCAGAACAGAGGTCCTCCAGTGGAGCAGTGGGTTAGGTACCTGCCTCTAGAGCCAGAAATCAAGAGCTCAAGACCTTCCCACTCATTGTCCAGGGACAGCCACCGGCTTGGCGATGGATGGAGCTGGGACTCTGGGGACAATGGAAGGATCAGGTGGGGGGGCTCCCACAGTGGATAAGGTACCCACCTCTGGAGCCAGAGGTCAACAGCTGCCTCAGGCCCCACCCAGCACCTTGCCTGTTCACAGACAGCCACTCACACAGTGGGGGGCCAGCCCCCCCAGGGGTGTCAATGCCCCAGCTGGGGGAGCAGCAGCCGTTGGGCCCTGAGAGGGCTCAGGCTGTGGAAAGCTGGCTGCCCTCTGTCTCTGTCCACCCATACTTCAAAGGGGAGAATATGGATGAAAACTGGGCATCTACCCTGCCCCAATGTGGGGAGGGAAGAAGTTTAAGGCCAGGATGTGGATTAGGTCTGGGTCCCCCTTTGTTTTTAGCTGAGAACCGTGGGGACCCCTTGGCACCCGCCCCCACCGATGCCCCCACTCTAGGGAAACGGCGGGGCCTGATCTTCATGGCCTGTGGCCTCTCTACCAGGACTGGTTAGCCCCTCTTAGAGCTGGTGGCTGATTTCTCGGACATGGCCTGCAGCAAACTGGGCCGGGCCCACCAAACTCCACCTGTTGTGGCCTCGGATGGGAAGGGCCCAGAGCCCCACCGGGCAACACTGTCCCTCCGCTAATAAAGTTCTTGAGCACTTCATTCAGTCATCACCCCGTTTCCCAGCCCGCCAAGCCCTCGGCTTGTGCGTGGAAACCTCATTTCCTCGGGATCCTCCCTGAGCCCTGAACGGGCACCGTGAATTCTTTACCACGTGCGGCACGGGGAGGTGCACAGGGAGGTATAATCAGTAGGCGAGATTCCTGGCTTTCTTCTCCCTGGAGTAGTGCCCGCTCCTGGCCCCACTGGCCCATTTCTGGTGGGTTACGTATAAACAATTAATTGCTACTAATAAAATAACAACATTCCGCCAGTTCCTTGGTTCCTGAAGGCAAAAGAGAATGTAGCAAGGTAAACAGCTCCCGGGCCCCACCCCAGAGGTGACCGCATCTTAGGGCTGGGAGACAGGTATCTAAAAGGGTGTCATAAGGAGGAGGGAGAAAACTTGTTCATCTTGGCCTCTGAGGATAGAACAAGAAGCAATGGGCAGCGAGGGAGGTTTAGGTTGGACATTAGGAAAAAGTTCCTAACTGTCAGGGTGGTCAAACACTGGAATAAATTGCCCAGGGAGGTTGTGGAATCCCCATCTCTGGAGATATTTAAGAGTAGGTTAGATAAATGTCTATCAGGGATGGTCTAGACAGTCTTTGGTCCTGCCATGAGGGCAGGGGACTGGACTCGATGACCTCTCGAGGTCCCTTCCAGTCCTAGTAGTCTATGCTTGTATGACAGATCCTTGCATAAAGAGCTGCCACGCCCCACCCCAGAGATGGCTGCATCTCGGCAGGGGGGTGAATGATCCTTGTCTAAACAGTTCACACTTCCCCTCACAGAGACAGCTGCTTCTCAGCCCTGGCTGAGTGATCCCTGTATAAACAGCTGCCGTGTCCCACCCCAGATGTGGCTGCATCTCGGCCGTTCCCCCAGGCCCGGCGCGTCGAGTGCTTGGGAGTTAAACGCGCCGGTGAAATGTGAGAAATTATTATTTATTAACAAGCTGGGGGCTCACTTTGACAGGTCCCACCCGGCCTGTCATTCCATTCACAGCTCTGGCAGACAGCTCACAGCTAACGCGGCGGCTCAGGTTCCCATCTTCTGGTGGGACCGGATATCAGAGACTCTTAAAGAGGCAGCAAAGAGCAATTAATCCTGGTAAATGGGGAGCAACCCACCAGGGAATCATCGTTAACAAATGATTTGTCAGGTGGGTCTTGGTCTGCTTAGAGACAATGAAATAATCAAGGGTAATAAATAACTTGATAAAACACCACCCACCCTAAGCTGAATCGGGCGCTACGGTTTGTATACTGGTTAAAGAGGGGTTTATTCCCACTGGGGCTGTAAAGAGTTAGACCTTGATCCAGCTGCACCCCCAAAGAGAAATCCTCTGTGTCACATTCCCCCACCCCCTGGATGAGTCAGCCCCCCCAATCTGGGGCCACAATGGAGCCCCCAAAATAATAGTGAACAAAATTTGTAAAATTTAAAAAAAAAAAAATGGGGGGGAGAGGGCAGATTCCGAGATGGTGGAAATCAGCATAATCCCCTTCACTCCAATAGAGTTGCATAAAAAGAGGATCTATTGATTTCAGTTGAGCTGGGTCTATTTAAACTCGGTGGGCACTACGCCCCGTCAACTCGAGCGGAGTGATGGCTGATTTATCCCAGCCGGAAGCCCTGACCCTAAGCACCAAGCGACATCTTAAAAAACAAACCTTTGCACCGTCCGATGATTTTCCACCGACCCGAGCCTGCGTTTGGGACTGCACCAAGAAAGAGAAGTGGAGAGATTTGCTCTGGTTTTATTGTTGTAAACATTTACAGAAGCAACGCCGATCCTCGGGGGACACTGCAAAACATTTTCAGACAGTGCCGAGGCCCGTGGCTGACATTTAAAAAATATATATTTGAAAACACCATTTCAAACTCCACACCACGGATATAGGATTCTCACGCCTTTTTTTTTTTCCTCCTTTTTTTTAATCCTGTCACTTTGAGACCAAACAATGTATAGTTTTCAAAGGACGCCATCCACTTATAAAAAGCATGCTTTTTTTTTTTCTTTCCTGAGCGTGTTTAGCTATCACTGCCACGAACAGCACCCAAGATCTCTGCAACAAAGGGGAAAAGAATGTTCTGGTTTCCAGTTTGTTTGCTTCGCACCTCGTCCGTCTAGTCAATTTCACGGCTGTACCTTGCATAGTCAGTTTCACCCGTTTGGCTGGGTCTTATACAGCGACAACACATTAAAAAACAAAACCAAACCAGGAAACGTTTATTTTAAACCCACAAAACCTGGCAGAGGCCAGCAATGGGCTCTGAAATAATATTTAAGTCGTTGCCTGAGAATGATCAGCAGCTTGGAGAAAAAGCTCTATTAGAAGGAGAGCGTTCCAAGATTACGACTGTTATTGTAAGAAGGAGGCAAGGGGAAAGGCATAGGACAAGCCTATGAAATCATGAAAGGTTTAGAGAAAGGAGAGATGGAGCGTTTGTTCTCCCTAACAACTACACAGAGATAAAGGGGCATTCCACGTAATTTAAAGGTTGGGAATTCAGATCAGAGGAAAGGAAATGCTTCTTCACGCAGTGTGAGGTTAGGCTGCGGAACTCACTGCCACTAGACGTTGCTGGAGCCAAGCGTTTTGGGGGACTGGATGTCTCTCTTTGGGTAACAAGGACACCTGGTCTCAGAACAGCGATCGCTAAGAAGGGAGATAAAATCTCCTGCTTTGGGGATTTTAAGCCCATCTCTAACAACGGGAGACTAGGAGGAGACGTTCGTCAGAGACGGATTATTCCACATCTGCTGCCGCAAGGTGCCGATGCTGTCGGCTCAAGCAGGTGCTGCTGTGGTGGTGATCAGGCTAGATGGGGCCTGGCTCTGACCCTGGCTAGCAATCCCTACGTTTCTGTGCCTGCAACAGGCCAGTTTCCCCACCTGATGGTGCCCCTTTAAACCACTTAGATTGCCCTGGGGAACCTCTTGCGAGGGGAAGCCCCCCCACACACAGCTCTTGCCTCCACACAGGGTGCAGAATAGGGAGTTTTAACAGATTTCACCTCGTGGGCCAAGTGTTCGGAGCCTCCATCCTGTGCCCGGACCCCTGGGGGCGAAAGGCCCCCAATCAGGCAGTGGGTTTGTCCCTTGGACCCAAGGGGATCCATACGGGGATCCTCCCTGCACCGAGCTTGCTGTATGACCAGGGCCCTAAGGGGCTGGCAGCTGTGCTAGATACAGCTTTGAGGGATGGATCTTCTCCACTGGTAGCAATGGGAAAGACCCTCCATGGCGCAGGATTGGGCCCATGGGACTTATTCGTGTCATTGACTCCAGGGGGCGGGAGATCAGGCCCAAATATGGGAGGTAACAATTTATTAGCTTTAAAACCAAAAACGCCTTCCTCGCGCCACTCAGTTCTGCCACTTGACCAAGGTGTAAACGGGCCAGGCGGCGCGAATCAATGTTGCCTCATTGTCTTGAGGGAGGAGACTGATTTTCACCTCCTGGGGAGATATATGATAGGAGTTTTGTCACCTACGTCTGGGAAAGATCGGACCCTTTATGATGATGTTATGCAGGTAGGACACGAAGATGACCCCTCGCAGGTAAGAAACAACGATCTGATCGTCCTCTGAGACATTTATTCTCTAGATTGGTTTCCATGCATTGTCAGGAGCGGGACTTTTGCATTGAAAACCAATGCCTGACTCAAAGCCTCGATTCTCCAATGCTTCACGGATCGGGGGGTTGCATTATTATTTAAAAAAACCAAACAAATCCTGAAGTGTAATGGATCTGAATTTTTCCAGATCTGGTTGGATTATGCCTCCCAATCTTCCATCTAACAAGACAGGGCTTTGATGTTATTATTTTGCAATAAACCTTCCTACGTTTGGAACAAATCGTAAACGACCGTTGCAAACTAAAAAGTCTCAGAGAAGAAGCCGTGTAAGTCTGTATCTTTAAAAACAACGAGGAGTCCTGTGGCATCTTAGAGAGTAACAAAAATATATCGTATCATGAGCTTTTGTGGGTAAAACCCACTTCCTCAGATGATGAAGTAGGTTTTACCCACAAAAGCTCATGATACTATATATTTTTGTTACTCTCTGAGGTGGCCATAAGACTACTCGTTGCAAAATAAGTACAATTTCTTTCCCCCCGTAACACCAACATTTTGGATGCACTGCAGAAAAACAACAACAAAATACTCTTTTTTTGCTCTGCGGGAGATGCTGTTTTGGTTGGGAAGAACTCTCTTTTTAAACAAAAAGTACAATATTTTGGTTTAGGTTTTCAGCCTCTGCCAAATTAAGAGGCCAAGCAAATAGGTTCTGAAACCAAACTGTGTATGTGAGTAACTCTATTTACTCACACAAGTTAGATTTTAGCATGAAAGTCGTTCGTCCTTTCTATTAATTTCAATCTCGTTTCTTTTACAAACCAGAAACTACTTTGAAGTGAATCTGTTTAAAATTGTCACAGCCCTACGCCGATTTACACTAGCTGGCAATCTGGCCCTTTTACTTTTATTTTTTTCTTTTAGGCAATAAAAACATTTCCTGAACTTTGGGGAAAAAGTTATTTGATAAAAAAAAAAATCTCTTGGTTTAAAATACATTCTTTTCAAAGCGTGGATACCATATAGTCTATAATGTGTCATGTGAGTAAGATCAGCTATTTGGTTCTATGTAGATTCGCATGCCATTTTGTTTGCTGATCAATTTTATAGTCTCCCACCCCCCCAAAAAAAATCCTACCCCACCCTCAACTGCCAACTGGTTCTAGGCTAGCCTGTTAATTTTGCAAAGCTACTGATTCCTCTTCCCCCAAGATCCCCGTCAAACAGGGTCACTTCTCCAAAGAAAAATTCTCACCTAAGACCTGCTTCTGTTCTCGGCCACAAACCGCCGCACCCCTCCACTTTATATGCCAGATCTATCCCTTGGCTGAAGAACCGTTGTAAACAGATGTGAAAACGGTGGGACCAGTTCCCCACAAATCAGAACTGGCTCCAGGCAACAGACTCACAGCAATGCCAATGAGATGAGAATTTTGGCTTATGAGATAAGACAGTCCGCACCGATGTGACATGTCACTCGATAGGAATAAAGGCGGCATGGGAGAATAATTCAGGTGATCGTTCAGTAATATTAATAATACATTGGTTCATAAAAAGTAATACTTTACGGGGGCGATCCCAAAATGCTTATTTTGTCCAAATGCTCCATGAGAAATGCAGACCGCTGCAAAATCTGCTTTTCGAACCCTGCCTAACTCGTTTTCAGCTAGACACACACATAGAGCTGTTTCTCCTGGGTGTCATGTCGGCAAGACCGGGGCTTTCTGCGGCTTTCTCTTTAATACCGAACATTATCAGATAAAATACTTTTCCCAAAAGGGTTCTAAAAAAGTGCATGCATATTTCTCTCCCACCCCCACGTCCCCCGACCCCAAAAACAAACCAACAAACAAAGCCCCACGTCAGGATTTCATCATCACACAAAATCCAGTAATGCAAAGAGCCGTATTGAAATAATACCGCGGTCAATTATTTTTGCAGCCTGTCGATATGAAACAGACAAGATGGTCCGGGGCCAGATTCCCACCTGGTGTAAGCTGATGTCACTGCACTGAAGTCTGATTTGCACCAGGCTCAGGCGTCTGTCCCCGAGGCAATCTGTTTTTTTGGGGGGAAAATTCGGAACTTTACGTAGACACAAAAGCAACCGATCCGCTATGAGAGTCAGGAAAGACCGTGCAAAACGTAGCCGATTGCGGCTGATTAAAACCATTCCTAGTCACACGACCGAGGGAAAAATACGGAGCTGGGGGGAGAATTTTCCAAAGGCTCCTAAACACCTTCGGGTGTTGGAGATTTTTACCCCGATCCTGGTGTAAACCAGCATTGCCTTGTGGAAGTCGCTGGCGATTTACCCAGATGTGGCCTTGCTAATTTGCAAATGTATCAAACAGGACGAAGGTCGCAGGGCCAGATCCCCAGCTGGGGGAAACCCGCTGTACCGGAGTCATGCCAACGGAAGTTCTGGCCCGACTTTGCACTGGTACAATCGTGTCTCGGTTGATTCCTAAGTGCCCAGGGGAGCAGGTGGAAACTGACCGAGCGCAGGATAGAACCGTATCCTCCGGACTGACCTTCGGTGGTAGAATGCCATTAGAGGCTTTAGACACAAACCAGGGCCTCTTGGAAGGGCGTGGGTCTAGCCGCGGGATGGTGCAGTCAGGGCAGGGCTGGGTTAAAGGGAGCCCCCTGATTCGGAGAGGCCAAGTAGCCCGGGAACAGAGAGGCCCCGGCTGGGGCAGGCTGCGGTCTCTGGGCCAAGATGTAGCTGGCCTGTCCCGTCAGGAGATTAAAGGAACCGAAGCTGCTGGGTACGGAGAAGCCGCAAGCTAAGGAGGAGGCCAGCGTGGCGGTGGCGACCTGCTGGCGGTGCTCTCCGTAGGGGACGTCTCCTCCCCCAAATAGCCCGTCTGCCCCGGGAGAGTAGGCTGCGGAGTAGGCGCCGGGCGGGCGGTGGCCGGAGAAGGCGCCGTAGCCGGCGCTGGGGGCGGGCTGCTGGGGAAGAGCTAGGAAGTGGGGCAGGGGCCAGTAGAGCGAGCTGGCGAAGGCCACCCCGGCCCCGCGGCGGAAGGCCACCTTGGCCCGCGCGGCCGGCGCCCGCCGCCGCAGCTTGCCCGTGGTGCCGCCGATGAAGACGTCCTCGCTGGAGGGGTGCAGCGTCCAGTAGCTGCCCTTGCCCGGGTCGTCGTAGTGCCGCGGCACCTTGACGAAGCACTTGTTGAGGCTCAGGTTGTGGCGGATGGAGTTCTGCCAGCCCTGCCGGTTCTCCCGGTAGTAGGGGAAGTGGCGCATGATGTACTCGTAGATGCCGTTCAGCGTCAGGCGCCGCTCGGGGCTCTGCCGGATGGCCATCATGATCAGGGCGTTGTAGCTGAACGGGGGCTTTTCCTGCCGCTTCCCCGGCGCCTCTCCCCTGCCCCTCTCCCGCTCCGCGGCCGCCGGGCTCCTGCCTTCCCCAGCCCCCCCTGGGCAGCTGGTCACGGCAGGATCCGTCTCGGCGGCCCCTCGGGGACGCTGCCCCGGCCTGTCACTCAGCGCCACGTCTTGGAGGAGGCTTGTGATGCTGAAGGAAGACTTCAGGGTGAAGCCGGCTCCGGTTAACCCTTCCATCCCCGCGAGAAGGGCTGAGCGAGGCCCTCCTGGGTCCCCGGCAGCTCCCCGTGGCCAAAGGGCCCAGCCAGCCAGCCCAGCCTTCAGCCAGAGACTCTCCCTTGACGCTTGGCCATTATAACCCAGGGCTCCCACTCCGCCTGGCCAACCGGGGACTTGCTGGCTCACCGCCGAGCCAATTGCACCTGGCGCATTATACTAGTCCCGCCCCCTCTCGTGTCCCCTGACCCATCCTCACCAGCAGCCCAGGCCAGATCCTCCCCTCGCCCTGGCCCGACTGGTGGGTGTTGGGTTAGCTCTCAAGCCTCCCCGGCGTAATAGGGTGACGCTTTATTTACACCGAGAGGCCAATTGGCCCCACCGACTTTCCCAGATTGACACTCTCTGGGGAATCAGGTGCCGTGTGCGTAAAACATCACCGTCGGCCTACGGAGAAATCCCAACCGGGCCCAAGGAACGGCAGCGCCACCAGCAAAACCAGAGTTGGCTTTACCCGTCGGATCCCTTTCAAATATAAAATATAGCCCCCCCACCCAGCCCGTTCCAGCAGACTTTTCGGGCTAGGCCACACGGGAGATATGGGTTCAACAATTCACTCTGCTTAAAACAGAATGAATAATTCATCGGCCGTAATGTGACTCCGATCGCGTATGGATTTTCGACCTGGCTGCGAAACAGCACGTTGGCATCAGAAATCGCTGTTGGATTGGGTTTAATCGCCCGACGATTGGAAGGCGAGTGGCCGGGCATTTCTGGAATGAATCTGTTTCCAAGGCAAAACAAAACCAAAGATTCCTTCCCCCTGTGAAGCGAGTCCCGGGTAGAAAACGGCGGATTTTTGACCATTTGAAAATCATTCCCCTTCGTTCGCTCTCTGACTTCCCAGGTGAGATTTTTCAATATGTGTGAGGGAGGCTTTTAAATCGTAGCACTCTCCATTACCCAGATCTGTGCATATTACAAGTTGCTTTCCAAACAAACAGGCTAATACGGCATTGAACAGAAACCCACAAATCACCAGTTATTTCTGGGGATTCATTTCAATTCCCGGACTTTATGAGCTACAGGAAGGTCAGAGTTGATGGCAGCTGTAATAGATTTCACGAAAGCAGGATTGATCGCAGTCCCAAACAAACTGTATTTATATTTTAGGGAACTCTTTGTGGATTGAAGTTATTGGCGTGTTGCCATCGACTTTAGTGGGACCAGAATTTTACTCTGTTTACAGCCCTCTTCTGCTATTAATGGAAATGTTGCCTTAATAACAAACCGACATAATGGAGCCCTTCAAAATGATTTCATATTGGCAAGGCTCTTGCATTGGAAGTTGCATGTGGAAATAAAATTTCGGGCTTTTAAAAACCAGCACGGTCCTTTTTTGGAAAGGCACATTTTTTTGTAGCATGACGCTTTTTTTTCCCCGGCGAGGAAAATCAAATCGAAACCAAACCAAACCTGCCCTCCGAGTGCAGAATTTTTCCAGCAACGAGAAACTCCGTCTTTCGGGAGTTTGCAATAGAGAAGGAGATAAACGCACAGTCCAAAGTCTTATACTGACTGCGGATGATTTGAAAAATCTGATTCCGGTGGGCAACAAGATCAGATCACAGGCTGCGGGCATGCAGAGGAAGGCAGAAAGAAATGTGTAAAGCGGTGGAAAGAAAGTCAGGATGCATTTTGCGTGGTCTTTCCTCTTAGTGAAAGCGATGGGGAGAAAGAATACCTGGTTCTTATACAGAAAACAACACGGAAAAAATGCCAACCAATCCCTCAAGATAAAGGGAACTGATTTTCCGTGTTAAGTGACCATACACTACAAGGTGCCTTTCAGCCTGGTCTGGGGGGAATTCTGTGTCCCAGGGAAACTCATTTGCATACAATGGCCGTGTTGGCCTGTATACGCAACTTGGGGTAATTTTTAAGCGGCTGTAAATTTACAAGAGGGGGGGAGGGGAGGCCTGGATTTGGAGGACCCCAGATAACAGGCCTTTTAAGCACCTTTGTGATATCCTCCTCTTAGTCCCATGCTATTGCGTTGTGTGTGTTGCTGTTTATCACAGGGTGTGGACACTGCGGGGCGATTATGCGGCATGTGTGTCACATACACAAATAGAGATAGTTGCTTTCTCCTTGTCCGCACGTCCCTGTGTGCAGACAGTTGTGTAGGGCACACACACATACCCTTTACAGGCCTTTGAAATACACACAACATACCCACACTTTGCAACCAGATACACAAGTTGTACAGATAGGGTTGCCAGATGGTTTCAACAAACATACCAGGCACGCTTGACAGTACATCACAATCTACATTACATCTTATTGAGAAAACATCGGACATTTCTATTTTCTCAGTTTGATTCCCGAACAGAAAGCTCAAATACTGGACTGTCTGGTTCAAAACCGGACACCAGGCAATCCTACGTACAGACATACACAATGTCTCACTGTGTCGTCCTGGTTGGGTTATTCCTCGTGCCTTGTTTGTGGGAATTGTGTTTAGAATTCAGTGGGTCTCAGTGTGTGGTCTGTGTTTTGCACACAACTCTGGGAGTACTGGGTGTGTATTGCACACAGCACGTGTGTTGTGTACAGTGCAAATTGTGCGTACTGCGAGTTCCTGTGGCGCATGAGTGCTGTGTTGTTTGTGTCGGGTGGGCATTGTCTTTTGTACAGAGTGTCTTTCTGTGTGGTGTCTTGGGTTGTATGTCATGCGGATTGTGTGTCGCACACCCACCGTGTGTATCATGTGTGTGTGGACACAACATGGGTGTATTGTTTGTGTGTGGCCTGCATGCAGCATGAGTGTATAGCGAGAGGCCGTGTATTGTGCCTGCTGGGGGTATGGCATGTGCAGTGTGTGTTGTATGTTGTCAGGCTGGCGTGCGCAGAGTGGGGGTGCAAGGACACCAGGGTATCTCAGAGCAGGACAGGGACAGACAGCTCCCCCGGCCAGCGCCGCGCTGGGGATACTCAGCACCCATCTGATGGGGGGCGAGGGGGCGGAAGCCGGATACGCCCTGCTCCCATCTCTGCCCCCATCCCCTTCCCTCATCCCTGCCCCGTGGACCTGAACCCCTCCCATCTCTGCGCCTCCCAGAGCTCCCTCCCCCCCGGCTCCATCTTTGTCCCCCAAACCTTCCCATCCCCTCCCCCTTTACACCCCTCCCCCATCTCTGCTCCCCCATAGCCTCCCTGCCCCGCAATCCTTCCCCTCTCCCCTCCCCTTCCCCGGTCTCTCCAGTCTCTCCTGCCCTCACAACTGCCCCCCAAAAGTCCCATCTCCCCTCCCTCCCCGGAGCCCACCTGCTGCCTCCCCTTCTGCTGACACCCCTTCCCAGCTCCCCACTGCCAGCCCCCCGTCTCTCAGCAGTCCCACAGCTGAGCCCTCTAGGCCCCTTGTCCCAGGCCCTCCCCCCGCCAGCATTTGTTGTGGCTCTGAGCCCTGCTATCCCCCCACCCCCTGGCTTCCCTACCCCTCCCTTCCCTTTGCACTGGGCCCAGGCCCCCGAAAGTGATCAGGATGGACAGAGGCTGGCTGGCTACAGGGTTATTCGGGGGGAGGGAAGCCAGAAACAGCCCCCCCCACAATTCCTCCCCCGTCTCTGGGGTCTTGAGCCAGGATCCCCTTCAGCCTGGTCCAGCATCTTTTGAACCCGCTGACTCCCAGGACTGGCTGCAGCTCCAGGCCTTGCAATCGGGGCCTCTGGCACAGGGGGGTGCAGGGCCACTCAGGGAGCTGACCAGGATGGGGGTTGGGGAGCAGCCTTTTTTAGCCACTAGAAGTGGTGGGAGTGGAGGTACGGGGGGAGGGGTAACAGGGTCGACTCACCAGCATGGCGCCTCCTGCTGGTCTCCTCAGGAATTCGCTAAATGGTGAGTGCACCATTGGCCAGAGGGTGCGGACCTGCCGCCTTCTCCTGCCCGGGCTGCCTCCCTGCATCCCCGGTGCCCTCAGGCCCCTGTATCCAGCCTGCAGCCAGGGAGTAAGGTCAGGCCAGAGCGCCCCATCTCTGCCCACCTTTCCCCAGTCCTGCTCAGTCTCGGGTACCCTCTGTAGCTCCCCCATACCCAGTCCCTCCTGCTCCACAGCTGGAGCAAGCATGTGCACCTGGCCTCCCTTGCAGCCTTTTATAGGGCCCAGCCTGGCTCTGATTGGCTGACTGCTCCCCTCCCTGATTGGCCAGGGTTCCACAAGCCTCCTCTGGCTCCTGTGTAACCCTCTCCCTGCTGGAGTGGGCTAAAGCACTGGGGGTGCCAAGGGGGTCTTGAGGGGAGGGGGTTAGACTTTGCTTGCTCAGATTCTAAGTTGTTCCTCCGCAAAGGCTGGCTGGGAACGATTAGCCGCGAGCACCTACAGGGCCCCATTGGCTAGATACTTGGTAGGTTTTTAAAGGACAATTGAGATGCCCCCGTAATCCCAGGACTCCGAGAGCTGGGGCTTTGCGAGAAGCCCGAGTTAGGAAGCCACGCTCGTGGTTTGGAGGGGATCGGAGTCCTGGGCTTTGAACGCGTTGGGTTAATGAGACTGAAGATGTGTGAAGTGGGCCCTGCTTCATCTGAATGCCAGAAGTGAACAGTGGACCAGCTGGTGGACTCCTGTATCGCCTATGCTCACACTACCATGGAACCAGAGACTCCTAAGATGGGACAAGACCTCACTCCAAGCCCCCAGCCCAGAGCAGGACCAACCTCGACTCGATCAACCCAGCCAGGGCTTTGTCCAGCCGGGACTTCAACACCTCTAGGGATGGAGATTCCACCCCTCCCTAGGGAACCCAGCCCAGCGCTTCCCCACCTCCTAGGGAAAGAGTTTTTCCTAATCTCCAACCTAGACCTCCCCCTCCTGCAACTTGAGACCATTGCTCCTTGTTCTGCCATCTGCCACATCAGAACAGCCAGACTGGGTCAGACCAAAGGTCCATCCAGCCCGGTATCCTGTCTGCCGACAGTGGCCAGTGTCAGATGCCCCAGAGGGAGGGATCACAACAGGGAATCCTCACATGATCAGTCTCCTGTCACCCATTTCCAGACACCCAGAGGCTAGGGACACCATTCCTACCCATCCTGGCTAATAGCCATTGATGGACCTCACCTCCATGAATCTATCCAGCACTTTTTTGAACCCTGTTAAAGTCCTAGTCTTCACCGCATCCTCTGGCGAGGAGTTCCACAGGTTGACTATGCACTGAGTGAAGAAAAACTTCCTTCTGTTTTTTTTAAACCTGCTGCCTATTCATTTCATTTGGTGACCCCTAGTTCTTATATTATGGGAACAAGTAACTTTTCCTTATTCACTTTTTCCATACCAGTCATGATTTTATAGACCTCTTTCCTATCCCCCCTTAATCTCCTCTTTTCTAAACTGAAAAGTCCCATTCTTTCTAATCTCTCTTCATACGGGACCCATTTCAAACCCCTAACCATTTTTGTTGTCCTTTTCTAAACCTTTTCCAATGCTGAGAGATCTTTTGGGAGATGAGGCAACCACATCTGTACACCGTATTCAAGATGTGGGCATACCGTGGCCACCACGGAGAAAAGTCTCTCTCCATCCTTTTTGGAACCCCCTTTCAGGGAGCTGAAGGCTGCTCTCAAATCTCCCCTCACTCTTCTCTTCTGCAGACTAAACAAGCCCAAATCCCTCAGCCTCTCCTCATAGGCCATGTGCCCCTGCCCCAAACACCCTTCTGATGAGCCCCAGAACTAGCTTACAAAGGCCTTAAACACGACCTTTGCAAGGGGTGTTCAAGGGGTCACTCAATGAAATGAACAGGCAGCAGGTTTAAAACAAAAGGAAGTTTTTCTTCACACAGCGCACAGTCAACCTGTGGAACTCCTTGCCAGAGGATGCAGTGAAGACTAGGACTTTAACAGAGTGCAAAAAAGTGCTAGAGAGATTCATGGAGGTTGGCTCCATCAATGGCTATGAGCCAGGGTGGGTAGGAATGATGTCCCTAGCCTCTGTGTGTCTGGAAATGGGTGACAGGAGACTGATCACATGAGGATTACCTACTGTATTCCCTCCTTCTGGGGCATCTTGGCCACTGTCGGCAGCATTTCTCCGCTTGCTATTGGAGAACCTTTGAATGCCGCATGCTAACTTGCAGGGGGCATGCTGGTCTCCAGGGACCACAGGTAAAGGAGGCCAGTGGGGGTTTCGGAGGGTGACTGGAAAGAGAGGGAAAACATTCTCCCTTCCAGGATCAGTGCCACGTGCGGTGTGGACCTGCCACGGATGCACCACGTTCTCCGTCCTCCCTGCAGAGGGAAGGGAGTCCCTGGGGTGACCAAGCTGCTATGAAAACTCGGTGAGGCCTGTGCTTCCTGACCGATTTTGCTTGCCTCAGAGGCTCTCAGCAGCCCACAGTTTAAAGCAACCCAGGGCTTCAACTTGCGGGTTGCTGAGCATTTTTCATCATCGGCCAGCATATAGAAAACTGGAGAATCAACTCCCGGTCCTTTTCCCCAAGTGGGAATGGGGAGGTGGGTGTTGGGGGGGAACCTGGCCCACCCTTTACTCTGGGTTCCAGCCCAGGGCCCTGGCATAGTAGCTGCTCATGTGAATCCTCGACACAGACAGCTTCAAGACCCTGAGCTACTTCCCTGCACCTTCCCCAGCTCCTTCCTCCTCTCCGGTTTGTCCTCCGCGTGTTCAGTTGTCTCCTCTCCTCCTGCTCCCAGCGGCGCCCTCCTCCGTCCTCTCAGCTACACACGCCCCAGCTGCAGGCAAAGCTTCTTTTATAGCCGGGCTGACCGGGTTTGCTTGATTACCCCCAGGTGTCCTAATTGGCGTAGGCTGGCCTGACTCTGCAGGCCTGGCCAATTAGCCTCAAGGGTTCCACACTGCTGGTTGTAAAGCAGCCCCTCCCGGCTGCTCTGGGAACAGAGATCTCCTCAGTCTGAGGCGTATACCTCCCTCTTTCGGCTCCTCCAGAACCTTTTGTGGAGGTTCTGGCTGCGCTTCTGTTCATTTACGCACACCCCCGCCGAGGCCCCACAAAGTCGTGGGACCTCCTGGTCAACCTCCTCCTGGCTATGGCCAAGATGGTAATTTCTAAGACCAGGGAGAAGAGGTTGGCCAGGGGAGGGGCCTGCGACTGTCGGGCCTGTTTCCGTTCCTGCATCCGCCACGTATCCGGGCAGAGTTCCACTGGGCGGCGGCCGCTGGCTCTCTCGAGACCTTCGAGGGGCAGTGGGCGCCGTCCGGGGTTCTCTGCTCGGTGTCCCCATCCGGTTCCCTTGTGTTAGCCCTTTGACCCTCACACCCGTCCCTGTTGTCTTTTATTTGGTTTCCTGGGCTCAGTGGACCCTCCCCATAGGCTGGGGGGAGGTTGTTTAGATGTGGACGGGCTAACGCCCGCCCACCTCCCGGACTCCAATAGGCTGAGGCGTACACATCTGCCCTCCACGGCTTTTTTACAGCCTTCGGTGCCGACCCTGTCCTGCTGGGTGCGCAGTGCACGTGGGTGGCGGGGCGGTAGGAAGATACTCTTGGGTTGGAGGGGCATGGTGCGATGCTACCACAAATGCGAGACGCTGAGGCTCAGCTCGACGGCCAGATTCAGGAAATCCCTGTTCCCCAGGGTCCGGGGGAAAGGAGTTGGCCCCCAAGGAATGGAAGAGAGAGGGAGTCACTGAGGAGGCCTGGGAGCCGGGAGGTCATGACAGCATCCGACATGGCTGGAGGTAGATGAGGATGGTCAGCCGGGGCCAACGAGAGAAGAAGACCAGGAGGGATTCCACACAGCTCGAAGCTTCAAAATCGCTGCCAGGTCTTCCTCATGGAAGCCAGGGAAGAGGTCTCCGGCAGGGCCAAGGGAGCGGAGAGGGGTCCGGGACACAGGTCTGGGTAGCAGCTCGGCCCACGCTGTAAAAAAGCCAAGCTCCCCCTCCAAGAGTTCTCCAGCCGTCCGAGGTATACGGACGATCCTCTTTGCCGCATCTGGCCTCAGAAGACTCCAAAGAACATTCTGCACAGGACAGGTGGACGCCAGTCTGTGAGCTGCCCACCCAGAGCCAAGACACGGGGCCTCGGACACGCTCAGAGGCCGACGGGCCAGGAGGTGGTCGTTCATATTGGCTGCAGTGCAGCTGAGCTGTGGGGTCTCTCACTGAGTGCGGACGGTTTTCAGGGACCCTGTGACGCCTCGGGGATGGTCTTTGCAAAGCGAAGGACGAGAGAAGGCAGACGATTCTGGAAGGAGACCACAGGCAAGGGGAGGGGGGTACGGAGGAGAGTTTGGGTTTTAGGGAACGTTGGTCCCTCTGCTGGGGGAAGCGGGCGCCAGATGGTTTGGAGGGCCACCGTCTCAGCAGAAGGGGGGCCAATCTTCTTGGGGACAGGCTGGCTAGAGTAGGGGGGAGGAGGTGAAACTAGTAATGAGATGGGACGGTAAGAAAAGAGGGAAGATCCAAGCCCTCGGACGGCACAAAATCCCCATGTTGAGAACAAAATTGCTCCAGGGACCTGGAGAGAGGCAATAGTGGGACGGCCAATGGGAGGAGCCCTGGGTAACAAAGGAGAACTGGGAATGCCTGTTTCGGAGCATGTGTTTGCTCAAGGGGGCGAGTCGCAGGCTGAAATGTTGACATCCCCGTTTTGGAAGGAACAGGAGGGCGAAGGGAGGGGCACTTCCCTGTCTCCGACTCACGAGAATGCAGAAGAGCAGGTCTGCCGATGGCGGGGGGCGGGTGAGGACAGCACCGAGGGCAGGGGCTGTGGTCCAGGGGGTGCTGAGAGCCGACTGCCGGGGCCTGCCCCTTCCCGGAGCACGGCGCCCCACCCCTGTCCAGGGTCCCGGCAGGCCTGCCAGCTCGCCTGCACGAGACAGTGATCTCGAATGCTTATTCGCAGGTGCCAGCTTTCCCACCGGCTGGGGGGATGGCTCAGCCCTGCCCCCGCTCTGCCTCAGGCCCCGCCCCCGCTCTGCCTCAGGCCCCGCCCCTGCTCTGCTCAGGCCCCGCCCCCACACTTCCCCTTTCCCCAAAGTCCTGCCTTGTCTCATCCCTCTCCAGCCCGGAGTGTCCCGAATGCCCCAAAACATCTGTGGGGGGCAGGTGGGAGGAGCCGGGAGGGAGAGGGAGGAGTTAGTCAGAGGCGCCCAGTGGAGGGGGCGGAGCTTGGCTGCCAGGGTGCTTACGGATCACTGTCCTAACCGAGAAAGTGCACGATGGGCCACGAGGGGGTGTCTGCGAACGCCCGTTACACGCTGGGAACCAGAGCACAGCTCCCTGACTAGGGCGACGGCCACAGCCCGAGGGGCGGGGTGCAACTGCAGCCTGGGGGGGTCTCTCTGGGGGTGACTCCGGTGCACCCCCCAGGCCCAGGTTTTCCCCAGGAACCCTGTGTCCTGGGCTGCCCCGCCCTCTTCTGAACAGTCCCAACATTTTACAGCCCTTAGGCCTTAAAGCAGGGCAGGGGAACCTTTTTTTGGGGTCGGGGCCCACTGATCCACAGAAGCATCAGTTGGGGGCCGAGTAGATTTTGTGTGCTCCAGCCCCATGGTGGGACGGCAGGGGAGGGAGGGCTGGATCACCAGCATGGGCTCCCGAAGGCTGGAGGGGCCCGTAGCCTCGGGGGCCAGATCCAGGCAAGCTGGAGGCTGCATCGGGCCCCCGGGCCGTAGGTTCCCCACCCGCCTTAAAGGGAACCCTATGCCATCACGTTATCTCCCAGACACCTGAACTCCCTGGATTCAATAAAACCAGTGGGTTAACTGGCAAAGAGGGAGCTTGCAAGGCAGCACAAAGAACGAGGAAGGCCAGGAGAAAAAAAAGGATAAAACGCAGCCCCGCCCTTACCCATTGGCAGAACACCCTGCTGCGTGGGGCACCCCAGACTGGGGGCACCGCTGGGTCTTAATGTCCACCCACCCCTTCCTGTCCCTGCTCTGTGGCTCAGCTTCCTCCGGAGAGGGTCTAGTTCAGTGGGCCCCAACCTTTTGGGGCTGCCGGGTGCCTGGGGGCGGGGCCGAGGGCCACGGAGCGAGGGCCACGCATGTACCACGTGCCTGAGGCCCAGGGTGCAAGAATAGCTCGGGCCGGCCCTGATCACTCCGTGGGCACACATAAATGCCCCAGCGGGCGCCATGGTGCCCGTGGGCACCACGTTGGGGACCACGGGTCTAGTTAAGTGACAAGTGAGGCAGCCTGCCCAAGCTGTTAGCAGCCCAGGGAACCTGCGAAGGAGGTTTAACCGACATTAACCCCAGCTACGGAGGGTCAGTGGCTGACTTTACTCAGTCATGATGAAGGACGGCTGGGACGCTATCAACTTAACAGTCAATGAAGGTGCAAACAGCTCTTTGTGTAGATTCCTATGTCAGGAAGGAGACTATCCATTGACTTGGATTCTTCTCTGCTTCGTTTTAACTACCCAATCTTCAGATACTTACTGATTCCCTCTAGCTCCCTGTCTCCCACCTTCCTCCTTCTTTTTCCTGTCCCCCCTCCCCCTTCTCTCCTATTTATTTTGGGTCTGCACCTCCTAAACTCAAAACTCCAGTCATCTGAAGGAGTGGGCTGTGCCCACACAAGCTCATGACACTACATGCTTTGTTAGTCTATTAAGTGCGACCAGAGTATTTGTTGAATTTACGGTGAGAATCAACGGGGCCAGAGTTGAAGATTTGCTTTAGAACTATTTCACATGGGTGTTGCTGAAAGTCATAACATCACGGCTCCAAAAAATTGTCAGCCCCTCCCGGCTGCCATCAGGCACCAGTGTAATAGTCCGGCGGAGGACCCCAGAAATCCTAAGCGTGGTCTTGATAAAATGCTGTCATAGAATCATAGAATACTAGGACTGGAAGGGATCTCGAGAGGTCATTGAGTCCAGTCCTCTCCCCCCACGGCAGGACCCAGCACTGTCTAGTCGGTGCCAAACTTAAATTGTAGCGGATCTGAGCAGCGTTTCTCACTGCATGCTTTCAGCTGACTTACCGACCAAACTCCACAGGTCAGAAAGATCCTTGCCCCAGAGTCCAACAAATGCTTCCTTTGTCGTCTTCGGGTGCAGAGAATGAGGGAGAGGGAGAGAGGGAGGATCCCTGGGGGTTTTTCCCCTCTTTTTTATCATTTCAGCCCCACCTCTTGAAAAACATTCCACTAGGAGACAAAGAATCTATGTAGAAGGACGTTCCCTGCTGGATTTTTCTCATCTCTTTGAGCTTTCTTTGATTTTCTCCCTTCTCGATGATTCTTACTGCTTAAATATTAATTAAACACAGCAAACATTTCTTTGTTTACTACAGACCTGTTTGCCAAACTCTGTCTGAGCAGGTGTGTGGGGTTTGGAACATATATTAATAACACCATACAAGGGAAGCTTATAACTTCCCACACAATGTTGCCACACATATTTTACCAAGACGATAATGTTCAGCAATTTGTGCATTTTCAAATGGTACCTGACAGGGCATACTTTGCCCACAGATTACCAACATACTGCGTATGCTGCAAACATAGACCCTAGAACTAAAAATTAAACTCAGCTATAGGTATAGGCGATCATGACTTGATCGCATTTGCAGTGTGCATACACAACAGAGTCCATGTTTTATTTTGATAGATTGATAGATCGATAGGTAGTGCTTTAATAGGGGCAGCCTAACGAAGCTGAAAACAGGTATGAGCCTAATCAGATGGGAGGAAAACTTTAATTGGAAAAATGTGAATGATGTTTAGGAGAAGTGAAGGAAGCTGTAAACGATATAAACATAAATAAGAAAGGGAAGTTAATAGAAGTGAATATAAATCAAAGTTTGGAATTGTAGAACATTGATAAGGGAAGCTAAGGAGCTTGGTAACCCCTATATCCTGTAGCATTAGCAACAATAAGAAGGAGGGTTTTTTAATACATTAGGAACAACTAAGTGGTTGTGCCCCTTACTCGCTATACTTGCAATGCCCCCTCTTGCCTGGGAAGGGCCCCGGGGCTGAGGCTGCCCTGGACCTAGCGATCCCCCGTTGTCCCCGGCTGCTCGGGAGGGCCTGGCCCCAAGGCCACCCTGACCCTGAGGCCATCCCCAGCTCTTTGTCCCTCCAACTGCTGGGAGGGGCCGAGCTGAAGCCACACCAGACCCAGCTCTTCCCCCAGTCGCTGGGAGGGGTTGGGCCAAAGACAAGCCGGGCTCTCTCCCCGGCTGCTGGGAAGGGTCGGGTTGATGAGCATCTGAGGCTCCCCCGGCCCTGACTCTCTTCCCTCCGACCCTAGTTGCTGGGGAGGGCCTGGTTCCAAGGCCTTCTATGAGAGCAGGAGACTGGACTTGATGACCTCTCGAGGTCCCTTCCAGTTCTAGCGTTCTATGAGTCTATGATTAACCAAAAACCAAAAGAGAGCAATGTAATTCATGCCAATCAACGTGGGTTTATGGAAAACCGATCCTGTCGAACGAATTTGATTTTTGATGCGCTTTCAAGTGTGGTGGATAAAGGTAACAGTGTCGCTCTAGCAGAGCCATCCGATGTGGTGCCCCACAACGCTGTGCTTGAAAAGCTAGGAAGCCCCCGTGGCAGACGTTACACAGAGCAGTGGCTCTCAACCAGAGGTATGCGTATGCGGGAGCGTGCACAGAGATCTTCCAGGGGACCCTCAGCCCAGCTATGGCCCTAGTTTTACTGCTACATAAAAAGCACTGCGGAAGTCAGTACAAATTAATTTTCTTACAGATAATGATTGTTTCTACAGCTCCAGGGTACTATACACCAGTGGTTCTCAAAGTGTGGTCCGCGGACCACTGACCATCTTGCAGGTGGGCCACAAGCCCAGGGCTCACCCCCACCTGCAGCGGGGGGCCCAGCCTTGTACCCCCCCTGTGAGGCTGGGACGCCAGGACTGGCTTCCCACTGTGGGAGCCTCACAGGCCGAATCCGGCATTGTGGGAAGTAAGTGACTCCCTCTCCTGGATGGAGGAACAGCAGCACGGGAAACTCCTCACCTGGCTTTTCCCGCTGCTCCTATTGGTCAGAATCGCAGCCAATGGGAGCAGTGAGGACTGGTGTCTGGGAGTGGGAGGAGGCACGGAGCCAGGTAAGCACCCCGCACCACCATCCCCCTCACACACCCCCTCCTGCTGAGACTTCACTCCTGCACCCTACTTCCCACCCAGCCCTACCCCCCTCCTGCACCCATTTTGTCATCATGGGCAGTTGGCTGGTGGTCTGCAGAAAGGTTTGCATTAAGCAGGGTGAGCCGCAGGCCAAAAAGTTTGAGAACCACTGTGCAGCTTCCTCTTATCCTATCTCAAAGCAAGGTCAGGGTTTGGTTGCGCCAGGACAATGGAATGTGCCTAGAATGAGATTGTTTCTCATAAAACGGAAAGGGAGGGGTCTGGTAAGAGGGCCAGTTATACTGTAGAATGACCACAGGGGGCAGCAAGGGGCCAAAGACAGGGGCCAGGACAGCTATAACACCCATGTTCCCTCTAATCTTTTCCACACACGTGCAAATTTTTCCATCCATGCGTGGAATAATGTTTTTGATGTGCACCAAGGCACGTGCGAACGTGCACCACTAACAGAAACACAAACCGAGCTGTGGGAGTAGTTATAAGCACTGGGCGATGTTGGAATCGCTCCTGGGCAGCAGTGCCCAAGCACACAGCTTCCAGGGAAGGCTGCTATAGACTGAAATGGAAGTGCAAC
This sequence comes from Pelodiscus sinensis, assembly GCF_052426305.1. NCBI lineage: Eukaryota > Metazoa > Chordata > Testudines > Trionychidae > Pelodiscus > Pelodiscus sinensis. Next base: position 4,216,753 of record NC_143069.1, read on the forward strand.
TTTTATATTCCTGATGATTGATTTTCTAATTCTGCTAAAACGAAGAAGTCAGCAGTTGTTCCGTGACAGTGAGCTGGGAAGCTGGGAGGCTTTTGTCGATTCTGCCGGATTTTGTAAGCAAGGCATTTTGAAGTGAGGTGAAATGTGAGGGTACACAAAACAAAGCGGACTCCTGAGAAGAGTGCAGTAGTCTGGAAAGGTGGAGAACCCCTGACAGAGATTCTAAGTTGGCTGGCTGATCTCAGCATGTAACTGTATGTAGACCATCGTCGAGCAGCTGTTTCCAGTGGGGTCCCACGGGGATCGGCTCTTGGCTCTGCACAATTTAACATTTTTTACCAGTGACCCTGGAACAAGCAAAATCCCACCTGATGTGGATTGCAGAGGATCCAGAAACTGGAGCGGGGGGGGCGGTCAACAAGGAAGAGGACAGGTCACTGATACAGGCGTGGCCACTTCCCGCAGCTCCCATTGGCTGGGAACTGCAGCCAATGGGAGCTGAAAGTGGCTGTGCTCGCACACATGCATAAGAACGGCCAGACTGGGTCAGACCAAAGGTCCATCTAGCCCGGTGTCCTGTCGGCCGACGGCGGCCAAGGCCAGATGTCCCAGAGGGAGGAAACAGAACAGGGAATCCTCATAATGCTCCCTTAGTCGCTTTCTCCACATCCGTCATTTAAAAGGGCTAAAGCGCTGCGGGGGCGGGGGGGGGGGGGGGACCTAGCGCGAGCCAGGACAGCTGATTCCCAGCAGGCTCTTCATACATTTAAAAAGCAGAGGCACATCTGGGACTGGGCATGAGCCAGGAATCAGCTGATTCCTGGCTCACACCCAGTTCCCACTACTCCCCTGCCTTCCCTGCCCCCTATGGAGAGTGCTGGGGGTCACCAGCTTTTAAGACAGCTCCCCCAGCGCCAGCTCCTGCTTCCTCCCACTTTACTGCCTCTTATACAGGCAGCAACTAGTCAACTAACGGATACGCTTTTGCTTACCAGATCGCCGACTAGTCGCTGACATCCCTAGTCGCTTTGGAACTCCTCGCAGCCCGCCGGGGACTTAACGATCTCGAATTATTTTGGGTTATCTACAAATCTTCCCACCTCCCTGCTCACCCCCTTCCCCAGATGATTTCTGAGTGTGTTGAACAGCTCTGGTCCCAGCAGCGCTGTCCGCGTCTCTCCATGGTAACAACTGGCCGCTCTGCGCCTGTTTCCTGTCTTTTAACCACCTATCGATCCTTGTCTCTTGTCCCGGGACAACTTACTGTGCTGAAGAGCCCGCTAGTGAGGGAGACTTTCTGTCCCAGGGAGCCGGATCCCTGCTGCGTGTCGGGGCAGCACCCGGCTGAGGGGCTGAGGGTCCCAGGGAGTCGGGTCCCTGCTGCGTGTCGGGGCAGCGCCCGGCCGAGGGGCTGAGGGTCCCAGGGAGTCGGGTCCCTGCTGCGTGTCGGGGCAGCGCCCGGCCGAGGGGCTGAGGGTCCCAGGGAGTCGGGTCCCTGCTGCGTGTCGGGGCAGCGCCCGGCCGAGGGGCTGAGGGTCCCAGGGAGTCGGGTCCCTGCTGCGTGTCGGGGCAGCGCCCGGCCGAGGGGCTGAGGGTCCCAGGGAGTCGGGTCCCTGCTGCGTGTCGGGGCAGCGCCCGGCCGAGGGGCTGAGGGTCCCAGGGAGTCGGGTCCCTGCTGCGTGTCGGGGCAGCGCCCGGCCGAGGGGCTGAGGGTCCCAGGGAGTCGGGTCCCTGCTGCGTGTCGGGGCAGCGCCCGGCCGAGGGGCTGAGGGTCCCAGGGAGTCGGGTCCCTGCTGCGTGTCGGGGCAGCGCCCGGCCGAGGGGCTGAGGGTCGCACGCGGCCCATCAGGGCTCTGTGTGTGGCCCCTGAGACGTCTTGTTCCCTGTTGCCCACGTGCCGGGCTGCCAGGTTCCAGGCTCGCCAGCGCCGGGAGCAAACCTGCCCTGTCCCGGGAGACCGTCTTGGTTACAACCGTCTGGCAGCCCACGGAGATGAAGGAGGCGGCTCACCCGCTAGCCTTGGCTGCCCATCACGGCTCTGCCCCCTGGATCTCCCTTGCCCGCATGTTTATGGGCCCCTGCCAGCATTCTGCCCACGGGGGAAGCAGGGTTTCCCTTCATCTTCCCTAAGCCAGCTTCTCTAGGGATTGCGCTGGGCTTCCCCGGCCGGGCAGACCAGGGGGTCAGATCGGTCCGGCGGGCCTCGGGACCCTGGAGCCTTTCTGATTTGGGGGAAAGGAAGGGGGCAGAAGGGGGCCCCGCGTGAGGCCCCGACAGCTGGCGAGCAGAGCTGGCAGCTTCCACCTGCTCTGCGACTGTGCAGCCATCAACGCCTTCCCGAAAAACAATCCCGACCCCTCGGCGCTGCCCCCCTCCAGCCGCTGAGCCGTGTGGGCGTGCCGAAAGGGGAGGGAGGAGAATGGGCGGATGGGGGGAGGCACGTGGAGCCCCTGGCAGGGGGAGGGGAAATTGGGGGGGCATGTGGAGCCCCTGGATGGGGGAGGGGAAATTGGGGGGTATGCAGAGCCCCTAGCAGGGGGAGGGAAAATGGAGGGGCATGTGGAGTCCCTGGCCAGGGGAGGGGAAATTGGGGGGGGGGTATGCAGAGCCCCTGGCAGGGGGAGGGAAAATGGGGGGGCATGTGGAGTCCCTGGCCAGGGGAGGGGAAATTGGGGGGGGGATTGGGGGGGGGTATGCAGAGCCCCTGGCAGGGGGAGGGAAAATGGGGGGGCATGTGGAGTCCCTGGCCAGGGGAGGGGAAATTGGGGGGGGGGTATGCAGAGCCCCTGGCAGGGGGAGGGGAAATGGGGGGCATACAGAGTCAGGTTTACAATGGTGCCAGGTCCATGCTCAGAAAGATTAGTCTCTGCCCCCAGCCCCTCCCACCTGCTCCCCTCTGCCCCCTCTCACTGGGGCCGGGCCCCAGGGCACCTCTGGCTCTGGGCAGTCTCTGGTCCCCATAACCTCTGGGGCCCTCCCTGTCCTTCTAGCACCGAGGTGCCTGGGACTGGCGTGTGATGGGGGGGGCAGACAGTGATGGGGCAGGCAGGGCCCCTCCGGACAAGTGGGTCCCAAGGCCCAGAGGGGGCTGGAGCGATTCCCTGTCCCGGGACCAGCCCTGGCTGCGCTGCCAGCTGCAGACCTCCCAGCAGGGCCAGAGTTCGGCCTGGGAGCCAGGCGTTGGGCGGTGGGGTCGGGAGATGCCATTCCCCTGTACCGCCGGCTGGCCCCTGCTCCTCAGGAGGGCCCAGGCAGAGCAGCTCCTCCTGCCAGTGCTGAAAGTCCCAGTTTGATCCTGGGCATGGGGTGAGGGTCCAGGGTTTTGTAGAGAGCTCCCCCCCCACCCAGCAAAGACCTCACGCCCCAGACCAGGCTTAGGTTGCCAGGTGTCTGGGTTTTGACAGGGACACCCAGTCGAGAGAGGACCCTGGCAGCTCCGGGAAGAGGCTGCTTGGCACAGGGCTGGCAGGCTTCCTACGGGCTCCACACGGCTCCCGGAAGGGGGACATCCTGGGGCTCTCTGCGTGCTGCCCTCACCCCACGTGCCGGTTCTGCCGCTCCCATTGGCGGAGGTAGCGCACGCTGCTCAGAGTTGCCTGGCTGCACCTCTGTCTAGGAGCCAAAGGACATGTCGCCACATTTGGGCAGCCGCCCGGAGGTACGTTAACCTGTGGAACTCCCTGCCAGAGGAGACTATAACAGAGTTCAGAAAGGAGCTCGATGAATTCCTGGAGGATGGGTCCATCAGTGGCTATTAGGCAGGATGGGCAGGGATGGAGTCGCTACCTCTGTTTGTCAGAGTTTGGGAACGGGCGACAGGGGCGGGATCACTGGATGATTCCCTGTTCTGTTCACTCCCTCTGGGGCACCCGGCCTTGGCCACTGTGGGCAGACAGGACACTGGGCTAGATGGACCTTTGGTCTGACCCCGTCTGACCGTTCTTATGTTCTTAAGCACATGGGTGGCAGGTGAAGGAAGGGCTGGGGGAGGCAAACCCCAGCCCTGCCCCTTCCGTTCAGACCATGCGCCCATCACAGGGAGGGTGGGCAGCATATGGCCTGAGCCTCCCTGGCCCCCGAGTATGGGGAAGAAGGGAGCTCAGCCCCCAGCCCTAGAGCACAGGGGAGGACGGGAGATGCACAACCCCTGACCCCAGAGCACAGGGGAGGAGAGTGGTGCATGGCCCTCGGCCCCAGAGCATGGGGAGGGCCCAGGTCTGAGTCCCTCCCACACCCAAGCTCCCCCCAAAGCCCGCACCCCTTCTGCCAACTTACCCCAGCCTGGTGAAAATGACCCAGTGGGTGCAGGGGGGGGCGAGCCAGTGACAGAGGGAAGGGGGATGGAGTGAGCAGGGGGCGGGGCCTTAGAAAAGGGGCGGGGCCTCAGAAAAGGGGCAGGGCCTCAGAAAAGGGGCAGGGCTGCGGTGGGGCAGGGGTGTTCGGTTTTGTGCAATACGTGGCCACCTTGGCTGGACTCCCTCTGCCTCCGGTTCTCCAGGCTCGGGGTGTGCCCGGCTCCTGCTGGCCAGGCCTGCTGTGGAGCAAGGGGTGGGAGGTGCTGCAGGGTGGGGGGGCTGGCATGAGCCAGCCCCAAGGCCTCAGGCGGAGGGAGGGGAAATGCCCTTCCCCCCCTTGCCCCTCTGTGGGGTCCCCCAGCAAAGGGGGGGAGCAGCGTGGACATGCTGTTGGAGTGCGGCTAGGGTGCTTGCTTCCTCCTGCCATCCACCAGGGGGCGACTCAATTCTACTCCCCTCCCTGCTCAATGGACCGCCCCTTCCTCAGAGTAATGTGGGATGCAGCGGTGCCCCCTGCTGGGGCCTCCACATTACTGCCATAGGAACGGCTTGGGATCTGAGTGGCCATGAGGGATGGGGGGGGGGGGGGGAAACTGAGGCACGGGGCAGGGAAGTGGCTTATCCTAAACTCACTTAGAGAATTAAGTGGCTTAGGTGTTAGCTGTCCTGGTCCTCACCTGAATTCCCCTCTGGGAGCTGGGGATAGACCCCAGGAATCCTGACCTGTAGCCCTCCTGCTCTAACCACTAGGCCACATTCCTCTCCCCCAGCTGGGGAGAGAACCCAGGAGTCCTGGCCCCCAGCTCCACTCTGCTCTCACCACCAGATACCAAACTTGTCTTGAATGGGCTCAGGATTTCATGGTTTGTGTCAGTTTCCCAATGCGACTGCAGGGAGCTGATGCTCTGAGTTAGGGGGTGGCTGATTCCTGGGAGCTAGGTGGCTGCAGAGCTCTGTGACTTGCCCGGCTGCGACTGGCTTGGAAGCTGCGGGCTCCGTTCCTTCCCAGAGCCCCTGTGGCTGTGACTGCCCCACTCAGGGTTTTATTCCTGTTGTGCTTTGGTTCGTTTTTCCCAAACAGCCTTTAATGGGCAGTGCCGTGTTTTTACAAAAGTTCCCATGTCAACAAAACCGGCACTTTTTTATAGTCCCCCCCCAAAAAAAATCTATGAAAAATATCCAACTGATTCTAGTTTTGTCCCCCTGCTCTGGAAGGAGAGTGGGGTCTAGTGGTTAGAGCAGGATGGCAGGGCTCCTGGATTCTGTCCCTGGTTCAGGGACGGGAGCAGGGCTCTGGCATTTCATGCAATGACAGCACAGGAAGAAGGGTAGCTCTCTAACTCCAGCCTGATCTCCCTTGCGTGACCAAGCCATGTTGGAATCATCATATGGGCAGGTGATTAAAACCTGGCAGTCTCCTCTGCATTGTGTGATTCAACACACCCTTGTCATGGGGGGGCTGTGGGTTTCAGGTCCATGTGTGTTAGTTTAGGGGACACAGCCTGGACACCTGTCTGTCTCATGGACGGGGTGACGCTGAAGGGGTGTAACTTAGATCTATGTCAGGGGCTACAATTCCCCCCCTCCCCCCCGCAAAGCTTCCAGGGAAAAGGTTCGACTCAGCTGCACGGAGTGACTGGGGTGTATTTTAAAGGTACCATCGGGGGATTTTCCTTGACCCACTTCCCCCAATCCAGGAGGGATTCAACTGCGGACAGGACCTTCCTGGGTCAATCTGTTCTCAGTTTACACTGGCCCCGACTAGAGTCACTCCAGATTTAGACCCAGGTCATTGAGAGCAGAATCTGGCTCCGGCTCTAGTGATGTTAATGGGGCCACATTGCCTTTCCCAGCCAGGTCAGAACCAGTGTTAGAACATCAGAATGGCCAGACTGGGTCGGACCAAAGGTCCATCCAGCCCAGTAGCCTGTCTGCTGACAGTGGCCAATGCCAGGTGACCCAGAAGGGGTGGACCAAAGACAATGATCAAGCGATCTCTCTCCTGCCATCCATCTCCAGCCTTTGACAAACAGAGGCTGGGACACCATTCCTGACCCATACGGGCTAATAGCCATCTATGGACTTAACCTCCATGAATTTATCTAGTTCTCTTTTCATAGAATCATAGAATCATAGGACTGGAAGGGACCTCGAGAGGTCATCGAGTCCAGCCCCCCGCCCTCAAGGCAGGACCAAGCTCTGTCTACACCATCCCTGACAGATGTCTATTTAACCTGTTCTTAAATATCTCCATAGAGGGAGATTCCACCACCTCCCTCGGCAATTTATTCCAATATTTGACCACCCTGACAGTTAGGAATTCTTTCCTAATGTCCAATCTAAACCTCCCCTGCTGCACTTTAAGCCCATTACTCCTTGTCCTGTCCTCAGAAACCAAGAGGAACAAATTTTCTCCTTCCTCCTTGTGACACCCTTTTAGATATTTGAAAACCGCTCTCATGTCCCCCCTTAATCTTCTTTTTTCCAAACTAAACAAGCCCAGTTCATGAAGCCTGGCTTCATAGGTCATGTTCTCTAAACCTTTAATCATTCTTGTCGCTCTTCTCTGTACCCTTTCCAATTTCTCCACATCTTTCTTGAAATGTGGCGCCCAGAACTGGACACAGTACTCCAGCTGAGGCCTAACTAGCGCAGAGTAGAGCTGCAGAATGACTTCACGAGTTTTGCTTACAACACACCTGTTGATACAACCTAGAATCATATTTGCTTTTTTTGCAGCAGCATCACACTGTTGACTCATATTCAACTTGTGGTCCACTATGACCCCTAGATCCCTTTCCGCCATGCTCCTTCCTAGACAGTCGCTTCCCATCTTGTATGTATGGAACTGATTGTTCCTTCCTAAGTGGAGCACTTTGCATTTCTCTTTATTAAACCTCATCCTGTTTACCTCTGACCATTTCTCTAACTTGCTAAGGTCATTTTGAATTATGTCCCTATCCTCCAAAGAAGTTGCAACCCCACCCAGTTTGGTATCATCTGCAAACTTAATAAGCGTACTCTCTATCCCAATATCTACATCACAGATATTAAACCCTGTCATAGTCCTAGCCTTCACGAAGTCCTCAGGCAAGGAGTTCCACAGATTGACAATGCGCTGTGTGAAGAACTTCCTTTTATTTGTTTTAAACCTGCTGCCCATTCGTTTCATTTGGTGGCCCCTAGTCCTTATATTATAACTTTTCCTTATTCACTTTCTCCACACCACTCATGATTTTATAGACCTCTATCCTATCCCCCCTTAGTCTCCTCTTTTCCAGGCTGAAAAGTCCCTGTCTCTTTAATCTCTCCTCATATGGGACCCGTTCCAAACCCCTCATCATTTTAGTTGCCCTTCTCTGAACCTTTTCTAATGCCAGTAGATCTTTTTTGAGGTGAGGAGACCACATCTGTACATAGTATTCCAGATGTGGGCGTACCATGGATTTAGATAAGGGCAATAAGATATTCTCCGTCTTATTCTCTATCACTTTTTTTAATGATTCCAAACATCCTGTTTGCTTTTTTGACTGTCGCTGCACACTGTGTGGACGTCTTCAGAGAACTATCCACAATGACTCCAAGATCTCTTTCCTGATTAGTTGTAGCTAAATTAGCCCCCATCATATTATATATGCATACTAGGGGTTATTTTTTCCAATGTGCGTTATTTTAATTGTTCTCTCTAATTTTTAACACCAACGTGCAGGATAAATTTTGTTCTGTGCACCGAGGCAGGGGCGGATGTGCACCACCAGTAGAAACACAGGCTGCCGGTTGTGGGCGCCCTGCTAATCCACTGGGCGGCATTTGACTCTCTCCTGGGTGGTCGCCCAAGGGCTCAGCTCCTGGGGATCACTGGTCAGAACCGATTCCAAATAGCAGTGAAGTCTATGGAGCCAATCTGGATTGAGAGGCTCTCAAGAATCGGATGAGGATTTAGCCTTAATTCTCCTGCACGAGTGCCAGGTGGTGTAACTGAGATCCAAACTGGGTCATAGCCAGATGTAACCCAGTGTAACACAGCAGAATCTGCGTCTGGAGCCCGAACCTTGGCTGGCTCCAAGGCACTGCTAGAACAAACTGGATTACTAATAATAACAACAAAGAGCTGTCTACACAGGGAGCTAATCCAGAACCACTCCATGGGAACAATCTTGGTCCTGCCTTGTTCTGGTTTAGCATCATTGGCTTCAGAAGCGCATTCAGTTAAACCAGAAAAGGGCCTTCCTAATCTGCAATAAGAGCCTCCACACATGGAGTTATTTCCATTCACACCCTACCTTAATCCGAATTAATGTTTAGGTGTAGACAAACCTGGGGGAGCTGAGATCAGAGCCTGGCCTGACCCTGCTGCAATCCGGGGGTAACTCCGGATTGACCCTGGGGTAGCTGGGATCAGAATCTGGCCCCATTAAACCCCACTGCAGTTGGGAGTAACTCCAGAGTGACTCTGATTCCCCAGGGAAGCTGAAATCAGAATCTAGCTCTGCCTGCCTTGCAGTCCGGTGTGACTCTGGATTAACCCAAGGGGATGAGATCAGTGCGGGACCTGACTCTATTGCAATCATGGGGTGACTCCAGATTGACGCGGGGGGAAGGAGGAATGGGGGTCTGAGGTCAGAATCCAGCCATGTCCCCACTGCATTCGGGGGACGGTGTGACTCCGGACTGGCGCCAGGAGAGCTGAGATCAGGATCCGGTCCTACCCCCGACGCAATCGGGGGTGACTCCGGATTGGCTCGGGGCCGGCCGGATCCCTCCGAGTCTGTGGCCCGCAGCTCCCTGCAGTGGCCGCGGAGGGGCTCTCGAGGCCAGCCATCTGCCAGCTGGGGGGGGGGGGGGGACGCGTGTGGCCCCGGAGTGACACCCCGGCCGCCCAATCCCCACGCGCAGCAGCACAAAGGGCCTGCGGGTTTGCAAGGGCTCCATGGCGGGGAGGGGGCCCCGGGGGGTGGGGGAAAGCCCGGGCTGTGGGGGGAGGGGGGAGCCAATGGCACGGCTGGGGGAGGGGCGGCGGAGGGGGAGTAGCTTGCAGGGGAGGGGGTTTCACGGGAGTTGGTGGGGCGCGGAGCAGTGCACCGGGAGCGCTGCGGAGCGAGCCATGGAGAGCAGCCTCCAGTGTGCAAGGTACTGTCCCCCCCCCCGCCGGAGTTAACCCCTGAGGCGCCCGAGGCGGGGAGATCTGGGGGCCCGGGGCCTAGTGGGTGGAGGGGGGGGGATGCCCAGGCTGCAGCCGGGCGAGGCTGGCTCGGTCCAGCCCCTGCCCCCCCAGCCCTGGGGGGTCTTGGAGCTGCCGAGTCAGCAAGATCCCAAGCAGGGCGTGTTTGCTGTGGGTTGCGGGGGGTCTTGGTTTGCCCCCCCGAATTTTTAATAGCTCTGTAGTCCCCCCCCCCCCACTGTGCAGGAGCGAGCAGGGTCCTAGAGGCTGGTACAATATAGGCCCCCCCCGCCCCAGGAATGTTTCTGAAATCGCCCCCCCCCATGGCAAGGGGCTTGTGGATTTGGGGGGCTGGCGAGAGACGCTCCCCGCGAGTTGTGCGAGGAGGGGGGCAGCGGTCACCGGGCGCCCCCTGGCTTGCATTGAGGCCGGGGGCTGTTTTCGGAGGGGCCAAGGGGGGGGTCTTTGCAGGCGAGGTCGATTGCGGGTGGGGGAGGGGCGATGGCTCGCTAGTGCCAAAGTTTGGCTCCTTGTGACGTCAGCGGTGAATTCCACGCGGGGGCGGGAGGGGGGTTGGGGGGGGGGGTGCAGGCTGCGCCCAGCTGGGCAGAAGCGACAGCAGTGCCACGTCTGATCGGCTGTAATTTTGGAGGGGGGGGGGAGGGCTGGAAGACCCCCCCCCCCCACTCATTTCCAAGGCCATGCTGGCCAGCTTTGGCAGCCAGGCCAGAGTTCCACGGGGGAGGGAGCGGGGGCGGGGGGGGGAAGTGGGTGTGAGCAGACCCCCACCCCACACACACTCTCCTTGTTTACCATCCTGCTCCCAGTGTCTCCATGAGCCGCCCCTACTGGGGTAATCGGATTTGGGGCCCTTCCAGAGAGCGGGGGGGAGGGGGGAGCGGGGGTGGGGAAATGCAACCTGCTCTGCCCTCCCCTACAGTTTTAGGGGCAGATTTCTGATGGCCGCAGGGAACTGGCTGGTGCCAGGGTGGTGCCAGGCAGGGGCTGCGTCTAGACACGCCGGTGGGGGACCCCGGGGCTGACTTTTGCTGGACTTTTCAACCCCTCCGAGTTCCATCCAGCTGCCAGCCGCCGTGGGGCTGGAATCCACCTGAGCTGGGCTGGCATCCGATTCCTGCACAGGAGTGGGCGTTTGGACTTAGATCTGAACTTTCCGGCGAGCTCGGGGGGGGGGGGGCTGGGGGAGCAGTTTGCCCTTGAATTGGCACGCCCTTGAGAAAAGGGGCGGCTAACCCCCCGGGGGCTGATCCCCACTTGTGCGTGTGCGGGGGGGGGGGAGGGAACTGGGTTCTCACACCCCGCTCATCACCAAGGCCTCTCTGAGCATCCGGATCAGAACCGCCGGGGGTGTGGTGGGTGGGTTGGGTCTCAGGGGCCGGGTGTCTGGTTTCCTCGCTGTTATAGGAACTGGCCGGCGGGTGCGAGTTGGGGAGACGTTCGGAGCTTTCCTTGGATCTCTGGTGCGGGGATCGCGTCCCGGGACGGTCTCCGCTGCACAGGGAAATGAGACCCAGTCCGGGGCTCGAGTGGGGGGCGTCCAGCCCTGGAGTGTGCCTTCCAACCACCCCGATGTTTAATGAACAAAGTTATCCAAAGGCGGCTGTCGGGCCCGCCACGCCGGGCAGCGCTGGGAGCGGGCTGAGCGCCAGGTGGGTGTGTCAGATTTTTGGTTCTTTGGGATCCTCCGGTTTGTCAAAGTTTGCTCTGGCCTGCGCAGCTCGGGGGGCATTGATGCCACTGGGGCAGGGCCGGTCTACCCCAGCGAGGGATCTGGTGTCTATCCGAGCCACTCTGGCGTTCCGGGCACGCAAGGAACCGCTGCTCTGCCAGGTGCGGGTGATGACTGGGGCTGAGACCCGGTGGCTGGAACGTCTCTGCTGGGCACTGGCTGTGGGCTAGCAGCCGGTTGGGTATCAATCCAGAAACTTGGTTCTCCTCTTGCGCTGCCCCCTCTTGGCCAGGGCAGGAACTGCTCCCTGCCTTGCTCAGCCTGGCAGCCGGCAACAGGGATTCCCCAGCTCGGGCTGGCACGCGCAGAAATCCTCCCCCTGTTCTCGCGGCTGGCACCGTCGCTGCCCACGGGCTGCTCCGCCGTCCGTCTCCGTGCCGAGCCCCCACATGCTCGGCACGGGGTTGGGAGATATTTCCTCGGTGCCCGGTTCTTCCGCCCTTCCGTGCTGGGAGGTTGGCACGGGGGCGCTCCCGGTCCGCAGTGCTCCCCTGGGTTGCTGTGTCAGTGCTACGGCTGGACATTTATCCCCCTGGGCACAGCTCCCTCCTCCCCTTGCTGGGCGCCCCAGCCTGGCACCGAGCCTGGCCCAGCCCCCGCCCTGCCCACCCCCCCAACTAACTCTCTCCCTGCTGGGTTCCTCCCCAGAGTAACGCAGCCGTCCGGCTGCCCGTGGGTGCTTTGGGGGGGGGAGACAGGGGGAGCGCGCCACGTGTGTGTGTGTGTACATCACATGTTCCAGCCCGGTGCCAAGCTGTGACGTGGGGCGGGGGGGAGGGGCTGCGCCCTCTGGTGCCGTATGGAGCAGCCAAGTCCTGCTGTTGCTCGGGGCGGCGCTGATCCGGGGCTAGGGGCGGGGGCGGGCGGCAGGCGCTGGCATTCGGGGCCGGCGGGGCGACGCGGCGGGATGTGGGCCCGGCGGACGTGGCGCTCGTGGGGTGAGTCGCGCTGGCAGAGCCCGGCACCCCCTCGCCCGTCTCGCCAACCTCTTCCTTCTGCTCTCCCCTGCTTCCTTTCCCCACCCATCCCCTGCCTCGCCTCTCTGCCCCCCTCCCGGTCCCTTCCTGCCCCCCGTCTCTGTCTGCCGGAGGCCCCCAGCTTTGCTGTTAGCTGGGTCCCCTCCTGGCGCTGGCAGGCACCTCCCTGCCTTCCGAGCTGGGGTCATGCCACTGTCCCGGCTGGTGGCATGCTCGGAGCCCTGCTCAGCTGGGAGGTGAGCAAGCGGGCAGTAGCCTAGCATGGGTGAGCAAGAAGCACTTGGGGGGGGCTCTCCTCACCCCCTGGCATGCATTTGGAGCACTGCCGACTGAGTTACGGGCACCACGCAGAAGATCATGCCCGCACCTGCGGCTGTGACCAACCCCAGCCTGGGAAGCTGTCCGGATGGCGTGTCATGCCACGGCAGTTGATTCTGCTAGCTCTTTTCTCGGGGGCTGTGTCTACACTACGCTGATCGATCCGAGACAGGTACGCCCACAGCGCGCCGCAATTCGCCTACTTTTCCTGATGGATTTGTCGGAAGCGGCTTTTCCGAGATGTGGCCCTTCTGCCGCGGGCCAGATTTCGGAAAAGCCTTCTCTCTCGGAAGAGCCCGTCGCCCTCGTGGGAGGAGGAAGACGGGGCTTCCGAAAGAGCGCGTCTGCTCGTCCGCCCAAAAGAAGCGGAAGAGCGGATGCGTTCCCTGGACGCGGTGGAGTTTTTCCGGGATAAAGTGTAGACACAGCCTGGCTGTCGGAGTAGGTGGGAGAGTGGGGTCTAGTGGTTAGAGCGCTGGGGAGCAGGACTCCTGCATTCTCTCCTTGGATGAGAGGGGAGTCGTTAGAGCAGGGGGCCTGGGGCCAGGACTCCAGAGGTTTCACCCCAGCTCTGGGAGAGGAGTGGGGTCCAGTGGTTAGAGCAGGTGTGTGTGTGTGTGTGTGGGGGGGGAGGTTGGGGTCTATTTTCTGCTGCCATGTAACGTTGGGACAGTTCCCATCCCCTGGCGGTGCCGCTCTCCTGACGCGGCAGATCACGGCTCCTAGCGGAAAGGTTACGGGGATCGGGTTGCTGGGGTTGCGCAGGGCTCTGTGTCTTCGGGAAGCGGCTTCTCAGCACGCGGGTGGCTAAAAGGGGAGAGACAGCAGCAGGGGGTCACCGCAGGGTGGGCTGGTGTCAGTGCGTGTACCTTGCCCATCCAGCTTTCCCTGCACAAGAATAAGCTGATTCAGCCCCATTTTACAGCTGGGAAGCCAGAGGCAGGAGAGGACTCAGTGATGAATAGACCCCTGGCACCTGGCCCTCCTACTGCAGCCACTAGATCCCCTCTCCCCTCCCTGTTCTGGGGCTAGAACCCAGGTGCCCGGTCTCCGAGGCCAGATCACCCTACAGCCCTGTACCGCGGAGCGGGAGTCCTGGGCGGACGGGCGCTAAGAAATGTTCGGGGTTGTTTAGGGTCCCTTTTCCGCAGGAACCCCTCAGCTCGATGGGGTGTGGCTGGGACGTGTCTGTGGTTGTGGGGCAGCTGGGTCCTTTCCCATCCCTACCCCCCTATATCTCTGCAGGTGAAGTTTCCATAAACTGGCACCTCCAACTCCCAGCATTTATCCCAGTGCCTGGCATCCACGCCAGCTGGCCGGGCCCTGCTCCGAGCTGGGGAAGGCCAGGCGTGGAGCAGGGAGCTAGGCAGGGACCGGCAGGTGGGAGCAGCAGGGCAGAGACGGGGCTAGGAGGAGAGGGGCGGGGTCAGACTCTGCTCCCTCCCTGCTCTGTCCCGGGACCCCAGCAGAGGTGGGGGAGTCACTTTGGGGGACTTTGGGAGGTGACATGGCTCCTGCTCCCTCCCCCAGTTCAGTCCCCGGTTACTCTTCTGCCAGCTCACCCCCCCCTTCTGACCTAGGGCTCAGCCCCCCTACCCCGGTGTCCCCACATGCTCAGTGGGTGCCCCATAATCCAGCCGGGAGGTGGGGGGGGGGGTCCCTTGAGTTCAGCAAAGGGTCTTGCCCTCCCCCTTCACAGATGGGCAGATCCCCGCCTGGCTGTCACCCACCCCCCTCCTTGGAGCAGGGCGAACCGGTGGGGGATGGGGGGCAGAGGCTGCGGGCCCCGGGCCCGGCTGTGGCGCCCCATGGAAGCGTCTTGTTCCAGCCAAAATTAGCCAGGCCCTGGGAGCAGCAAACAGGAAAAGGCCCGGCTTGGTCGCTGCTTCCCCCGCCTCTCACCCTGCTCACGTAGGCCCAGCCAGGCCGGAGAGGGGCCTCTGGGCCGCCTGCCAAGGGCTGGAGGGGGGGTTAACGCTCTCCCTCCCCCCCACCAGGGCCCGGAGGGCTGGCCCCCTGCCCTGCCAGGGGTTAGTCCCCCTCCACCCTGCGTCCCCGTCAGCCCCCCCTCTCTCCTTCCCAGGATTAGCCCCGTTCTGCCCAGGCCTCCTTCCCCTGGATGCAGGGCACCCCTGGCTGGGAAGGGGGGCTGGGCCGTGGGATGGGGAGGGATTTGCCCAAGGTCACAGCAAAAAGAACCCAGGAGTCCCGACTCCCACCCCCTAACCACTAGTCCCCGCTCCCGTCTCGTCTGCGGGCGAGCTGGGGCAGCCCGGAGGCCCTGGCTGCGGCGCCGTGAACGGCTGGGTGGCCAGTTCGGAGCAGAGCTAACCCCTTGGGCTGCTCGCCGGGTTTGGGATCCAGAAGGCGTTAGCCGTGGGGTGGGGTCTGGCTCGGCCCTGGTGCTCGTAGTTCCCCTGCGGGGCTCGCTCCGTTCGGGGCTGGATCCCGGTTTGGCTCGGCTCTTGTTTTCCACGGGGTCTGGTGGGGACTGGCTCCGTGCGGGCGCGGTGTTCTTGGCGCCGTCCTCTGGGCCGGGGAATCGCGAGGAGGAAAGGTGGGGGGAGCCTGCCAGGGTCTCAGCCCCCCGGCTCTTGAGCAGCTTGGTCCTCGGCCATCCCGGCTCGTGCTGTTGGCTCGGCACCCAGGAATGGGCTGCCTGGGGCTGGGCGTGGAAGGGGCTGGGAGTGCTCCGTGGCCTGCGCCGGTGCAGTGTTGCTGATTCAGCAGGGGGCGCTCTCCCCTGGCAGCGGGTGCTGACACTAGGGGGCGCTGTGCTGGAGGGAGCCAGGTGCAGGAGGAGGGTTCTCCCCTCTCAGTCAATGCTGGCCCCAGTGCCCTCCCCGGCCAGGTTGCTGTGAAGTTACAGCTGCCAAGCCCCAGCCCAGAGGTGGCTGCATTTCATGTGGGGGTCCCTGCACCAACCAGTCCTCGAAATGCTGTGCATGTGTGTGTACCACTGCGCAGCCGTGTGTCATAGTCCCTAGACTGCTCCCAGCTGACGGGGAGTCTCCGTTATCCTTCGGAGCAGGGGAAAAGGGTCCGTCCTCTGCAGTGGATGTGTCCTTTGCCAGGGGGGGGGGGGGGCCTTCCTCCTCCCCCGACTCTCTCGCTGGCCAAGGAATCACCTCTCCCCTTCCACCCATGTCAAGTGTGCGAGTGTGTCCATGTCCATCCCATGCTTCCCTGCTGCTCCCAGCTCTTTGGGGGAGGGGCTGGGGCTGGCATGGAGGGGGATTCAGGGCAGGGGAGGGGGCTATTGCCCCCCCTTGGGGGCAGCAGGGCCAGAACACCCCAGCCCAGAGGAGCCAGGAGCATGAGCTTTTGGCCTGTTCAGGAGTTGATGGGGGGGGGGGGGGCAGGTGAAGGGGGATCCCTGGCCCTAGCTTGGGGACCCCCATCCCAGGCCAAGCAGGCTGGGGGGGGGCGGATTGGATGGGACCTGCTGGGGTGGGTGAGGTAGGGCTGGCGGTTAGTGAGTGGTTGGGCCGGCTGACGGCTCCCTCCCCTCCCCTCCCCAGGCCTTCCCGCGGCTCCAGGCAGCCAGGCCTGGCACCCAGCCCGGTGTGCAGAACACGGTGTCCTGGACTGGCTGCCAAGCGCACGTGCGGACACGGCAGGCCGGGGGGGGAGAGGGGGATGGACGGTGGAAGAGAGGGGAGGGGAGCCGTGCGGGGGAAGGGAGGTGTGATGAGGGGTCTGTGTCCTATAGGAAAGGGGGAGTGTAATGGGGGGTGTAATAGGGACTGGGGGGGGTCTCTGCTGAAGGGGGAGGGGTGATGTGATCCGAGGGGATGTTTGTGATGTTGGGGAGATGTGAGAGACCCTTTGGGAAGCTGGAGCTCTCTTGTAGAGAGTGAAGGACCCTCGCTGCGGGGTGGGGAGGGGATGCGGGGGCAGAGGTTCTGTATTTCATGGACAGATGATGGAAAAGTGGCTTAACTCACCCATGGAGGAGTCTCATTCTGAGTGCCAGGCAGGGCACTGCTCTGGGGAAGCTCACAACTTCCAAGGTCCCACCCTGGGAACTAGGCAGGGCACTGCTCCGGGGAAGTTCACAGCTCCGGGGCCCCACACTGGGAGCTAGGCAGGGCACTGCTCCAGGGAAGCTCACAGCTCCAAGGTCCCACACTGGGTGCTAGGCAGGGCACTGCTCCGGGGAAGTTCACAACTCCGGGGCCCCACACTGGGAGCTAGGCAGGGCACTGCTCCAGGGAAGCTCACAGCTCCAAGGCCCCACACTGGGTGCTAGGCAGGGCACTGCTCCAGGGAAGCTCACAGCTCCAAGGTCCCACACTGGGTGCTAGGCAGGGCACTGCTCCAGGGAAGCTCACAGCTCTAAGGTCCCACACTGGGTGCGATGCACGGCACTGCTCCGGGGAAGCTCGCAGCTCCGGTGTTCAGCCCTTCGAGCTGAGAAGCAAAGCTGCCAGCTGAACCCTGGCCTGCATCGGGGGAGGGGGGTGAAATCAAAGGGGGTGCGCACGTTTTGGGGGCTGAAGGGGCATCCTGGCCTTGAGCTGTTTGTTCCCAGGGGTCGGCCACCTGCTCTCGGGTGCTCGTTGCGCAGCTCCCACCTGCCGTCATAACACAGCGTTGTTCCCTCCGCCGCCCAAGCTTGCTCTGAGGCAGGTGTTGGGGCACTGCATTGAGGAAGCTCACAGCCACCCCTCCTGCTGCTGCCCCCCACGTGCCCTGCGCCAGCCTTGCCAGGTCTCCCTCGGCCGTAATCCCCCAGCACCCATCAGACAGAGAACTCTGCAACTCAGGGCACGAGTGAGCGGCTGCCTCCGTGTGTCTGCGCCTTCCTGCTGTGGTGCCCGGATTTCATCCCCTTCCACGGCTCAGACCTTTCCCCACTGGAGCACCCCAGCTGGGGCTAGCTTTTGCCCCCACCCCCTTGCCAGGTTCCCACCTCCACTGGCCCCGAGCCCCCCTCCCGTGGCGCGTCGCCGGCGGAGATGCCGGGATACCTCTGGCAAAGGCCCATGTTCTCCCAAACGCCCGCTCCCAGGGTGGGGTGGGAAGTGGGCAACGGGCCAAGGACAAAGGCAGAACAGGCTGTTCTCTGGCGGGCAGGGAGGAGGGGTCGGGCTCGGCAGCTGGGCCCCAGGAGCACGGGCGGGTCTGGCCACAGCAGCCCGAGCCAGGCTGGAAAGGAGCCGGTGATGCCGGGGGTGCAGAGACAGGAGATGGTCTGGGTAGGAGCTGGAGGGGGAGTGAAACTGGGATATTGGGGGGAGCAGCAGGCACCATAATAGTCAGGGCGCTTGGGTGGGATATTGGGGGACCAAGAGTGGGGAGTAGGCAGGGGCATGGGGATACTGGGGGCACAGGGAGGGAGCAGGCGGGGCACTGGGATATTGGGGAGTACAGAAGTGGGGAGCGGGCAGGGGCACGGGGACATGGGGGTACAAAAGTGGGGAGCAGGCAGGAGGTACTGAGATATTGGGGGACAGAGGTGGGGAGTGAATGGGACACTGAGGCATTGGGGGTACAGAAGAGGGGAGCAGGCAAGGGCACTGGGATATTGGGCTACGGGTGGGGAGCAAACAGGAGCACTATAATATTGGGGTACAGAAGTGGGGAGTGCGCAGGGGACATTGGGATATTGGGGTACAGGGATGGGAAGTGGGCAGGTAGCACTGGGCTATTGGGGGTACAGAAGTGGGGAGCAGGCAGTGGCCAATGGGATATTGGGGACCATAAGAGTGGGGAACAAACAGGGGCACTGGGACATTGGGGGTACAGGGGTGGGGAGTGGCAGGGGGCACTGGGACATTGGGGGTACAGAGGTGGGGAGCAGCAGGGGGCACTGGGACATTGGGGGTACAGGGGTGGGGAGCGGCAGGGGGCACTGGGACATTGGGGGTACAGGGGTGGGGAGTGGCAGGGGGCACTGGGATGGGGGGGTGCCGGGGGGGATTTTCAATTATGGGAGGGGAGAAATGTTCTTAATCTCTTTCCTATGCAGAGTTGGCCTAGACACCCCCCACCCCCACCGCCGCCTGCTCCTCAGGGTTCCCCACATCTTCCCCCTCCCCATTTCTATCCCTATCATTAAGGACCTCATGCAGGAGCCGGGGGGGGGGGGTGTTTTGGGGGCTCCCTGGTGGTGTGGGGGATTCCAGAGGGTGCCCCTGGAGTTTTCCCGTCCCCTGATCTGTCCCCTTCCCCTACTAGGATATTCCGCAGGGCGCCAGGAGGAGCTGGGTGACCGGGGTTCAGGGGGACCCTGCTCGTCTGAGTCTAGTCAGGGGTGAGGGGACCCATGTCCGGCGTCCGGGGGTGGGGGGACTCGTGGGGCTGGAGCACTGAGCCATCTCCCCTTCCCAAAGTCACAGCCAATCAGCAGCACAGCTGGCAAGAGAACCCAGGAGTCCTGGCTTCCAGCCTCTTGCTCTGCCCACTAGACCTCACTCCCCTCCCAGAGGCAGGGCTAGGCCCCAGGGGAGGGTGCATACGCGGGGCCGGAGGGGGCCTGCGTCCCCACAGAGCGAGTCCCCTGAGCTGGCTCTCCTCCCCGCCGGCCCAGCAGCAGGTCTACGACGGATATCCGCAAGGAGAAGTCGCGGGATGCGGCGCGATGCCGGCGCAGCAAGGAGACGGAAGTGTTCTACCAGC
Organism: Pelodiscus sinensis; assembly: GCF_052426305.1. NCBI lineage: Eukaryota > Metazoa > Chordata > Testudines > Trionychidae > Pelodiscus > Pelodiscus sinensis. The sequence goes on from NC_143069.1 coordinate 4,235,878, forward strand.
TGGCCCACACCCTGCCCTTCGCCCGGGGCGTCAGCGCCCACCTGGACAAGGCCTCCATCATGCGCCTCACCATCAGCTACCTGCGCATGCACAAGCTCGTCACCTCGGGTGAGGCCCCCTCCCCACCTTTGGGTGCCGGCGGGGGGCACTGGCGCGGCCCGCTCCCAGCACCCGGGTAGGCTCAATGAAATCGCAGGCTTCAGGGTGCCGGGGTCAGGAAGGGGATTCCGTCCGCCTGGGCGCTGTGGGGGAGACTTAGCTGGTTTGGGGGCGTCCGGGGTGGACTAGTGCTGGGCACTGGCTGGATGGGTTGACGGATGAGGGATGGGGCAGGGCGGATACCAGGCAGGGGGCTCTGAGCCATGGGGGACTGCAGGCTGGATGGGCCCCCGATATAGGCAGCTTGCAGGCTCACTGGAACCTGTTGCTCTCAGATGGGTTTATACTGGGAATTCCCTGGCCTGGGCAGGGCCCGGCTGACCCCCGTGCTTGTGGCCCGCAGAGGAGTGGCGTGGGCAGCCGGAGCAGGTGGACGCCTGTTACCTGAAGGCGCTGGATGGCTTCGTCATGGTGCTGACGGAGGAGGGTGACATGGCCTACCTGTCGGAGAACGTCAGCAAACACCTGGGCCTGACCCAGGTGAGTGGGGAGAGGGCCGCTGCCATGCCTCCCTCCCCCATGGCTAACTCCCGCCTCCCTGCGGCTCCATCCCGGCTCCCTGCGTCCTGCTGCCATGGTCCCCGCCCCCCTCCGGGATCTCCTGAGCCCTGGGGGGGAAGGGGGGGCACGGCACTGCCTGGCGGGGGTGGTTAATCCGTCGGCTGGTTGTCCTGCTCCAGTACCTAGGGATCGGGGGTGCATGGGGCTGGTGCAGAGATGGAGCTGGGGGTGAGGCCTGGCAGTACGGTGCCCCCCCCACTTCCAACACTGGCTGTGATTCCCCCTCCCCCCCCCAGCTGGAGCTCATCGGGCACAGCGTCTTCGACTTCATCCACCCCTGTGACCAGGAAGAGCTGCAGGATGTGCTGAGCCCCCGGCAGGGTGAGTGGCCCCCATTGTTCCCCCAACCCCTCCCTAGCAGGGGGAGCCCCCCCGGTTCCCTCTGGCAGGGGAGCCCCTCCCTCCCCCCCCCCCCCCCCCGTAGGGTGAGGAGCACTCCCTTGTGGTTCTCCTACCCCAGCAGGAAGACTTCCCCTCTGCGGGTCCCCCAGTTCCCCATCCCAGGCAGAGCGATCACCCGCCATGGGTCCCCCAATCCTCCTGGCAAGGTGAGAGCCCCCCATGTTCCCCCTTAACCCCCCCCCGAAAGGGCGAGTGCCCCCCCAGTTCCCCCAACTCCCCTAGCAGGATTAATGTCCCCCCCCAACCTCCCTGCTCCTGGCAAGCTGAGTGCCTCCCTGTAGCCCCCCTCCAGGGTAAGTGCTCCCCTACGCTCCACCCCTAGTTTCTCCCCTAGCAGGATGCGCACTCTCCCCGTGACCCCCCATCCCTCCTCCTATTGCCCCCCCAGGTTGAGTGCCCCCTTTGCAGGGCAAGTGGTCCCCCAGCCCCCACCTTCCCCAGGTCCCCATGTCAGTCCCCTCTCAACCCCTCTGTATCCCAGATGCGCCCCATCTACTCAGTACCCCTCCAGCAGCCCCCCCCCCGTGTCACATGCAGGCCCTGTACCGCCCCTCGAGATTACCCTCCCCTCAGTCCCACGCCCTCCGCTGCCCCTCTCCCCCACGGGGCACCCGCTGACGCTGTCCTGCCCCCTCCCTTGCCGCAGGCTTCTCTAAGAAGAAGGAGGTGAAGACGGAGCGCAGCTTCTCCCTGCGCATGAAGAGCACCCTGACCAGCAGGGGGCGCACCGTCAACCTCAAGTCCGCCACCTGGAAGGTCCGGCGCAGGGGAGATGGCCGCAGCCGGGGCGGCCCTCGGCTCTAGAACAGATGGGGGAGGGGGGAAGGGAATGGGTTCTAGAGCAGTCCAGAGCACCTTGGAACTCTGCCCTGGCTCAGCGTGGGCAGGGGTTGCTATGGAGACAGCGTCCGAGTGGCTGTGCAAACGGGGTTCTAGGACTGCGACTAGGCAATGGGGTTCTAGAGCTGGGTGGCTGTGTGGGCCTGGGGCCGGGGTGGGTTGCTATGGAAACCGGGCTCCAGAAGCGCTTGTATACAGGTTCCCAAGCTGCACTGGGGTGAGATGGGCATGGAGACAGTCTTCTGGAGACAGTGCAGGGGGGGGGGGAGAGCCCAACGGAAGCAGGGTCCTAGAACAGCGGTGGGTGTGTCGCTATGGAAACCGTGTTCTAGAGAACTTGCCGGGTGCATCATGGGAAGGAGGTTCTGAAACGGGGAGGGGAGGAGGTTGGCATGGATACGGATTTCTGAACAGCCGTGGGTGGGTTGCTAGGAAACGGGGGTTCTAGAGCAGCAGGGGGCAGCGCGGATATGGGTTCTAGCACCGGGCGGAGGGTGTGGACGTGAACTTCTGGAGCAGCTGCGGGTGGGTTGCTATGGAAACAGGGTTCTAGAAAAGAATGGGGGGGTTTAGGATGACAACGGAGTTCTAGAACAGCGGGGGGGGAAGGGTTTTGGAACGGGTGAGCGGGTTGTCATGGAGACGGCGTTCTAGACCCCTCTGGCATGGCATCCCAGGCGAGGTGTCGGATGTGGAGCCGGGCGCGGGAGGGATCTGACTGCCCCCCCCCACCCCCAGGTGCTGCACTGTGCTGGCCACATGCGGTCCTACACGCCGGCACGGGAGGGGCCAGAGGAGGCAGAGGGGGGGTACGTGGAGCCCCCCCTGCGCTGCCTGATGCTGATCTGCGAGGCCATCCCCCACCCGGCCAACATCGAGACCCCCCTGGACAGCAGCACCTTCCTCAGCCAGCACAGCATGGACATGAAGTTCACCTACTGCGACGAGAGGTGAGAGGGCGTGGCTAATGGGAGCCCCGCCCCCACTGGGTCCCCACCCTCACCCCACCCCCGCCAGGGGCCCTGCCCTCCCAGCTCCCTTCCCCACCCAGCGAGGGCACAGCCCCAGCGTACCCCCCCGCCCTTCCCTCTCCTTTACGTTGCTCTCATGGGGGTTTCTTCCCTGGGGTGCCCTGTGTTCACCCCACGCTGCTCATAGGCCCTCCCCTCTGCTCTGCTGTATATTCATCCCCTCCCCCACAGGACCCCCTCCTTTCTCCCCCTTGAAGCCTGAGTCCCCCCTCCCACTCTGACACTCTGGGAGTGGGCACTGGGGCACTGGCTGGCCTGACGTTGCTCAGGATTCGCGGGGGTACTCCGAGCTTTGTGGGATCCGGCTGGGATGGAGGGGGAGGGTCGATACTGGAGTGGGGGGGGGGGGAGGATGCCTTGCTGATTTCCCCTCCCCCCGTCTCCTGGGCAGGATTGCAGAGGTGGCAGGATACACGCCCGAAGAGCTGCTGGGCTGCTCTATCTACGAGTACATCCATGCCCTGGACTCCGACTCCGTCAGCAAGAGCATCCACACCCGTAAGTAACCCCCCGGGCACCCCTTCCCCATCCTCTGCAACGACAGTGAGAGCCCCCCAGATCTCCCTGCTCTGAAAGCCTTCCCACCCGCTGCTGCTGCTGAAGGAGAATCCCCATTCGTTGTGAGCAGTACTGGGGCTATGACACACGGAGGAGCAGTTCCCAGTGCATCTGGCAGGGGGCGAAAATGCACCGCCTAGCCAGTGTGTTTGCTTTCTATGGGAGGCGATCTGTCTCGCTTGGTGCACACCCCCTCTTAATGCAGAGCATGGCCTTCCAGCCTGGTCTCCCATCCCCACCGCTGCCTCGCGCCAGTGCAAGAGCCTCCTTTCCTACTGCCCCCCATCTCTGGCCATCCCGTCCGTCTGTGCCGTTCCTCAGGCCGTCTGTCCGTCCTCTCTCTCTTTCTGTGTCCACCCGGGCCCTCTCTCTCTGCCCCGCTTTTCTGTCTGTCTCTCTGTCCCGCCGTGTCCCGTGCCGTCTCTGTCTCCTGCCCCATCCCATCCCGTGGGTGGCTCTGACCCCTCCGCTCCTCCCCGCAGTGCTGAGCAAAGGGCAGGCGGTGACAGGCCAGTACCGCTTCCTGGCCAAGAGCGGGGGCTACCTGTGGGCCCAGACCCAGGCCACCGTCATCTCCAACAGCAAGAACTCCCAGCCCGAGAGTGTCGTCTGCGTCCACTTCGTCCTCAGGTGGGGGGGGCCGGGATGTTGGGGAGTGGGCGGGGCTTGTCTTCTGTGAGTGGGAGGAGTCATGTCCTAGGCCTCTCCGTGATGGGCAGCCGTTCTGAGCAGACTGGCCCTTGGCCACTCCTGCTCAGTGTGGCCCCGCTGGTTTGGGGGTGCTGGGCTTTGCTGGGGAGGTGACAATGGGCATAAATTGCTCCGTATCCTTTGGCTGAGCTGGCAGAGCCGAGCTGTGGGAAATCCACAGCGCCCAGGGCTTTCTGGCCCCTCAGCCTATCCCACACAGAACCCAGATTGTCTTGCGCCAGCGGAGTAGAAGGAGAATCCCTATCTGCTGACAGCAGTATAGGGGCCATGACACACAGTAGAGCGCTTCCGACTGCATCCTGCAGTGCTGGAGCTGGTGTGAGCTGCTGGCCCCTGACACCTGTGGAAACAGGGCTCCTCCCCTCACTCCTCCCTCCCCCCATCCTGTTCCCCTTACAGCCAGGTGGAGGAGATGGGTGTGGTGCTGTCACTGGAGCAGACCGAACGCCAGGGTGAGGGGCGGCGCTTGCCTCCAGATCCTGACCCAGCCAGCCAAGCCAACGGCAGCCCCGAGGAACTGGACCCGGACACAGGGGAGACCATCCTTAACCTCAGCTTCGGTATGGAGCATGGCAAAAGGGAGCCAGTCGAGGGTAGGGGTAGGGTGGCAGAGATGAGGGGTGGGGGCAGATCTCCGGGTCCCAGGGCAGGGCGGAGAGTCGGGGGCTGGCGGGACCCCCCACAAGGGACCGCTTGAGGGGCAGCGAGGGGGTTGGGCTGGGGGGGGAGCTGTGTCCATGTCACTCACCCCCGTGACGCTGGTCCCCGTAGAGCGGCAGGGTCCCCGGCTCCTGGCCTTCCTGCGCCCGGCCCACGTGAGCGAGGTGGAGCTGCAGCGTGACCCGCGCCGGTTCTGCAGCCCCGACCTGCAGCGGCTGCTGGGGCCCATCTTCGACCCGCCTGGAGCCCGGGCCAGTGGGGGGGCCGCCCCACGCACACGGCCCTCCCCCGAGCCCGGTCCGCAGCCGCAGGATGCTGCCAAGGGCACTGCTCCGGTAAGGGACCTCTTGTGGGGCAGCGAGGGGGCTGGGCTATGGGGGGAGGGGGAGCAGGGAGCTGTGTCCATGGGAGGAGAGGGGGTCTGTGCGTGGCGGGGTGGAGGATAGCAGGGGGATGGGGGCTGGGGGCTGCACTGAGGGGAATGTTCTCCGTGGTGGCAGCGGAAGGGCTGTCAATATAGTGGGGAGAAGAGGAGGTGGGGCTGCATCAATGGGGGCAGCAGGGGGGGGGGGCAGGGGAGCCTGGGGGCAGGGGGGGGAGGGGTGGGGGCTGTGGGGGGAGGGGCTGGGGGCCTGTGGGAATGGGGGCAGCAGGGGAGGGAGGGGGTTGTGGGGGGAGGGGCTGGGGGCCTGTGGGAATGGGGGCAGCAGGGGAGGGAGGGGGTGGGGGTTGTGGGGGGAGGGGCTGGGGGCCTGTGGGAATGGGGCAGCAGGGGAGGGAGGGGGAGGGGTTGTGGGGGGAGGGGCTGGGGGCCTGTGGGAATGGGGCAGCAGGGGAGGGAGGGGGTTGTGGGGGGGAGGGGTTGTGGGGGCAGCAGGGGAGGGAGGGGGAGGGGCTGGGGGCCTGTGGGAATGGGGCAGCAGGGGAGGGAGGGGGGAGGGGTTGTGGGGGGGAGGGGCTGGGGGCCTGTGGGAATGGGGGCAGCAGGGGAGAGGGGGAGGGAGGGGGGGAGGGGGGAGTGGGGGGGAGGGGCTGGGGGCCTGTGGGAATGGGGCAGCAGGGGAGGGAGGGGGAGGGGCTGGGGGCCTGTGGGAGGGGAGGGGGAGGGAGGGGGTAGGGGGGGGGGGAGGGGTGGGGGGCAGCAGGGGAGGGGGGGGAGGGGCTGGGGGCCTGTGGGAATGGGGCAGCAGGGGAGGGAGGGGGAGGGGCTGGGGGCCTGTGGGAATGGGGCAGCAGGGGAGGGAGGGGGAGGGGCTGGGGGCCTGTGGGAATGGGGCTAGCAGGGGCCGGAGCCATGAAGAGAGGGTGCCCACGTGGCCCGTGCTCCGTCCCTTTGCCCGTCGCCCCCAGGCCGAGCTGCCCTTCGACATGCAGGACGTGCAGAAGCTCTTCGCCTCCACCCAGGAGGCCGTGGAGACGGCGCTGCAGGTACTGGGGGGGGCCAGTGACCCCTGTTGCCCAGGGACTCTGTCCCCTCAGGGCTCCCAGCTCCCTTCTCCCTCCGGCCCCGGTTCCTGCCTCCTGGAGCCATACGTGTGGTCTTGCCCCCAGGGGCCTTGCCCCAGAGGTGGCTGCATCTTGGGGCAGGGTGGGGGTTAATGCTGGGCTGCCCCTGCAGGATTACGAGGCGCTCGACCTGGAGATGCTGGCTCCGTACATCTCGATGGACGACGATTTCCAGCTCAGCGGCACCGAGCAGCCCCCCTGGCTGGCCGAGAAGCGGGGCGATCCTGCTGCGGCCAGGAGAAAGGGCCCCCCGCTGCCACCGGCCTCGCCCCCGCCACGGCCCCGCTCCAGCAGCTTCCATGGGGTGTCTGGCCGTGAACCTGACCTGCCCGGCTTGCTCCGTTGGGGCAGCGAGACCAGCCTGAGCCAGACCCGGTCCCTTCAGCCCCCGGAAGAGGAGCCCATGGACCTGGAGGGGCCAATGGTGCCCCCAGGAGGCAACCAGAAGGATTACCGTGCCTCCCACATGGGGGCTAGGAAGAGGTGAGAGGGTGGGGTATGAACCACTGGGGCCATGACCCATCCCAGCCACCCCCAATCAGACCCATGTAGCCCGGCACCCCTGTCCAATTTTTAACCCTAGTCAATTCCTGCAGCAGGGAGTCCCACCGGTACATTCTTTGCTTCCTTTGGCCCACGTGACGTTTGTCAGCCTTGTGGTTGCCCTGCCCTGGGTCCCTCTTGTAGTGAGGTGGGTCAGCCAATTCCTTCCATGCCCCTTTTACCCCCCTGTTACCTCTCTGATCTGCAGGGCCCTGGAGCTGAGCCTGGAGGAGGAAGGGACTGACTTCCTGGAGGTGGTGCCCCTGAAGCGCTCCCACAGTTCTGAGTCTGATGGCTTCTTGCTGCCTTCCCTGAATCTGGTACGTCTGGTGGGGGCCAGGCCAGGCAGATCCAGGGAAAGGACGGAGGGAGGGGGCCGGGTGAGGGAATGGGGCGGGAGGATATATTGGAGGTAGGGTGGATGTGGATTAGCCTGAGGGAATGCCAGGGGGCTGAGTGGGAGGAGACTCGGTCAGGGGACAGCCTGGAGGAGTTGGGGAGGCAGGGCTGATTGATGCTCTCAATTGCACCCCCAGGGTTTCCTGCTGAGTGTGGAGGAGGGGCTGGAAGCTGGCGCCCCCCGGTGCAGCACAGTGGTAGGTCGGAAGACGCTGGGCCTGGAGGAACCAATGGGTGAGTTCCACACGACCGGGGAGCTCACTGTGGCTACGTCTACACTGGCATGATTTCCGTTAAAAGCATTTGTGGAAAAGCGCGTCCAGATTGGCAGGATGCAGTACTATGCTGTCTACACTGGCCCTTTTGCACAAAAGTCTTTCGGAAAAAGACTTTTGCCCGAACGGGAGCAGCATAGTATGACATGAGATTACAGTATAATCTTACATGAGATTGTCAGTGCTTTTCCGGAAATTCAAGCGGCCAGTGTAGACAGCTGGCAAGTTTTTCCGGAAAAGCCGCTGATTTTCCGGAACAACTTGCCAGTCTAGATACAGCCTGTGAGGCACGGTGGGGGACGCCGGGATACAGCCGATCTTGTCTCCCCAGCAGGCACCCTGGGAGGGGTTTCCTTCCTGAGCCCCCTGCATGAGGGCAGGGACCTAGCTGAGGTCACTGTAAATGCTGCTGGCAGCCGGGCCCAGCCTGGAGTCCTGTTTCTGGGGCTTTGGGAGAATCAACTAGCAGCGCAGGGCATATAGAACTGATCAGTTCTGGCTGCATCCAGCAGAGGGCAGCAGCACACTTACTGGCTAGCTCTGCTGCTGGCGTCCTTTGCTACACCTGTCTTGTGAACCAGTGGAACTCCCCACCACATGAAATTAATTTCCTCGGTTTTTTTTCTGTTCTCTTCTCCCCCCCCTTTTTTTCTCTACCCCCATTTTGTTACCTTTCACATACTTGCCTCCCGCTCCCTCCAGCCCTGCTGGGAGACATGCTGCCCTTTGTGGTGGATGGTCCAGTGCTCTCTCAGCTGGCCCTGTATGATGGCGAGGACGAGGCCTTGGAGCAGAGCGGCGGGCACTTCCAGCCAGGCGAGGAACTCCTGGGGGAGCTGGACCAGGCCACCTGATGGTCTGGCCCCCCCACCTGACGCTCCCACTCTGCAGATGGGACAAACGGAACCAAACCCGACCCCAGTCTGTCCGGGGTGAGGCGCCTGCCTCTCCCCGCCACCCCCCACCAGCAACACTCACCTGCTCGCCTTCCCCTCCGGGGCCCTGAGAATGCTACCTACCTCAGCCCTGCCCCCCCTGGGCATTCCGTTCCTTAGGCCTCCCCCCGGAAATATTGGGGTGCATGGGGGAGGGGAGCTCGCCAGCCATGCCCTGGGGAATGGCGGCGGGCCCTTTAATGCTGGTCACCCCTTAATGGTGCTAGGGGAATGCTGCCCCCAGGGGCGATGCTGGGGATTGCAATATAAGCCAACCAAATGGGGGAGGGGGCAGTTCCCTCCCCGCCCTCTTTCTCCTCCCCCCACTGGTGCTCTGAAGCCACATCCGGACCAGGGAACCAGGCTGTTGTGCTGGCTGGATTTTGGCCCCAAGAGCGGGGGGGACGTCAGTTGGGCTGACGATGGGATATGGACGCCCCTCCCCCCCATCCTCCCTGCTCGGGGTGGTGGTGCAGGGTGGGGTCACTTTCAGCCCGTCCAGTCGGGAGGAGGGTCAGGATTGACTCTCCCTCTATTCTGTTCCCCCCACTCCACCAGACCCCCCCCCATTTCCCTGTCCTAGCTGGGACCACCCAGGGGGTGGGGCTGCTCATCCCCCCCTCTCCTCTCCCCCCATCCTTACCCAGAATCCTCCTGGTGCCTCTTGCCACATTTACCTCAGCGATGCCCTCTCTTCTTGCCCCCGAGGGGGGAGGGAGCACAATGGGCCGGGGGGGGGGGGGGGAGGACTGATGGACGACACCCCGTCAGTCGCCAACTGGCAGCTATTTGGCCAGAAGCCCAAATCTCTCTGTTTTGCAGTGGCCAAAACTGTGGCTTTGGTAGCCACGGCGTAAATGCTGCAGAGGCCAACGAAGCGGGGACGCAGTTCCCCCTCTCCCCCGTCTTTCAGCCTCTCGGCAGCTTGTTTCCAAAGCCTCCTGTGGCCCTGTCTGAGCAGAGAAATAGGGGGAGGAGGCAGAAAGATCCCATGTAATGGGCTGTTTTTAAGCTTTGTTTCTGGTTGCTTCGGGAACAAGAGCATCTCCAACCTGGCCCACAAGGAACGTAGGATGCATGAGGAGGGACATCGTAGGCAGGGGAAATTATCCTGTTCCTAGAGAAATCCCATATCAGGGTTTCAAAACCACCCTGGATTCCCTCTCCCCCCCTCCATGTTTTTATTCTTTCTTCAATCCCCAGTTCTCCTTCCACTTGGCTAGGGGGAATCCTCATTCCTCAAGCCCAGTTTGAACAAATTTTTCAGGCACTGGGATGTTTTCCTACATGCTCTGGAATTAAACAGGGCAGAATCGATCAGTGGTTTTCAGCCTGTGGTTCACCTGCTCCCGGGACTCTGCAGACTGGGTCCGTACCACCATTTGAAGCGTGTTAGGAGGGCGCCCATGAAAAAAGGTTGAAAACCACTGAACAATGACAGCATTCTTATCTGGCCTTACGTCAGGATTGTGTTTTTACTGGTGGGCCAACCTCAAATGTGGATGAAACACTTGGATAAAATTAGACCCATGTAGCTTATTTCCCTGCGTATACAGGAATAAGCTATCCCAAGATAAACCCCTTTTTCCTGGGATGACTGGTCCCTCCCAAAAGGTGTTGTACGGAATTAACTAGTTAAGAAGGAGCATTTCTTGTGTGACATAATCCTCCATTTTCCTAGCTAATCAATCAGATGCGCTTCTCCAGGCCTTGTCCCGGTGGGGTTTGATTCCCCACAGGGAAAACTGAACTAGATCTATGTTCAAAATCCCAGTTTCCACTTTTCTCCCTTTTCCAAGCCACTTCGTGGGAAAGTTTCACTATTATTTCAATTCACTGAACAGAAGTTGGGGTTTTATTTTCCTTGAGTTGTCTTTACCAAAATGAGAGGAGGGGACTTGCTTCAGTGGAAAATCTCTCGCGTGGTATTAAATTGGACTCGCCCACAATAGGGATGGTGGCAGCAGTGGGATAGTGGACGATATGTCCACCCTGGTTCCTTGTGCCATCACTTGTGCTTGCGCAGAGTTTACACTCCTAGCTGGGCACCAGGATTGATGGCTGCACGGGGTGAATCAAATTTTTTCCCATTAATGGCTGTGGGTTTTCTTTTTTCCCAGATGCCCATTTAAACAGTGATGGACATGTTTCCTCTACCTCCCCTTTCTACCCGTATTTCCCTGGGGGACCTGTCCCCCAGGCGTTAATTTTCCAGCTGCCAGTTTCCAATGCCAGCCACTGGGAAGGAAGGTTGCCAGTTTTGGGTGGATGTGTCCCTGAAGGTTTCATCACGTGACATACTCTTTAATTAAAGATGAATTTTGAATTCCTGGAGACCCCAGGACAATCCTGGATGGTTGGCAACCCTAGTGGAAAATGGGGAGAGGGAGGAGAAGAGGGGGCTGAGCCGAGCCCCACCTGGGCCGCCATGTTTCAATACTGACTGTTAATTGCGTTGCGAACGCAGCGCATACGCGCGCACACACAAAACACACGCACAATCTGTAGACGGGCTCCGCCCATCCAGGCAGCTGTTCAGAGCCGCACATGGCCACACGCACAGACCGAAGGCCTTCTCCGAGCCTGGGGGAGGACGTGCCCAGGGCTGGGGGGCAGGGCCGCGTGCCCCTTTCTCCGGCCACGGCCCCGCCCTGCCATCCCGGCGCCGGCAGTTTTGGTTTTGTTTCGTTGATTTCATTTTCCGAGATTGTGGTGCTCATTTTCTTCCTGTTGTTGTTGTTGTTCTTGTAGGGTTAGCGTTTTCCCTGTTGTTGGGTTGTTACGCGTGCACTCCGCCTCAAAGCCTGGCACCCCCTCGTCAGCCCTGCCATTGGGGGTGTATGACGCCCTCTTTCCACCCTCCTCTCTTCCAGTGGGGTATGGACAGGGAATGGGTGGCAGCAGTGAGTTCCCTGTTCTGTTCATTCCCTCTGGGGTACCTAGCATTGGCTGCTGTTGGAAGACAGGATGCATGACAATGGGGATCCAAGTTAGTCCCCCCCCAAATTCCTGGGGTATTTATCCTACCCCATGGCAGCTATTTCACAACGGGGCAACCCTCTTTTAGGACCACTCCTTTCTTAATTGGGGGGGGGGGGTTAAAACTGCTGTGGCTGAGATGTACTTGGATCTGCTCTGGCCCTCCTGTAATTTGGGGAGGGGGGCGGTCTGTGGAAGATGGGGAAATGGGATTACTCCTGTAGAGCGTCACCCCCCCCAGTTGTTTTGCATTACAACGGAGCAGTTTCTTGCATTGAGGGGGGGCTTTTGGCCTGGTGTCCTCACAGTCCCTCTCCCCCCCCCCCCCGCCTTTGTTCCTTCCTCTGGGCCCAGAAGCCCAGGGTCTAACACTCTGGGGGTGGGGTAAGGGCGGGAGGGGCCTGATTCTGATCCCGCTGATGCAGTGGGAAGCAGGCGGGAACCCCGCTGTAGTCTCTGGTGGTGGAATTGGTGTGAATCAGGAGGGATCCCAGTGGGGTTGAAAGCCACGTAGCTGTGATGGGAGCTCAGGACCGGGCTGCCAGAGGAAGGATTTCTGGTGAGGGGGGCAGCCCCAGAGTGGGGCAGAGGGGTTTGCCTGGTGCCAGGCTTTGGGGCGTGTGTATTTTTTTTCTATTGTCGTCTGTCCCCGTGTGCGTCCGGTTTCTTTCAGGGCTGGACTCTCCTCTGGCCCCCTCTGGACCTATCGCTGTCGTGAGCTATAAACATGTCTGGTAACAAACCTCGGCTTGCCTTGTCATTGGCTGCAGGGCCTGGGGGGGGACCACAGGAAAGGGGAGCTCTCGGTGCCTACGGGTGGAGGGCTGGATTGGCGCTCTTACAAAATCAGCCGGGGGCGAACTGGCACCTGGAAGTGGCTCGTTTCTCTGGGCACATCTACGCAGCAGGGCTAAAGTCGGAATAAGCTGCGCAACTTTGGCTGTGTTGATTGCGTAGCTGAAGTCGAAAGAGCTTCACTTGGCTTTTGGTGCTGCCTGCACAGCAGGAAGTGGAAGAGGGAAACCACTCTTCCTCCCCCTCCCCTTGCCCCTCGTGAAATGAGAGTGACAGGAGTCGGGGTAAGAAATCCTCCCGTTTGACGGTACGGTGAAATAAAGGCTTGTAGTGTAGATGCGCATTTTGTTATTCCAAAATAATGCTGCTGTGTAGACGTACCCTCTGGCTCTAACCACTAGACCCCAGAGCCAGGGATCGGACCCAGGAGTCCTGGCTCCCTGCCCCTCTGTGTTCTAACTCACGCATGTTCTGACCGAAGGCCCAGTCTGGACGAAGAACCCCTCAGAAGTGGGGGTAAGAGGAGTGTGGATGCCAGGTGTTTATTCCCAACCAGGCTGGAAGGGGAGGGAGTGAGGTGAGGGACCAGAACTGAGGCTCTAGGAGCTCTGCCACGGCCGTGCTCTATGACCTGCAGCTCACCCCCTTTTCTGTGCCTCAGTTTCCCTCAACACCTGCTAAATGCCTTGTGTGCATCTTGCCTGCCTCTTGTAAGGAGGGTGGGAGGCTGCATTGCCAGCATGTGGAGAAAGGGGTGAGGTTGTTGGGTGAACCCCCCCCATCGCCCGCTCCGATAATCAGCTGCCGGCTGAGCGTATGCACCCCCGGGCACGGCAGGCAGCGGCAAAACCCTGCTTCTCCTAAGGGGGCAGGGGCCCCTTAAGACAGAGCCGCCAGGCTTGTCATGGGCTCTCGGGCCACTTCCAGGCCAGCCCCAGGCCCTGCTGCTGCCGTGCACGGCCCAGCTGGCTGGAGCTACCCAGGCAGTTGGATCCAGGGGTGAGGGAGGCGGTGCCCATAGGGGGCACTGAGGGGAGGCGCAGTAAAGGGCCGGCCAAGCTCACCCCTCCGGCCAGGGCAGACTCCAGCATCCTTTGGAGCCAGGCCTGGTGAGGAACGGGGCACTGCCTGCTCCCTCCTTAGCCTGGCTGGGGTTTTATCCCTGCTTGCTGGAGTACAAGCCATGGGTGATGCAAGGTGCTTGGAATCAGCCCTTCTGGGACCCAGAAAATCACTGGGCTTGAACCTGCCACTCCCCAGGTGCTGGGCTAGCTCACCTACCTCTCGGCCAGTAGGGGGCATCAGAGCACTTCGAGGGGGGTACAGTCCCCGCATCTGTTCATCCTGTACCTAGAGGTACATCTGCATCTGCGGGGACCAGCAAAGTCTGGCTACTAAACAGAGTGAAGGGCGCCCCCTGCTGCATCACCCATGGCACAACCCCCCCCCCCCCCAGCAGTGGGAGAGTGAGAGAAGAGTGCCCCCTGCTGGGTCCTAGCTGGCTTCCTGCAGCACCTAGACTTCCATCTATACTCAAGTGATGCAGTGACCCAGCTGTACCAGGAGCAGCAGACGCTTCCTAAAAGAGCCACGGCCCCTCCTCCTGAGGCCCCACCTCCTCTCCTTGGGCGGGGCCCCACCCTTGCACCATTCTTGGAGGGTCCTGTCCTCATGCCACCCATTCTTGGAGGGCCCTGCCTCCAACCTGCTTCTTCCCTGACATTTCCCCCACCACACACGCTCCTCTCCCCCTCCTCGCTCACCCTCGTGGCTCTCACATGCAGCCACGGCACTTTTACAAGTGAGGGGCCCTGGCTGGAGCACCAGATACAGCAGCACTCGCTCTCCCTCCTGCTCCCTGGCTGGAACGCAGGGTGGGGAGAGCTGTGGAGGGTTGCGGGGGGTGGGCCTGGGTGCAAAGTGCGTGGGCCACAGCCCACTCAGGCCCACCCGTGGCTACGCTCCTGCCATTTGGGCACTGACTGTGCAGCCCCCGTCTCTCTCTCCCAGCATAAATCTGGCCATTTACCAGCTCTGGGATCTCAATTCCCTGGGCCGGGGGGCTCAAACTTCATTGTACCATGATCCCCAACCATGAAAATTACGACAGGATCCCCGGAGGTGGGACTGAAGGCTGAGTCTGCCTGCCTGTGCAGGGTGGCCAAAGTCGAAGCCACGGGAGGAGCAGTCAAAGTCCAAGAGCATCAGCCCTGGTGGGAGGCCTCTAAGCTGAGCCCCACCACCCAGAGCTAACGGCCTGGAGCTCTGGCCCTGGGCAGGGGGCTTTGGACTTCAGCTTTGGCCGAGGGCTGTGGGGCTCGGGCCAGGCCTCGTGACCCCATATCAATGGGGTCATGACCCACTTTGTGGTCCCGACCCACAGTTGAGAATCGCTGCCCTAGACGAATGACCCAAGCTGTGGCCCTTTCCTGGAGAGATGGGTCAAGATGCAGGTTTGACCCAGGGAGCGATTGCAGGCTGCCCTTGTAGAGGGTCTAGATGATCACATGCTGGAAAAGGCTGGAAAAAGCCAACCGTCTGCAGTCAGATGGCCTCCTCCAGCCATGGGGACAGCTCCAGCAAAATCTAGCACCGTGGCCTAGTATGTACAGCACTGGACTGAGACCACTCAGGGCGCCTGGGTTCTGTTCCTGACTCCAAGGTGACCCAGGGCGAGTCACTTCCTCACTCTGAGCCTCAGTTTCCCCATCGGTAAAATAAGGATATTTGATCTCTGCAAAGTGCTTTGAGCTGTACCTGTGACAAGCACTAGATAAGAGGCAGGGATGATATTCTTCTTCCAGATTAGATGCTGTGGGGGAGCCATCCCATGCCTCAGAGCGGGGCTTGCAGTGCTCAGCTAAGCCACATGTTCTCCCCAAAGCTGGGGGTCTGATGTGGGGAATGACAACCACATGCCCCGTCCTGCCTCAGCTCAGAGCCCACGGCACTCCTCAAAGCCAGGAGCTTTGGGATGGGGCCGTACCTCTCTGCCCCTGCTGAGGTCCTGTGACCCCACGGCCACGCACCCCAGGATGGGACTCTGGAAGACTGGGCCCCCCATGTTGGCTCAGGGATAGTCTCTTGCTGCTGCCCAATCATAACCAACCTGCCACAGGTTCTGATCTAGTCCCTAGTGCTACCCAATCACCACCACCCAGCTTGATACTGTCCAATCGCGCCCCCACCCAGGTGCCACCCAATCACACCTCCTCCCTGGGGTGCCACCCAATCACATCTCCTCCCCCTGGTGCCACCCAATCACACTTCCTCCCTGCGGTGCCACCCAATCACACCTCCTCCCCCAGGTGCCACTCAATCACACCTCCTCCCCCAGGTGCCACCCAATCACACCTCCTCCCTGGGGTGCCACCCAATCACACCTCCTCCCCGGGGTGCCACCCAATCACATCTCCTCCCCCTGGTGCCACCCAATCACACCTCCTCCCTGGGGTGCCACCCAATCACACCTCCTCCCTGGGGTGCCACCCAATCACACCTCCTCCCCCAGGTGCCACCCAATCACACCTCCTCCCTGGGGTGCCACCCAATCACACCTCCTCCCTGGGGTGCCACCCAATCACATCTCCTCCCCCTGGTGCCACCCAATCACACCTCCTCCTCCAGGTGCCACCCAATCACACCTCCTCCCTGCGGTGCCACCCAATCACATCTCCTCCCCCTGGTGCCACCCAATCACACCTCCTCCCTGCGGTGCCACCCAATCACACCTCCTCCCCCTGGTGCCACCCAATCACACCTCCTCCCCCAGGTGCCACCCAATCACACCTCCTCCCTGGGGTGCCACCCAATCACACCTCCTCCCCCAGGTGCCACCCAATCACACCTCCTCCCTGGGGTGCCACCCAATCACACCTCCTCCCCCAGGTGCCACCCAATCACACCTCCTCCCTGCGGTGCCACCCAATCACATCTCCTCCCCCTGGTGCCACCCAATCACACCTCCTCCCCCAGGTGCCACCCAATCACACCTCCTCCCTGGGGTGCCACCCAATCACACCTCCTCCCTGCAGTGCCACCCAATCACACCTCCTCCCCCTGGTGCCACCCAATCACACCTCCTCCCCCTGGTGCCACCCAATCACATCTCCTCCCCCTGGTGCCACCCAATCACACCTCCTCCCCCAGGTGCCACCCAATCACACCTCCTCCCTGGGGTGCCACCCAATCACACCTCCTCCTCCAGGTGCCACCCAATCACATCTCCTCCCCCTGGTGCCACCCAATCACACCTCCTCCTCCAGGTGCCACCCAATCACATCTCCTCCCCCTGGTGCCACCCAATCACACCTCCTCCCCCTGGTGCCACCCAATCACACCTCCTCCCCCTGGTGCCACCCAATCACATCTCCCTGGGGTGCCACCCAATCATGCCCCACCCTGCTGTCGTCCAATCACGTGCCTCCCTTTGCCACTACCCAGTCATGCCCCGCCCCCCAGCCCAAGGGACAGCTAATCTCCTCCAACGTGGCACCGCCCAATGGGGCCTTGGGGGGGGGGGGCATGGCCACTCTAGCCTCCCTTCCCGGGACTCTATGGTGCAGAGTCGCGCTCCCCAGCCTCTCTATGGCTGGGCCCCGGGCCCCGCCTCCTCCTCAGTGCGCGCGCGCGCGGGGGAGCGTTTGCGACCTTCCCCGCGAGCCCCTCCCCTCCCCCTTGGCGTTTGCGGCAGCGCTCGGCGCCGGGGCGGTTGGGCGCGCGCGGTTGCTAGGGTCGCTTTACGGCCCGGCGATGGCGGAGGGAGAGCGGGCGGAGCAGAGCGGAGGCCCCGGGCGGACCCCCCGGGAGGGGGAGGCAGGGGCGCCGGAGCGGGCGGAGACCCTCAAGTGCCAGGCCAACGAGTACTTCAAAGGTAGCGGGGGGCTGCCACATAGGGAGCCATGGGCGGGAAGCGGTGGGGGGAGGGGCTGCCAGATAGGGAGCCATGGGGGGAGGGGCTGCCACATAGGAGCCATGGGCGGGAAGCGGTGGGGGGAGGGGCTGCCAGATGGGGAGCCATGGGGGGGAGGGGCTGCCACATGGGGAGCCGTGGGGGGGA
The DNA here is from genome assembly GCF_052426305.1 of Pelodiscus sinensis. Taxonomy (NCBI): domain Eukaryota; kingdom Metazoa; phylum Chordata; order Testudines; family Trionychidae; genus Pelodiscus; species Pelodiscus sinensis. Next base: position 4,253,291 of record NC_143069.1, read on the forward strand.
GGGGCTGCCACATGGGGAGCCGTGGGGGGGAGGGGCTGCCACATGGGGAGCTGTGGGGGGGGAGGGGCTGCCACATGGGGAGTTGTGGGGGGGGAGGGGCTGCCACATGGGGAGCCATTGGAGGGGGGAGTCAGGGAAGGGACCCCTAGATGGAGACCCAGAGACTATGTGGCAGGGATGACTGGGCGAGGACCCTGCCAGCTGGGAAGGGCTACCAGAGAATGAGCCCTGTGGGGGCAAGCAGAGAAGATGGTAGGTAGTCGGAGGCAGCCTGGCCTAGTGGTTAGAACAGTGTGTGCTCTAGTCATGGGGTCCAAGGCCAGAAGGGACCCCTGGGAACAAGTATCCTGACCCCTCGTATTGCACAGGACAGGGAACCACCCCCAAATAATTCCTAGGGCAGATCTCTTTGAAACCCATCCCATCTTGATTTAAACCTGGGGGATTGATTGTAGGGTGTAGTCATTAGAGCTGGGGACTGACGCCTGGTTTTTGTTCCTGGCTGTGCCACTGGCCTGTGGGGTGACCATAGACAGGAAATTTTCCTGCTCTGTGCCCCAGTTTCCCTATCTGTAAAATGGGGTTAATGATATTGACCTGCCTAGTACAGTGTTCTGAGAGCTCCTGATGAAAAGCACTAGCGAAGAGCTCAAGATTTTCATCCTCGCTATTGATTGTTGCGCTCAGGACAGAGGCCTCATGCAAGCAGTGGAGACTTGGCCCCTTTGGAACTCCGTTTGCGAGGGAAGTGGGGCAACAGGAAGGGCATTATGGCTTAAGAGCAAATGCTTTCCCCTTCTGTTGCTCTTTATTCAGGATATCCAAGTCGTTTGCAGATTTGTTAATTAGCTGCTACATCGCCCTAGGGTGAGGGAAGTGACTTATTCAGGGTCACCTAGGCAGTCTGTAGCAAAGTAGAGAGTAGAACCCAGGAGTTCCAGTGCAAAGTTCTCTCTTGTAATCACGGAGGCCTGCTCTGCACTTGAACGTTTTACCGTTACCATTATTGTGACTCAGGAAGTGATTTTTTTTTTTTTTGTAAATGGGGTTGTGCTGCTCTAACAGTGCTGGTACATTTGAAGTGATTCAGTTTTGATAATACTCATCATTGGGCTAGTAAATCAGAATAAAGGGGCCAAGCTAGGAAAGGGCCTCAGGATGTGTGGGTGTGGAGGGGGGATGGAGGAACAAGGTCAGCATAGTGAGCTGTTGATGGGTTAGTGTTAGAGGAGATGTTGGTCTGTCAGAGGGATTGGTTTTCTACACAGGGCGCTATCTGGAATAGCTGTATAGTGGAATCAGTTTAAAACAAAACCAAAACCAGTGCAAACCTCATGCATGAACTCTTATTTCCATTCAAGCCAGGGTCACTTCAGCTGTTCTTAGATCGGTTACGAATCAGATTAAATTAACCAGAAGCAAGGCCCTCTTAGGTCAAGTGTCCACACAGCAGTGTGCATGGGTTTAACTACATTGGTATCCAGTGTAACTTTAACCAATGCAACATTTTTGTCTAGACAGATCCTTATTCCAGATTAAAATCATTCACACACAGTTATTCTGGATTCGCTGTTCTGTTTTAAATCCACATCCTCCCTTATTCTGAAGTTCTTGTGGAGATAAGTGCTTATTCTGAAAAGAGAGTGCCTTTTTCCAGAGCAGTTTGATCTCTTTTGGAACGGGCTTAGGCCAAGCCGCAGCAAGACCCTCTTGTTCTAGGAATAGTGGGCGCACGTATGGAGTTATTCCTGGATGGCTGCTCTGCTTTAAATTTACACCCTACCTAATTCTAAAGTAACTTTCATGTGGAAACAAGTCCTGAGGTGAGGGATGTACTGTCTGATGCAACAGAGGACATATTCCCTCAGGGCTGGATAATAGCGAATGAGATGAAATAAATCAGTGGAGCAAGCTACTGGCAGGAGAAGGAAGGCCTTGCGGATGCGTGTTGCAAATAGGGTACTGGTTCCCATAGGCTCTGAAGGCTTTGGGAGTGGCCTGGCCTCTCCTGGGAGGGATGTGCAGACAAGTGATTTCTCTAGCGACTGTCTGTGTCCTGCCCTCCGGGAGTTGCCTTAAGAGACACCTGCTGTACGGTACAGTCCAAAAGCCGACATGGCCTTCTTGGAAGTGGCCCTGTGTGTGAGCTCTTTAAGGCCCCTTGTCCTTAGGCCTGAGTGTCTTGTGTCCATGGGAGTTTCTGGTAAAAAGAGCCCATCTTGAGAGCCCAACTTTGAAAGCTTTCCAGCAGGAGAGAGCCTCCTTTCTTCCTTGCTCTTTGTCAGTCGTTTCTTTTCACTTTAACCCTTCACTCTGCAGGCAGCCCATCTTGGAAAGCCTGGAAGCCAGGGCCCAACCCTCAGGCACCGCTTTTACCTTTAGATATAATCCCACTGAAGCAGGAGGGAGGATTGTGAAGAAATCTGCACTTCCTGTCCTGGAATGTACATAAAACTTGGCATCGCTGCCCGCTAGGGGAACCAGGACGTACCAGACTGAGTCGGACCCAGTGGGAGATAGTTCCGGCTTCCCATCTCTCCACAGTGGTCAGCGCTGGTAATGTGAAAGTGTTCCAGGTGCACAGTTAACTGATGAGCCTGTGCTCTTTGGTTAACATGCACAGTTACACCCAGCTCCCCCACCTCCATGCGCTGCTGCCTCTGAATCAGAGGCAGCAGCGTGGAGGGCAGGCAGGAACTGGTGTGCACGGTTATACGATTACATAACTAACTGCATTTTAACATTCCTACTCAGCATCAGTTGTTTCCGAGGAAGATACAATGATGGAATTACCTGATCAGAACAGAGACTTCTTCCCTCTCTGTTAGCGATTGGCTCTTGCCCTGAAACAAGAGGCTCATAGCACTTCTACAGATCTTTTGACTCCAGCCTTACCAAAGAGTGGAGAGAGAGAAGTTTTTCTATCTAGATGCTGTTCCCTGGCTTAGTGTATAGTGAGAGCGAGTGATCAGGTATGTCTGTGCAAGAGTTGCAGCCCCTTTGCACGCGCACATGCACACACACGCATGAGTTGTGAGTGCTCCCGGGTTGTTCAAAGGAGTTGCCATAAAGACTGAAGTTAAATGTGTGGTGGAAAGATGACCCAGTGATCATGGTTCTCTAGTTTAGTACTGTAGCGACTGAGATTCACACATTGTGTCTCCATGCTAGTGGGGAAATGAGCACAGCTGTGCCTCATTGCAGGATTGTGAGGGTATGTAAACTAAAGACTGGGAAGTGCTTTGAAATCTAGGGATAAAAGGTATTACCAGGAAGAGAGGTATTACCATGTGCCAAGAGGATCAGAGCCCTAGCTTCCAAGGGGTGGCTAGTTAACGTGTAATGGTATTGTTTAGTGTTTCGGGGAGAGGAAGGGGGGAAGATGCATCATCCCATCTTAAAGGTAAAATTAAGTAATTGATTTTCAGTCCTGAAGGTATCCAGCCTCTTATGCAGGTTCGTATTTTGGGTTTGATACAACTTCAGGTCTGTGATTTGTAACAAACCTGCCACTAGGGGCTTCCTTTGCAGGCCTTTAAGCTATACAGAATTAATTTCTGGAGACTTCACTGCTACGAATGTGTCAGTGATTTCAGAGAAAAGCACAAAATCAGTCAAGGGCCTGGAGGGGCAAATTAGAGAGGGAAACTTGACTAATTTGACCAATTGACAGGTTGGGGGCGGTGCATAATTACCTAGTGGAGTCCATGGCAGAGGATGTTACTGCAACAAGAGGGGATGAAAGAAAGCAAGGGGTGAGTATCAGGGTGAAGATTTCTGCCCTTGGCAGTTGAACTTAACAGGATCTCAACCCACGGAAGGAAAGAAAATTGTATTGGGCCTGGACAAAGTCCTGGAGTAATCACCGTAGTGAAGGGACAGCCTGTGCCCTGTAGTGGATTCAGTGGAGATCTAGAAGCTTGTGCCCTTTAGGCATGTTAGATAGTGGTTAATTCAATAGTCATGTAACATCATCAAATATGATCCGTTACACAACTATTCGATAGTCTCTGGTGGTGGGGCCGGCAGCCAGTGTGCTTCTGGCCTCACTCCTGGGGAGCCCCCTGCCACCCTGAGGGAGGCAACAAGGGGGAGGCAGGTAGTTCAGCAGAGCAGGAAAGCGGGCTCCCCCTGCTTATCGGCTCCCCCCTCCCCTATGTTGCTGCCTCTGATAGAGAAGCAGCAGCACAGGCAGGGGGAGGGAGAAGCGACTTGTGTGCGCTGATACACACAGGGAACTGGCTTGAAAGTCAGCTTCCCCCTCTGATATAGAGGCAGCAAGGGATGTGTGAGCATGTTGATAAGATTAACTAATAAGCCCAGGCTTATCGGTTAATCGGGTGTTCGACTACATGACGTCCCTAGTGCTCTTCACTGTTTCACTGACCTCCATGGTGATCAGTGACCTCATTTAAAAGGGGATTGCTAGGGGGATGGGAGTGCCCAGGGATGTGTCCATGCTAGGTTGCTCTGCGTGGAAGGGGATGCCAGCCAGCCAGCGAGTGTTTCAAATATAGCAGCTGCTGAATCCTGTGGGAAAGCAACAGCCAGCCAGGGCTCTGGCTGGGTGCCTAGTCCTCAGCAAGGGACACAGTCTCCAGGCTTTTCTCTAGCTCTGGGCACTCCAGGCTCTGCCAGGTATTTTGGGGGACTGTTGTGTGGTGGCTTCAGCAGGATCTCTCTGACAGAAGTGGTCGACGCATGAGATGGAGTTAGTGGGCATAGCAACCATGCTGTGTGTTGTCAGCAGGCAAATGGGTGTGCTTTCTCCATATGCTGTCCCAGCCCTGTGCAGATAGTTGGTTCCGCAGGAAGGTCATGGGCTCAGATCAGTGGCAGAAAGGCTCGGCCAATTAGCGTCTCTTACGCTGATTAGGTGCACTGCGTGTATGCTTGTGACAAGGTACCAGCACATTCAACATCAACACGTTCCCTACAAAGAATCAGATATTTATGGGGTGGAGCAACTTACATATTGCCCTTCTGTGCTTCAGGACATCTGTTTGTTACCTCCCCTTTGCTCCTGTTGTCTCAGACAAAACATCCCCCTTTATCCCTTCTGTTAACCAGCATATGCTCTGTTGGGGTTGACCTAGGCTAGCTTTCTGGGATGTTTACGTGAACTTCCACCTGTCTGGGTGGTTCAGCATTAGAATAAATTGTCCAGGGAGGTTGTGGAATCTCCCATTATTGGAGATACTTAAGAGCAGGTTAGACAAACGCCTGTCAGGGATGAACTAGATATTACTTATCCAAGTCCCCTGCACTCATCGCTGGTCTTAGATGATCTCTCGAGAGCCTGTGATCTCTCGGAGTATTGTGTCTTGGCCACACTAGCTGTTTCTTTGCCAAGTTCATGTGGGATGATGAACTTGTGAGCAAGCCCCGTCTTGTTGACAAAATCAGTCTTTGGCTCCTAGCGTGGCCTGGTTTTATTTACCGTGGTCCAGCTCTCAGGCCAGGAGCTCTACCAGAGAAAATCAACCTAAAAGATCCGCAGCTCCAGCGACGAGAATAGCATAGCTGGAGTCGATGTATCTTAAGTTGAATTTCTGCAGCATTCCCATTGCGGGAGGTTGATGGGAGAAACTCTCCTGTTGACTTTCCTTACTCCTCGTCACCCTGTGGAGTACCCAGCAGTCGATTTAGTGGATCCTTATTAGTCCTGCTAAATCGAACCTCGGAAGATCGATTTCAAGAGCGTCGATCTTGGGGTAAGTGTAGACCTGGCCTCTGAGGTCTTGCCCCATGCTGCAGAGGCGCTCTCTCTCTGTGTTTCATTCCCCTGCTTTTTCTCATTTTGGGGGGATGTTTATCCATCATTCCAGAAAAGCATAATTCATGGATTGGAGTCCCCATTCGCAGATTCATGTCCCATCTGTCCTTTGGTCTTCACAGTCCCACATATGAGCCGTAGACAGGTATTAGTTTCCAATTTAGTTTCCATAGGGTGGGCCTGGGAATGTTAGGTCTGGACCTGTGACTGAAGGATGTAATAATATGATGGAGCATTGGAGGGACTCCCCATACCTAAAATATTTACTTTTATGGAATATGGAATAACATAAGAATACCTAGTAATCACCCACGGTTGTGTGATAAGTATCTAACCCTTGTCTATTACCACGGCTTTGTTGATAGTCAAGCCAAACCTTTTCCAGTCTGCTGCTGTCATTTTGCCATTTTCTTTGATAACGCATCCAGCAGCACTGTTCCATTAGGGACATGACGGTGACCTCCTGCACAGTCATGAGGATTAGCGTGAGTGTTCGGGCAGTAGGTTGTGAAGTGACACCCTCTGGAAGGCCCGCTAAGGTGTTTCTACCTCCTCTTGGATTCTATCTCCTCTAACGGTTGTTGAATTAGATTAGCCCTGGCTACCAAAGCACCCTCTGTGCTACTGTGTATGCAAATGTAATTGCATAATGTGGGAAATAACCTCATCATTGATGCTATCAGGAAGAATGAGTTCCGTGAATATGCTTAAGCCACTGGTTGGCCAGAGAGCATGTTTCCCGATTTGCATTGTGTTCTTTACCTTTACGCAGAACCCAGGGCAGGCTTGTTCATGCATTGGGAAATTAGACAATCCCAGTGCACAAACCAAATCATTTACTCGTACCACCTCCGTGACCAGTTCTTTCTGGCCCTTTTTTGTTGGGTTAATGTCAGTAGTCGGGTAGCTGTCACACAGCTGTGCCACAGGCCTGGCTGATTCAGAACCCATTTCTGTCACCAGGAACGCATCAGGCTAGTGTTGCCCCTAAGTGTTGTTTACTAACTTTCCTGCACCGTTGGCTTAATGTACCATTCTAAGCTTGGGTCCACCTTGGGATAACCATCCAAATTTGAATATTTTTACTCTTCCCGCTGTCCATGACTAGCACCCTGTCAGATTTAGCAAACTGTAAGAGATCTGGGGCAGTTCCTGAACCTGTGTTATAAAAGCTGTGCCACTTAAAAAGTGGGCAGATTATGTAGCCTTTTTTGTAACAAGCTTTGTTTGATTACTTCAATTACCCCGTCCCCCTACGCTGCCAGTGAAACATCATTATTTTCTAAACTATTGATCATTGAAAGGAGTGGTGGTGAGGTGTTTGGACCAGTGAGTAATCAGAAGTATGTTATCAACAGTTGTTGCATGTTGGTTAAGCAACAGGCTAATATGCCCCCATGTTTTCACTGCTTTTCCTACCCCATTGATGTTGCTGTTTGTTTTTAATTGTAGGTTTTCAATATATCCTGTATTCCATACAGGGATGCCAAGGGTGGAGCTTCCCAAGACGCCTGTGAAACTTTTTTCCCATCCCTGTTACTTTAAAGGATTTTGAAAATCCTTCCAATGCTATAACTGTACCCTAATCCCAGTCAAGTTGTTGGGGGCATTGCACGGGTGTAGCCCTACTGGTGAAATGTAATTTGTGTGGCACGTCCATCCCACATTTTCCAGGTATTCCGCGTTAGGATGTAGGGATGTGAACGACTAGTCAACTATACGATTAGCAAATGCTTATCGAATAGTTGACACACTAGTCAACTAGTTGCTTCCCCCCCACCCTTTGCTGCCTCTATCAGAAAGAGGCAGCAAGGAGCGGGGGAGAGAAGGGGTCTGGCAACACCGTGTGGAATCTGAGGCCAGACCCCAGACTCCTCGCGGCATTTCAAAGCAGCAGTGCCACATGGAGCCCAGGGTCAGCTGAGGACTCTGAGTCCCCAGCTGACCCTGGGCTCCGTGTGGTGCTGCCACTTTGAAATGCCACGGGAAGTGCTGGGCCAGCGGAGGATTGCTTAAGTCCCCCGCTGGCCCATGCTCCCCACAATGCTTTCGCCTATGAAGTGCTTCTGCCTTCAAAGGCGGAGGCGCCCTTAGGGACTGATCAAATAGTCAATGCAAATTGCCAGTTAATCTAAATTTAACATCCCAGGTAGGAAGATGCCCAATTCGGGCCATGTTTGCAAATGTGGGCATTCTGCTGACAGAGCAGTGCTAGTAGTAGAGTAAGTTGTGGCGATAAGGTCAGTAACATGGTTGGATGTGTCAGTAACAACCGCACATGATACATACGTTCGCTAATGCCTGGCGCCGTTACCCAGTTCCCGTCCATGAGGCCTTCTTCCAACTGGAGATAATGAATGCAAATGGATGCAATGCATGTACCCTCTACCGCAGAGATTCTCCAACTTCATTGGATTGCAAGCCTATCTGATAACCAAAATTACTGCACGACTCCGGGAGGAGGAGATTGAAGCCCGATCCCCACTGTCTTGTTTGGAGGGGGAGCTAAAACCCAAGCCCCACTGATGTGTGTAGGAAGGCCAAAGCCAAAGGCTTTTATCCCAAGTAGAGGGAGCTTGTCTAGCAAGTCTAAGCCAGGTCTTATGACTCCATTAAAATGGGGTTGTCGTGACCCTCTTTGGGGTCCCAACCCACAGTTTGAGAACCTCTGCTCTACATTGATAAAAATTACCCTGTATGTTTGAATGGTTCTTTCCATGTGGCTAATTAGTGCGCTGACAGCTTTCAGCCAATTGACTGCTCCCATGGGTCTGATCGCTTCTCGGCCTTTTGGCTGAGATCAAGTGTATTACGCAGAGTAAGGTTATCTCCCACTACTACTGCCATTGGATGTTCCACTCTTACATGTGTTATAACTGAGCTTTGCCCCTTCTCTCGCATTCCTGCCTCCTTCTCCTGAGCTCGCAGGGGGCCCATTTACAATGGGGAAGATAATTGCAGGTGTGCCAGTTTTCTGCAATAGTTCAGGTTCTGTTCAGGCTCGATCACAGTTTGACATGATCCTTGATTCTTTACTTATAATCAGCCCTCTTTCAGTTCCCCAATGAACATGGTTGGTTGCTTGATTGGGAACGTTCTCTGCACGGCTTAGGGCCGGAGCAGTGCAGCTCCATGCACTTTTAGGGGTAGGGTGCTGCTTGGACAGCGTAGCCTGATGGCCGTCTTCCTCCTCCTTACATTCGGAACAGTCCCTGTGGAATGAGCTTGGCTGGCTGCTTCCAGCACAGTGGGATTATTTGAAATTTCTACCTAAAGCCTCTGGTCACAAGACACGATTGGTTTATTTTTGGATGTTAGCCAGTCCCTCTTGCATGCTGGCTCACTGCCCCCGCACTCAGCACTGCTTGTATTCTGATTAATTTTGTGTCCTGGTAGGGGAACCCCCCCTTCCCAATTGCTTCTCCGTTTTTTTTTTAAAGCTGTGTAATTGTAAACTATGTTTGATGGCTCTACATTGGAAAGGACGCCCTTGGTTCTATCGCAAAGGCCAGTCAGTATTCCAATCCAACCCCAAGAAAAGTTCATCCTCTCTCCTGGGATTCTTCCCCCCCCTCTCCCCCCCCCACACACAGTCGAGTGTTTGGTTGGATTATCTCTCTGACCTTTGGGCTCAGCATCTAGAATGTTTCTTTCCTTCTTGCTCCGTTTTCCACATTGATGGCTATTTAGTATATCACCAAACAGAACATTGCGTGTATTCCACCATATTCATGCTTTTCCAATTAACTGTCAGACAGGCTAAGACCTACTGAAATCAAAGGTGGTCATTCGGTTCCAGGGTAGTAGTATCAATGTATGGGGTGATATGGACTGTAGGTCCAAATTTAGTAACTCTCCATACCAATTTGAAAAGTTTCTGTTTCATTTGCACATGGTTATCTTTTGAGAGAGTCTGTATTTAAACAAACACACAAAAAAGCCCAAGAGATGTAACACAGTTCAAGCCCAAACCTCCTTTAACAGCATGGTGTTTTTCCACCGAGGCTGGGTTCTCTCTTGATCAGGTACAGTAGTGGCCCCAGTTTGTTTATAATCTAATGTGGACTGAGCCATTCCCCCTCGAGGCATTTAATTTTGGGCGATGGGACAGTTTTAACCATTCGTTGGTCCCCGGCTGGATATTACTGGTTTCATCAAAGACTTGGTTCATTTTTGCTTTTCCTAACCCTAACCCAGTTTGTACTGCAGCTGGCCCATGGGCTGTGCCCAGCCAATATTTAAAGCTGTTTATCCTGCTTTTTGGGGCCAGTGCTGCAATAGCTTTCCCATCGGGGGGGATAGACTCGATTTTCCCATCTAGCCATAGGCCTTCCAAACAGTGTTTCATGTGGGCTAACCCCAGCTATGGTTTGGGTGACTGCAAATTCTCATGAGCATCCCTGGGAAAACCGGATCCCAGTGTGTTCCTAGTTCATTACATAACTCACATAACCCACTTTGAAAAGCTGTATTCATTCTTTTTACTTGTCCTGCAGCCTGTGGCATGGGACGTCCAGTGGTGAGGGAATACCAGCCTGAGTTCCCATGCTTTGGTACACGTGGTCAATAAGTCCTGGCTCGTTATTAGAATTGACACAGTGAGGTAAATCCCACCTGGGAAATATTTCTCGCATTTAGGGTTGTGGTAGGGATGTAAAATGTGCTGGCCCTGCTCCCATGGAGGAGGTTTCGCTTCAGGCTCTGCAGCCAGCTTCTCCTAGAGGAGCCAGCTTGTCACCTGCTGCAGGGGTGCACCAGCCGGGTCAGGCCCGCCACAGACAGGGGCTGCTCTGGCCACCTGGCTGAGAGGCAGCCTGAGGTGGCCCCAGGAGGCTGGAACAGCTCCCTGCCTGGGGTGAGGTGGGAGCTGCTCCAGCCCCTACTAGTTAACCATTTAATGTACATCCCTAGTTTGTGGTGACATTGCTACCTTGGTTTCTTTTGAGAAATCCTTCTGCCCCTTACTAAAACTCCCCAACAGTGAAAAACACAAACTGGTTCTTCCTAGATGTTACAGGCAGTATCTCTCCAATATCTGCCTGTATGCCCTGGAACGGTCACTTTGAAGCTTGATGCATTTGTTTGAATGATTTTGTTCCGCATGTGTGAAGCAGCGGTATCAGTGCACTTCTGCCTTCCCTCAGCCGTGGCCAGCAGTCTACCCTTTAATTTTTTTCTGTAGTTCCCCTCCAAGAGATTCCTGTGCCCAGCCACAAATAAATGTTGCAGTTGGTGTGGAATTTCTAAAACCCAGTCGTTCTTTGGATTGGGCAAGAGTAGTTTCTTTTAAATTATTATAATAATAATTCTGTTTTGAAGGGCATTCTGGAATCCGTTGCTGTAATAAGTCATCTTTTCCTTGTGTTTTCTGCAGCATTCATTGACCTCCCTGCTTTTCTCTCTCTCATTCTTCTCTTGCATCACAATGATGGTTACAGCTGCAGGTGTGGCTTCCCACTAAGGATCCTCAATTGCTGTTTTGGCTACTGTATCTTCATGTTCATTTCTACCACTGTAGCAATGAGGCTTTATTTAACCACTCTGATCGTTATAATTAGTTGCCAGCTTCTCTCCTCATTGCTATAGTAGCTTGTGTTTAATCTCAGACCTGTCCGTGCCGGTAAAGTTTATTATACTCCACCAGGGAATTCTAGCGCCTTTGACACAGTCCAAATTGGTTCTGATAATTATTTAGTTTGTTTTCCTTGCATCAGTTTTAGCAGTAGTATGAGTGTGGCTGCTTTTGCAAACTGTGGTCTCCCACTTAAATTGAAAATACTCTTGCAAGTTGCATGTCCCTGCAAATCTCAGAACTCTTCTTCCTGATAGTATGAGCTGCAGTCCATAAACCAGATGGTTTCCCCTTTCATCTGCTCCACAGGGGCGGTTTAGAAAATAGGATGTGCTGTTAATACTTTGTGGGGTTCACAGACCTGCTCTTGGCCAGTTAGGGTCACGCCTTCTATTGAGAGTCTTTGAAAGCAACCAATTGCCCCTATTAGAACTTGTTCACAATATAGCCTTGTTCGCACTCTCATCTCCTTCAGACAGTTTTCTTGACTCACCAGTTTCTCTAAGCAAAATACAGGACTATGTAGCACTTTAAAGACTAACAAGATGGTTTATTAGATGATGAGCTTTCGTGGGCCAGACCCACTTCCTCAGATCAAATAGTGGATCTGAGGAAGTGGGTCTGGCCCAGGAAAGCTCATCATCTAATAAACCATCTTGTTAGTCTTTAAAGTGCTACGCAGTCCTGTAGTTTGCTTCAGCTTCACCAGACTAACACGGCTACATTTCTATCAGTTTCTCTAAGGCACCATGGCTTTTAAGAAGAATTGTGCTCACTCCTGCGATTGCTTGTGCTTTCTGCAATGTCCAGTAGGCAGCAAAAGTGGCTTGGTTGCATATTCCCTATTTACTTTCATGGGCTGTTAAATACCATGCTAGTGGGTTCTCCCTGTGTCCAGCAGTTTCTCCCTGTGTCCAGTGTAATCATACTGACAAGGCAGAATTTTTTGTACACTGGGAAAGATCATTATTAGGAGCAGCAAGACAGGAGCCTCTCTTAATGCTCTTTTTTAAATTTTCCCAGGTATTACTTGCATGTCCACTGGTTTTTTTTAAGGCTCTCTTACAAAGGTCCTGCTTTTCTGCATATCCTACAATAAACACCCAACAAAAATGCGTAAGCCCTGCCATGATTCAGTGTCCATTGGCATGGGAAGGGTTACAGTACATCCCACTTATTCTTTGGCAATTGATCCACCTGCTCTATTGCGTGTAATTCCCAAGGACTGTCCCCGTTTCTTCGTAATTGGGACTTCGAAAGGTTACGTTTTAGGTCTGGTGCTTGACAGAACAGCAGCAAAGGCTGCACTAAGTTTTCACAGTCTTTTCCTGTCCCGCTTGCTGCTAAGACCCAATGCGCATGCTGCAGTGTTCGCCCGGTTTGTGAAAGTCTCTTTTTCTCATCGCCGTATGAAGTCTGGTCGGTGCATCGTCATCATAGCCGGAGGTAAAACGACACGGGGGTGCTTGAAACACACAAGGGATTTGAGACAGAGAATCTGGGATCAGGGCAAGCTCTGAGCATCATTTCTTGTGTCAAATACAGGGAAGCACTTTATTTTGGGGGGGGGGGGTGGTTAACAGCAGCAGCACCGGTTAAGCTGCTAATACAAGAGCCCCTCGCTTGGCTGTTTTATTTAGTTTTTGGTAATTGTCAGTCTCCATGTCCCGCCTGGATTCTTTACTGGCCAGATGGGGGCAGCAATAGATGGTTGAATAGCTTCCGCTAAGCCCTCGTTTTTCCAGTTCTGTGTCCTGGTGTAAGGATTCTTTTGCTTCTTGGGGGATCAGATCTTGTTTAATGTATTGGGGGGGAATATCTCCTTCTAATATAACTAGGGTCTGTTCTTTTCCTATGGTTAGGGGATCTTTAGCCCACCTATCTGGTATTTCAGTCCCCCATGCTTTCCATCCCTCCGGTGGGAAGAGTTGCTTTTTAGTTTGATGGCCGTAACTGCTTGTGTCGCTAGGATCAGACTGCCATCTTCAACTCCCTCCTTTATGGACATTGCCTGAGGTGTGGTCGGGAAATCTGTCATGATTTCTGGTTGGTTTACAGTTTGCCCCAATTAGATGCCAAACTCAAGAGGTAGCATCGCTGCTTCATATTGTGTATTAACCCCGATAGACCCTGTCTTGGTAGGGAATCTTTCACCAGGTAGTTTCAATATCTACCTGGAACAACTGGGATTCCGTGTCTAGAAAATGAACAAGGCCCTCGCCGACGCGCTTGTGGGGACGCTTGCAAACACCCACGTTCCTGGCTTGTTGACAGACGCGTTCTGAATTGCGGGGTGGGCTGTCCATCCTTCATTTGCCAGGGCTTCGCTAAGTCTGGTTGTGAATGCAGCAGCTTCAGTTATGGGCTTCTTTCTCATAGCTTTTTCTTCCTCCTTTGGCTCTGTCGAGTATGCCTGTCTGTAACTGGGCCTGCAGCTTTTCAGCCTCTCCTCTGAGACTGTGACTTTTCCCTCAGCAGCACACCTGTCCCTGAAGCGGAACCACCCTCCACAGCAGTTTGGGTTGGCCCAGCTCTGCAGAGCTACACGGCTCCCATCCACCTTCCTTTTCTGCACGTCTGCCTCTGCTAACTCCGTAATTCCTCCAGCCCCAGCGTCAGGGAGTATATTCCAGACCCTCAGATTTCCTCTGGTCCAGCTGCGTTCGCCGTTCATTCATAGACCGTTCCTCCTGCTGCTTCCCAGCTGATTCTTCGTGTCCCAACCATTCAAAGGCATGTGTCCGCTTTTGTCCTCACACCAAGCTTATACCCATTCAGCCACGCCCAAAGACCATAACTGCAACATGGTTTCCTTCAAAAACACCTGCTATGTCTCTCCACATTCTGCTGACACACGGGAGGTTTTATCCTTTCTTCCTGTTGGGCCGGGGCCTCTCCAGGGAGTTTTGCAATTCCCTGTGATGTTCCTAGGTTGGAAGATCATTGGAAAATGGTTTTGAGTTACCCAAGTGATCTTTTGAGCAACAATATAATCAGCCCCAACTGTGTGGGTACTCAAAGTCTAGTAGTATTAAAAAAAAAAAAAAAAGAGCAATTGCTCCTCCTCCAAATGGTTTCCCACAGCTTGTATCCTCAGCAAAATTCGTTAACATTTTCTGATGGCTCCCATGAGAGCATTTAGTCCGTTAACATTTACGTGTTAGCCTCCTTCACAGATTCCAGATGTTTCCCCACTGCCCTGTTTGAACCTGTGTTCGCTTTGCACGCCTGCATACATGTGTGTTCTCTGTGTGCTGTCTCTGCTCTGCACACAGAATGACTTCAGCGGACCTCAGTGGCGCTATGTGGAAAGACCGGAGGCTAGGTTCAGTGGCAGAAAGGCTCGGCCAGGTTTATTGTCTACAAATCATGTTATCAGCATCCCATACACTGCACGGGGGCCCAGCATGCATGCTGACGGCAAGGGACCGGCACATTCAATTTCAAGTCCCTAAACCAGTACAAAGAAGGGGAACTGTGTCGATATTTATGGGATGAAACTAAACTTCTGTTACCTTCCCTTCTGTCGGACCATCTTCTCTTGTGCTCGGTTGGGCTGGACCTAGGGTTGGCTACATGAACACCTAGTGCAAGGGTGGCCAACCTGAACCTGAGAAGGAGCCAGAATTTACCGATGCACATTGCCCAGTAGCAATAGTTCTTTGTCACCAGCCCTGCTAATTCCCCCACACCACTCTCAGCGCATCCTGCCCACGGGCAGCCCCACCGGTCAGCGCCGCTGCCTCCTTTTCCTCCTGCCCACTGGGATCCGCTCTCTCTCAGTGGGAGATACTGGAAGGGGAAAGCAGGGGTGTGACAGGCTCAGTGGAGAGGGTCGGAAGTCCTGGGGGGGAAAGGGTGGAGGGGAACAGCGCCTAGGGCAGAGCTGGGGGTTGAACAGTGAGCACCCTCTGGCCCAGTGAAAACTTGGCACCTGTAGCTCCAGCCCTGGATTTGGTACCTGTGCAAGGAGCCGCATGTGGCTCTGGAGCCACTGGTTGGCCACCCCGACCTAGTGCCTTTGCCAGGGTTGTGGACTGCTGGAAGACAGGGCCCGACTCTGGCTCCTAGCATGGCCTGGTTTTGCTGATTGGCCCCTGGCTCTCTGCTTCAGGGTCTTTCTCTCTCTCCTCCACGGTGCCCCCGAATGCCTCTCTGAGGGGCTAGGGGGCAGATGATGAAGACTCAGAGGTTTTATCTTTTTGTCTGAGATCCGGTGTAGCTCTGCGGAGCGGGGCCAACCAGCCTGCTATTGTGTGGTTCTGCTTCAGGGGGTGGGGTAGGATGGGCTCCCTGGTCGTATTCTGGCAAAGCCGTCGGGCTGGCGGGTGAAGGGGGAGCCAGCTCTGGGGGGCGGGCTTCACAGCTGGAGAAATGCAGGTCCCGGAGGGCTGTGGGGAGTCCTGGGGCTTATGATGGGCCCTTAGTTGCCAACTTCACAGTGGGGCGGCGCTGCGGGAGAGGGAAAGGTGCTCGGGGACGCCCTCTGGAAGCCTGGCTGGTGGGGAACCTCAGTTCTGCTGACTCGTGTCCTCGACCCCCACCAGCGCTTGGGAGCTGTGGGCAGCCTCTTCCTGCCATGGCTGCCCCCGAATGGATCTGTTACCCCCCGAGAATGCTCCTGTCTCCCAAGTCCCTCAGTGCAGCTCGGTTCTACTCACCCCAGAGCCCACTGACACCCCTCCCCCCCGTCTCTGCCCTGCTCCCCCAGGCAAGGACTACGAGAATGCTGTGAAGTATTACAGCGAGGCCATCGACCTGAATCCCACCAATGCCATCTACTACGGCAACCGCAGCCTGGCCTACTTGCGGACAGAGTGCTATGGCTACGCCCTGGCCGATGCCACCAAGGCCATCGAGCTGGACAAGAAGTACATCAAAGGCTACTACCGGCGGGCTACCAGCAACATGGCCCTGGGCAAGTTCAAGGCGGCCCTGCGCGACTACGAGACGGTGAGTGCGAGCAGGGGGCGGTGCGGGGCTCTGGGTTCCCTCCGACTTCACAACGCCCCGTGTGCCTCCTGCCTGTGGTGACACCTGGCCGCCCACCCCAGAGTGCTGGGAGTCACCTGGGTGCAGCTGAGAGGAGAAAGAGCCTTGGAGGGCATCTGTAGCAAGGATGGGGGTGGGGCACAGGTGGGAGTGGGATGAAACTGAGCCGAGGACTCTTCAGCCCCCGTCCTGGGGCATGTTTGCCATCGGTCAGGCCTGCTAGGCTGTGGAACAGTCTCCCTGGGGAAAGGTGGCAGTCCCGTGGGTTGGCTCCCAAAGGTGCCCTGAAGGCCAGAAAAACAGCTTCCTGCGCCTTCTTCTTTCTTCCCCTACATGTGCCCACGTCCCACCTGCTCTTTGCAGCTGAGAGCAAGGCCCGTGCCCATGGCGCTCCACACCCTACTTTGCTGCATGATGCAGAGATAGGGGCCATTTCTTCACCCCCTCCTGAGCTCGCTGCAGGGCTGTATTGCTATTGTGCTGTAAGACGCTGGTGTGATACCTGTCCGGCTGGCTGGAAGCACGCTTGCCTCTCCGCCTTTGACTGGAGCTGGCAATCCGGAGTCAGCCATTGCGGGATGGAAACGCCCCTCCCTAAGCCATTACAGTTCATTTATGTCCCATCCTTGCTGTGCTTTCAAAGGTCCAGATCACTGACAGACTGACCCCAGGCTCCATCGGGCCAGGCTCAAAAGCCGTTGACTCTGTCGAGGGACCTGCCCTTGCTGTGCGGAGCCTGGGGGCTGGGTTAGAAGGGATGCGGCAGATCCTGGCACTGGAGATCATAAAATAGAATTGTAGAACTGGAAGGGATCTCGAGAGGTCATCAAGTCCAGTCCCCTGCCCTCACAGCAGGACCCAGCACCGACTAGATCATCCCTGAGAGATGTCTATCCAACCTGCTCTTTAATATCTCCAGAGATGGAGATTCCACAACCCCCCAGGCAATTTATTCCAGTGTTTAACCACCCTGACAGGTGGGAAGTTTTTCCTAATGTCCAACCTAAACCTCCCTTGCTGCAGTTTAAGCCCAGTGCTTCTTGTCCTGTCCTCAGCGGCCAAGGGGAACAATTTTTCTCTCACCTCCTTGTAACATCCTTTTAGATACTTGAAAATCGCTATCATTTCCCCTCAGTTTTCTCTTTTCTAAACTAAACAAGCCCAGTTCCTTCAGTCTGACCTCATAGCTCATGATTTCTAGACCTTTAACCATTTTTGTTGCTCTTCTCTGGCCCTTCTCCAATTTTTCCACATCTTCCTTGAAATGCGGTGCCCAGAACTGGATACAACACTCGAACGGAGGCCTAACCAGTGCAGAGTAGAGCGGCAGAATGACTTCTCATGTCTTGCTCACCACACTCCTGTTCATGCAGCCCAGAATCATGTTTGCTTTTTTTGCCACAGTGTGACACTGTTGGCTCATATTTAGCTTGTGGTCCACTACAACCCTTTCTGCAGGACTCCTTCCTAGAGAGTCGCTTCCCATTCTGTATGGCTACGTCTACACTGGCCCCTCTTCCGTAAGGGGCATGTAAATTTCAAGAGTCGTCGTAGGGAAATCCGCGGGGGATTTAAATATCCCCCGCGGCATTTAAATAAAAATGGCCGCCGCTTTTTTCCGGCTTTTAAAAAAGCCGGAAAAGAGCGTCTAGACTGGCCCCGATCCTCCGGAAAAAGCGCCCTTTTCCGGAGGGTCTTATTCTTACTTTGAAGTAAGAATAAGACCCTCCGGAAAAGGGCGCTTTTTCCGGAGGATCGGGGCCAGTCTAGACGCTCTTTTCCGGCTTTTTTAAAAGCCGGAAAAAAGCGGCGGCCATATTTATTTAAATGCCGCGGGGGATATTTAAATCCCCCGCGGATTTCCCTACGACGACTCTTGAAATTTACATGCCCCTTACGGAAGAGGGGCCAGTGTAGACGTAGCCTATGTGTGAGACTGACTGTTTCTTCCTCAGCGGAGCACTTTGCATTCGTCCTTATTCCACTTCATCGTATTTACCTCAGACCATTTCTCTAGTTTGTCCAGGTCATTTTGAGTAATGACCCAATCCTCCAAAGCACTTGCAACCCCTCCCAGATTGGTATCATCTGCAAACTTAATAGGCATCCTCTCTATGCCAATATCTAAATCGTTAATGAAGGTCCTGAACAGAACCAGTCCCAGAACTGACCCCTGCAGAACTCCACTTGTTATATCCTTTTAGCATGACTGTGAACCATTAATAACTACTCTGAGAACGGTTATCCAGCCAGTTATACACCCACCTTATAGTAGCCCAATCTGTGTTGTATTTCCCTAGTTTATCGATAAGAAGGTCATGCAAGACCATATCAGTTGCTTTACTAAAGTCTAGGTATACCACATACATCACATCTCCCTTATGGACAAGGCTTTTTATCCTATCACAGAAAGCTATCGGACTGGTTTGACATGATCTGTTCTTTACAAATCCATGCTGGCTGTTACCTATCACCTTATCTTCCGGGTGTTTGCAGATAATGGATCAAGAAATTAAGGAATTTATCTTCCCTGGCATAGAAGTTAAACTGACTGGGCTGTAGTTTCCTGGGTTGTTCTTATTTCCCTATTTATAGATGGGCACTAGATTTGCCCTTTTCCAGTCTTCTGGTATCTCTCCTGACTTCCATGATACCTCCTCTATCAGCTCCTTGAGTATTCTAGGATGTATTTCATCAGGCCCTGGTGACTTGCAGACATCTAACTTTTCTAAGTGATTTTTAACTTTTAAATCTACCCCCTTCCCACTAGCATGCACTATGTTAGGCATCTCGTCACCATCCATCTTCTTGATGAAAACCGAAACCAAGTCATTAAGCACCTCTGCAATTTCCACGTTTCCTGTTATTGTTTCTCCCTCTTTGCTGAGCAAAGGGCCTACCCTGTCCTTGGTCTTCCTCTTGCTTCTTACATATTTGTAGAATGTCGTCTTGTTACCCTTTATGTCTCTAGCTAGATGGAGCTTATTATGTGCCTTTGCCTTTCTAGTCTTGCCCCTGCATACTTGCGTTGTTTGCTTATATCCTTTGACCAAGTTTCCATTTTTTATGAGACTCCTTTTTGATGCTTAGATCAGCAAGCTCTCCTGGTTGATCCAAGGTGGCCTCCTGCCATACTTTGTCTTTCCTACGCAGTGGAATAGTTTGCTTTGGGCCTTTAATAATGTCTCTTTGAAAAACTGCCAGCTCTCTTCAGTTGTGTTTCCTCTTAGTCTTGCTTCCCATGGGACCTTACCTACCAGCTTTCTAAGTTTACTGAAATCTGCCTTACTGAAATTAATTGTCTCTATTTTGCTGTACTCCCTTCGTGATTCTACGGAATGGTAGAACTCTGATTTCCTGATCACTTTCACCCAAGCTGCCTTCCTCTTCCAAACTTTCAACCAGTTCCTCCCTATTTGTTAAAATCAACCGTAGAACAGCCTCTCCCCAGTGGCTTTCTCAACCTTCTGAAATAAAAAATTGTCTCCAGTGCAGTCTAAGAACTTACTGGATGATCTGTGCCCTGCTGGGTTAGTTTCCCAGCATTTGTCTGGGTAGGTGAAGTCCCCCATCACCACCAAATCCTGCGCTTTGGATGATTTTGTGAGTTGTTTAAAAAAATGCCTCATCCATCTCTTCTTCCTGGGTAGGTGGTCTGGAGTAGACCTCGAGCATGACATCACCCTTGTGGGTTCCTGGGTGTCTGTGAGGTCCCCCGGAGGGATGTAGTACAGGATGTAGTTGGGAGAGGTGGGGGCTTGGCTGATTGTACCTCTTGGGCATTAATAGTTTGTGTGCTTGCTTCCTAAATGCCAGTGGTCTTTGCCTCTCCCTGGCTTAGTCTGACGGTGGCTCCTCCATGACCCCCCCTTTCTCCCCAGCAGTGTTGTTCATGCCACTCGGCTCTCCCAAGCCATAATGATGGGGCCAATTAAGGGGTTTGCTGTGATTTCACTGGGTGACAGTAAGCAGTGTGCCCTGCGCTACAAAGCTAGCAGTAGAACCCACGAGTCTGGCCACTAGCCTAATGCCAAGCCTTGCGTGTCCCGGTGCCCTGCCTTGGCAGCCCTCTGTCGGCCTTCCCGTCCCTTTCTCCTGCCTGCCTGGCATGGGCCTGTGAGCAACTCTGTGCTCTCCCTTCCCAGGTGGTGAAGGTGAAGCCCAACGACAAAGATGCCAAGATGAAGTACCAGGAGTGCAACAAGATTGTGAAGCAGAAGGCGTTTGAGCGCGCCATCGCCAGCGAGGAGCACAAGCGCTCCGTGGTCGACTCCCTGGACATAGAGAGCATGAGTGAGTGGGCTCAGGCCCGGGGGCCTGGCTTCTCTGGGCAGGGGGATTCCACAGGGGCTGGGGCACAGCTGGCTAGCCTGGAGGAGGAGCTGTCCCACAGCAGCCATGAGACCCAAAGAGCTAACGGGACCCCGCATGTCGCAACGGGGGGGATAGTGAGCAGGGCTGGGAGGGGATTTTCCCTCCGTACCCAGCCTTGGTGAGCCATTGCTGGACCGTGCGGCCGGCTCTGGTGCTGCATTTTAAAAGGGATGTTGCAGAACTTTCGAAGGGATGGAAAAAGCCAGGGAACCTGTTGGAGAAGTGTCTGGTAGGATCTCCGGGCAGATGCTGGCTGAGAGCACAGCAGGGGCCTGAAATGGCCCTGGAAGTGAAGGGCTCTGACGTCTGCGGGGACAGGCAGGCCGGAACCGATGGCTGGCAGGGAAGCCGGAGAAATTCCAGCTGGAGAGAGAGCCCAAGTGTTGACCAGTGCAGGTGATTAACCAGGGGACAAAGCGCCGGGGGAGTGGTGCGTTTTCCCGGTCGGGCCGACGTCTCAGTCGCACACAAGTGCAGGGCCTTTGCTGTGCAAGTCCGACTGGGGGGCTTTTGGCCATCTGGGCTGCGCTAGGGATCAGGCAGCGGTTGAAAGGCTGTCGGCTCTGAAGCTGATTCCCCGTGGCTGGTATCCACGTTGCCCAGTTTCTCTCCTCGGCACCTGGCGTCCCGGTGCGCTCGCTGGCGGCGAAGCAAACGGCTCGGGCACGAGACAGGCCCTTGTTCCCAGCTTTGTTTTATGGGGCACCAATATGCTGGAGGCTGAAGCTCAGGACTGGGGAGCTGGGTTCAATTCCTGAGCCGCCTCCTAGGTAGGCTCTGCCCCTCCCTGGGCTCGCTGTCCCGATACTGCTCTCTGAAGATCCAAAAGTGCTCATCAGACACTAGTTTCCCAGCTCCCTGAGAAGAAGGTAGTATCTGTGGCTTCAGAGGTATGGGGGAAACTGAGGCACAGACAGGCTCTTGGTTTTGGTCCCCTAGTCTGTGGTAGCACTGGGAATAGAACCAGGAGTCCCAGCTCTGTCACCTGATCTAAGCATTGCATCCCACCTCTCTCCAGAGCTGGCCACAGAACCCAATTTCCCGACTCCCCAGTCCCGTTCGTGGCTCCAGCGGGGTGCAGGGCAGCTCGTCCCCACGCTTAGAACAGCTCGTGACCGGGACTCAGCTCTTGGTAAAGCTAACGCAGCACAACCCGGAGTAACCAAGAATAGATCCGGTGGAGACGAGGGCAGAGATTTCCTCACAGCCCCCCTGCCAGCTGGGGAGAGCCCCTGCAGCTTGCTGTGGAAATGCACAGTGAAAATCCAGCCCTCTTCCTGTTGCCTTCCTCTCCTTCCCCGTCAGCTGGTAGCACGCCCAGTGTCCTCGGGCAGGGCAGGCTGGAGGAGTTTGGGGGAGAGCGCTTCTGGGAACGCCGGGAATCGGGTGGAGAGAGGAGCGAGCCCCCTGTCCATGCCAAAACTCAGCTGTGCCGCCAACGGACTTCGGGGCTCCTTCCTGCTCATGGCATCCCAGGGGAGCGGCTCCCTCGTCCCCAAGGCGATGAGCAGAAAGGGTTTTGTAGCCGCCCTCCCCGTTGTGTAAAGGCAATAGGATCCCAGCAGGTAGAGAATGGAGAAGGCCAGAGAGATCTCTCCCGGGTCCTTCCTCCTTGGATTCCTGACACATCTTTTAATAGGAACCGGGCTTTCCCCCGAGGGGAGGTGCCCTGCAGAGAGAGGGCCACGGGCCAAGGGCTGCTCCTCCACTGCTTGTTGGCCGAGTCCAGGTTTTATTGGTGACTCAAACCCACTGCAACCACAGGGCCTTCCCTACAGCTGCCGTGTCCCCTCCCTGCTCCACAGACGCCAGAGGGCCTGTGTGGGGCGGGGGATAGAGTTACAGTTAGAAACCAGGTTCTCTGACATCTGCCCTGGCTCTGAACACCTAGTGCCACGGCCTCCCCTGCTGTAGGCCGCGAGTGTGAGCACAGGGACAGAATCGCAGCCTCCCCCCGGCTGTCAGCCTTTGTCGCCGCGAGGGACGCCAGAGGGAGCCCAGCGTGACTGCTCCCAGCTGTCGATGAAACCCGCCTTCTGGGTCATGGAGAGGGACCCCGTTGCCAGGTCGTTCCCTTTGGCTGGCGCTTCGTGAGGGGCGCCTCCCAGCTGGCCTAAGGTCGCTTAGCGAGGCCTGGGCCTGGGGAGGGGCTAACCTCAGGAGCCTGGGTTTGCCTGCAAGAGGAGGAGAAGTTAGGGTTCCGGGTGTGCCATAAGGCTACAGAACGGAACCAGGGACATAAAATCCTGTTTAGCCCCATAATCGGGGTGGCCCTGGCTGGGCTGGAGTGAGACACTGTTCCGTGCAGCGTGGCACGGTGGGCGCGGCTGAGCTGAAGCGACCTGCAGCTTGGTACGGTGGGCATGGCCAGGCTGTAGCAGCTTGCAGTATGGCTGGGGGGGAGGGGGCGCTGCTCGAACCTAGCTGATTAACCAGTTACCTCCCTAAAGGGGACTAGCTGAGGGCTCTGGTGGGGAAGGTGCGTGGCAGCTGCAGCCCGCAGGGGAGCCTGCAGCTTGCGAACAATGAAGAATGACAAATGTTGCAAAGCGGCGCCCGGCACCTGGGGCTTCACGCTGTTCCGCACAAAGACGAGGAGGGGAGGCTGCAGCGGTTACATACCGGGCAGGGCAGGGCGGCACAGGCACAGATTAACTCTCTACCATGCCTGCCCTGTGAGCACCTTGCCTTTAAACCGCGTACCCTCGAGCCCGAAGACTTGCCTCTTTCCGAGACCGTGATCCTACGCTGCTTCCTTTCCCGTGGCCAGCTTGCCATAATTGCACACTTGGCTACAGCTTCCGAGATGTGACCTCTGTGTTGCCTCTGCTCTGTGTGATCTCACACTGCAATCCCGCACCCCGCTTGTGTGTAATTGTGCAGCGGCATGGGCGGTGCTGGAGAGGAATGCACGCGCAGGATTCCAGCGAAGCCGAGTGGTTACAAGCTTGTTTATTTAAATGCATGTTAACGTCCTACGTCTGATTTGCAAGAGCAGGGCTGTTCACCGCTTCCTCCTTGCTGCCTGTCAGCCTGACCCCGGGTTAACCTGATCAGCCAGTGTGACAGGAGTGTCAGCCCTGTGCAGTCTGTGACGTTTTAGGGTCTTTCTTGAGAGTGTCCTTCCTCGGGTGCGGTGGGGGGGAGAGGGCTGTGGGGTATGGGCCAGGGGGTTGGTGTTGGCAGGAGTAGGCGACTCCTTTTCCACGTGCATCGTGGTCTGCGCCATGGTGCGGGGAGGAGGAATGCTGCTGAGAGTTGCGGGCTGCCATGGTGGCTTTAAGCCACTTTGTGCCCTCCTGCTCTTGCGGTGCTCCTGGGCAGGACATGCCCTAGCAGCCTGTCTTAGCTAGCCTGGGGGCTGCCCTCTGGGCACCCAGGCCAGACTTTGTGAAGCTCTCCTGCTATGGGGAGCGGAGGTCTCTGGAAATTCGGACCCTTTCAGGGGTCCTTTAAAAATCCCTTGATTTTATTGCCGGGAGGGATCATTAAGTCGCTTAGTTTCAGCCACTGTCTTCCGCAGTGCCTGCCCCGGGGAGAGTCCTGGCTTGGCTGGATCTGGGCCTTTTAGCTCCCTGTACATCACTTTGGCCCTTCTGCCTAAGGGGGCTGGCACAGCGTTCGCCAGCATTTCGAGGTAGATAGCCTGCCCTCCCCTGCCCCACACCGTGGCGCCCTCTCGCTGGCCGAGAGACGCTGATTAGCTCTGGTTTACCAGGGCTCTCCACGCTGACTCTGTGGCCCTCTGAGTCAGACCTGACTCTGCAATCTGTAGCGAGCCCCCTCGCCCGGAGGTGAAACAGCTCATGCGGGTCAGTGAGGAGTCATGGAGTGTGTCGATTCGACACGCCCTGCTTGGAATAGACCCGGCGTTCCTGCTTGCCATGCCGGCTGCCTGGCTTGGGCTCCACAGAGCTGCAGTCACACACATAATAACACAGGGAAAGCCCAAGCAGTAGCTGGGAGGCAGCTGCTGACAGCTCAGCTTTTCCCCAGCACGGCTATAAATAGCTCTCCAGCTGGAAGATTGCAGGGAACCCCGTGTTGGTGACTCAAGAGTCCTAGGGAAACATCACCCAGGCCAGACTTTGTGAAACTCTCCTGCTACGGGGAGGGGAGAGCTCTGGAAATTCGGACCTTTTCAGGGGTCCTTTAAAAACCCCTTGATTTTATTGCCGGGAAGGATCACAAAGTCCTTGTTTCACCTGCTGCACGGAGTCCATTCCCATACCGCTGTGGTAAGCCCCTTGACCTGTGCGGGGCTGCGCATCTTGTCCCGCAGGATGTGGGGTCTGGATCTGATGCCGGGAGCAGACGGGGATTCCACCCCTTCTCTCGAGAGCAGGTTCTGGCGGTTACTTGCCCACGCTGGTCGACATTTGGGAAAAGGGGAGAGGAGCACTTAAAGAATCCAGGGGCCAGTTTCATACCAAACAAACAACCACAGGCACATCCGCCCACCTGTTAACTTCAGCTCAGCTCTGTGCTTCCTAACCGAGAGCAGCCCCCGTGCCCCAAACGAGCCCCCGATCTACTGCTCTGCCTGGCCCAGGCAGGCCTGCTGACCATGGGGGTGTGGGGGGCAAAGGGGGCAGTTTCCCAGGGCCCCAACTGTCACCACAGCAGCGGCTGGAGCCCCAGCCTCTTTAATTTGCCACCGGCGTGCTCCACTGGGCAGCACTAAAAGCTGAGGGGGGTGCCGTGCGGCTACCTGGGGGCCGGCGCGGTGTACTTTGAGTGACACTTCAGGCTGGTCGCCCCGCCCCTTCTGTCCAAGGCCCCGCCCCTTCTGTCCAAGGCCCCGCCCCTTCCAGGGGCATAGAGCCATCCCGCTTCCTTTATCAGGGGCCCGTGGAGGCTGTCGGCTCCCCGGGTCGCAGGTCAGTCTCCTCCGCCAGTGGCTTGTCTCCTCATCAGCTGGGAGTTCGTGGTTCTAGGGCCTGTTTGAGCCAATGGAGCTTCCTCCCAGGAGGTGTCAAACGCTCCTTGGGGCGGGAAGCGGGCCCCTGACGACGCTGCCCTGGGAAGCCTTTGCTCTAAGGAGAGAATCCTGCACAGCTGGCTGGAAGCAGGCAGCCGGTGTAAGCCGTGGAGGCCTGAGGGCAGTGCCCACAGGGCTCCGGGTGGTTGGGTGCCTTTCTGCTGCTAACAGGTGATCCTGCTTGCCTCTCGTCTCTGCCTGCCAGCCATTGAGGACGAGTACAGCGGCCCCAAGCTGCACAGCGGGAAGGTGACGCTAGCGTTCATGAAGGAATTAATGCAGTGGTACAAGGATCAAAAGAAACTCCACAGGAAATGTGCCTATCAGGTAATCGCCTGCCTGCCCTGCCCTGCCCTGCCCTGCTGTGGGGTTGAGTCTCCCGGGGAGCCCTTCGCCCCCTCTTCGGAAGGAGCTGTCACCCTCTTTCCTGGCAAGAACGGCTGCGGCAGGGGGCCAGACGTGCAGGGGGTAAAGCGGAGCTGGCTTGCCTCCATTGCCACCCTGTAACATAGAAGGGACCACCAAGACTACACGTCCCAGCATGCAGCGCTTCTGTGCCGGCAAGGCGGTGCATTGCATGCTGGGACCCGCGTTCCCCCACCCCAAGGCCAGGGACTTGCCCATTGCCTTTGGAGATGGAGGGGTGTCGTTCCTTTCCTGCCCGTGCTAACTTTTCCCTTTTTCCCCTTGGGCAGATCTTGGTGCAGGTGAAGGAGGTGCTCTTCAAACTCCCCACTCTAGTAGAAACCACGTTGAAAGAGGTGGGTCTCCCTCTCCGCGCTGGGGGGCCTGGCCCCAGGCCGAGCTTGGTACAGTTGGGAGGTGGCTTTGCCTCTCACACCCGCAGTGCTGCATGAGCGGAGGCTCCGGTGGCTTCATCCCCCTCCCTGGAAAGGCTACTTGGGGGCCAGAACGCCCCGGCGCTCCCCAGGAGCAGCTGTGCGGGGCAGGAGAGCCATAGCCCTACGCTGTCCCCCCCCCCCTTCTGGACTCCCCACCTAACCTGCACTGGCCCTGGGCCAGCCCGTGTGCTCTGCTGCTGCGCATGGATCCCTCCCTCGGTGTCCAGCCCTTCTCCCCAGGGGAGAGTGTCCAAGCTGCTGTGGAAGGGCCTCTCGGGACTGGAGTGGGAGGCTTAGAAGCATGTTTGTGCTTTGCTGTAGGAACCAGCCCCCTCCCCCTCCCATGGCTGTAGGAACCAGGCCCCCCCTTGGCTTTAGGAACCAGCCCCCTCCCTAGCCCCCCTCCCCCTCCCATGGCTGTAGGAACCAGGCCCCCCCTTGGCTCTAGGAACCAGCCCCCTCCCCCCCCCCCCCATGTCTGTAGGAACCAGGGCCAGAGCCCACAAAGGGGCGGGTGGTTTGAAATAAGCGTTGTTCTCCCCTCTAGCTAAGCGCTTCCCTCTTTCTCCTGCATGGTGATGAGGGAACCCGCGAGACTCCTCACCACAGTAAGGCTTGTTCTCGTGGAGGTCCAGGGCAGATCTGGGCGTGTGCCATCCCAGCCCGCCTCCCTAAATTCCTGGCTGCAGTGTCATTGGGGCCATATAGGGCCAGGATCCTGGAGGAGTGAGATGGCCCATTAAAAGCTACCATCTCACCCACCTTGGCTCCCTAAATTCCTGCCAGTCCCCCTGGACCCAGTGTTCCATTTGGGTGTATCTACACTGCACCATTATTACGAGCAATTTTGAAAAGTGTGCAGTGTAGATGTAACCTTTGTGTCCTGAGGGCGTGCAGTGGTGCAACCGCATCTGGGGCCCGTCCAGCCCCGGAGGTTTGCATTCCACTGCTGATGGGTTCATTTACATGGAGCATATGGGCCCAGTGAGCCAAAAGTATTAACCCATCCCTGCAACTGTCTGACATTAAACGTGTGGGGACCCCAGCAGTGCTCACCAAACGCATCGCTAAATATCCTAACGGCCAGACTGGCTCAGACCAAGGTCCCTCTGGCCCAGTGTCCTGTCTTCCCACAGTGGCCAGGGCCAAATGCCCCAGAGGGAGTGAACAGAACAGGGAATCATCAAGCGATCCCTCTTTTATCGCCCGTTCCCAGCCTTGGACAGAGGCCAGGGACACCTTTCCCACCCTGCCCGGCTAATAGCCTTTGATGGGCCTCACCTCCGTGACTATATCTAGTTTTTTCTTGAAGCCTGTTAAAGTCCTGGTCTTCACAACCTCCTTTGGCAAGGAGTTCCACAGGTTGACTGTGCGCTGTGTGAGGAAAAACTTTGTTTGTTTTAAACCTGCTGCCTATTCATTTCATTGGGTGACCTCTTGTTCTTACGTTCTGGGAGCAAGTAAATACCTTTTCCTTGTCTGCTTTCTCCATACCTGTTGTGATTTAATTAGACCTCTGTCATATCCTATCATTTCAATCTTTTATTAAAGAGACAGAAAATAAGGAACTGGGTTGAGCACTTGAAATGCAAAGTACGAAGTCAGGCTTTCCCTGGTCCCGTTCCCTTTAGCGGGACAGATTTGAGAAACTGCCCGTCTTGACTGTCTTGTAGATGGGATTAGGGTTGGTAGTTCTTCTGGGGAAAATGACACAGGTAGCTGAGATGCTCTTGCCCAGTTGCTGCTGCTGCTGTTAGAAGAGAAGAGGAAGCGACAAAGAGCCGCAAGAGGGAAGAGCAGAGAACAGGAAAAACAGAAAAGGCACCTTCTGTTGCTGGGGCGGATTTTTCACTTGCAGCCTCGTTGCCGGAGAAAGATGGAGCCAGAAGTTCTGAGACCTGACAGACTCATAACATCAGGCTGTGCAGTCTTGCTTTGAGCTGCCTCTTTCTGGTCCAGGCTTACAGCAGGGTCGCAAAATGCTCAGTCTTGGCCGGCTAAGCCTGCGTTGTACTAGACAAAGAGAAAGGAGGGAGAGAGGAAAGAGAAGAAATAAGGTTAGGAAGGGAAAGGCCCGGGCTGGGAGGACAAAGCCTTGCATCCCAGGTGGCACTTCATTGAGTCCAAGGCCAGAAAGGACCACTGGGGCTGTCTAGTCTGGCGCCCGGCATGCCCCATGGCTCCTGTGGGAAACCCCCCTCTCCTGTTTTCAACATGCTGGTGATAGAGAGCTCCCCACTCCCCTTGGTAAATTGTCCCCAAGGCTGCCAGCTTTCTCCTCTTTTGAAGGACCCTGGCAGGGTGTGCGGAGCGGAGTAGCCCCTCCTCTCCTCACTTGCCCACCAGCTAGGCCAACTTTCTGACACTTCTGTGCCTAGCGTTGGCTCAGTACCGTGGGATCCTGCCAGGAGAGGCGCTCTGTCTGACTAGGGCTTTGCTTTCCTCCTGTCTCCCCTCTCTCCTCCCAGACCGAGAAGATCACCATTTGCGGGGACACCCACGGCCAGTATTACGACTTGCTGAATATATTTGAACTAAATGGGCTGCCGTCTGAAACGAACCCCTATGTATCCTTGGCGGGTTCCCCCTTGCAGCCAGCATGGGATGTGCATGGACGGAGGCGCGCTGTAAGGACAGGAGGAGACAGGCCTAGGTTCCAGTGCTGGACCATATTGTTGCCCCTCCCTGTGCCTCAGTTTCCCCCTTTGTACCATGCGCGGTACGGTCCTGACTGCCATGAAGATTTCACAGGAGGCGGATCCTTCCTTGATCGACCCTGAGAGCAGAGGGGCTGTCCTGGCTTGAGCCTTTTCTGCTGTGTCTTCGATGTGGGTCAGACCCATCGGTACCTGCCGCGGGGGAGCTTCTGGCTGCACTTCCTGGCTAGTGATCCCGTCTGAACCAGGGAAGCCAGAGTCCCCCGAAGCAGGCAGGAAAGGGGGGGGGGGCAGCTGGGAACTCTCTGAGCAGGAGGCCTGATTCGGAGGGTCTGGGACTGAGAGAAAGCTACATCTTGGGGGTGCTGGGGTTGTCCTTGGGGTGTGTCAGATGCTTTCAGGGGGCCATCGGTCAGGCCTTTGAGTGGGACTGGGCAGGGGGCTCTTGTGCGGAAAGGGAGCGAAGGCAGACTGGCCTGGGGGCTAGGGCTGCCGGCCGGGGGCTGGAGACCTAGGTTTAGGTCAGAAGTGTGTGTGCACGCGCCCTTTTTCCTGAGCCAACCCCCTCGGCAGATATTCAATGGGGATTTCGTCGACCGCGGCTCCTTCTCGGTGGAGGTGATACTAACGCTGTTCGGTTTTAAGCTGCTATATCCAGATCATTTCCACTTACTCCGAGGTAAGTGCAGTCCCATCCCACCTCGGGGGGGGGAAGGGGGGGGGGAGGGAGGCAGAAGCCACCGGAGAGCCCCGCGTTATACTCCAGTTGGGACGAGAACTCCCCAGCTACCCCCTCCGCTGGCTGGTCTGGGGCAGAGACCCAGGCCTGGAGTTCTCCTGCTGAGCAGAGCTGGCCTCTCCAGATCCACCTTCTGTCTCTGGGATTTTCCCGTGGCAGAGGCTCTCGGGACTCCTCGTGGAAATGCGGCGTTTCCTGGATGTTCGGGCGTTCGCGTCTTCCCTCCGCTTTCCCAGCTATCTTGGGCCCTCTCCGTTGGTCTGGGGCTGGGTCGGTCTCCGAGCCGCTGCATCGCCTAGTTCTAGCTGCAAAGACCCGAGTGCACCCTCCTGTAAAGCTCACTCCGCCCAGCCAAACGGGCCCAAAAATCCACCAGCTCAATGGCAAAATCTGCTTGCCCAGCCTGGGGAAAGTGTTAAACCCACAAACTGACACCCCCTGTCCAGTGGCCCCGCTGTCACTGCCACCGCTGAACAGCTGTATTCACCACTTCCCTGCCAGGAGCAAGACACAGGTGCTGCCACGCACACCCTCCCAGCTAAACGCTTGCTTGAGGAGCAGCGCTTCGCCAGCCAGCCTGGCCGCTGGAAGACGCCTGTGAGAGGCGCAGCTGGGAGGCCGATGACAAGTTCCTCCAGGGCCTGGGGTGGTCCCTCTAACTTTTTCCTGCCCCGTGCGGAATGAATTTTCTTATGTGCACCAGTGTGGAGGGGCTGACACACACGTCACCTTCCTATTGGTGCGCACAACAAAAGTTGTGTTGTGGGGCCAAGGGGCTCTGAGTGTGGGAGGAGGCTCAGGGCTGCGGCAGAGAGTTGGGGTGCAGGAGTGTGAGGCCTCTGGCTGGGGGTGCAGTGTCTGGAGTGGGGCTGGCGCTGAGGGCTTTGGGGAGCAGGAAAGGGCTCCAGGTTTGGGGCGGAGCTATGGGCTGGGGGTACAGAACTGGGGGGTTCAGGGTGGGCCGGGGGTTGTGGCTCAGGCTTCCCTGGGCGGCTCTGCTGGGCCGACTGGGAGGAGCGCCTGGCTGAGGTGGGGTTGGGGGAGAGATGGCTCCCTGCTGCAGCGCTGAGCCCTCGTGTGGGGCTTCATGGGAAGCTTAGGGGAGCTGTGATCGCCCGGCCGGCCTGCCTCCCTCTAGAGCATCTTGAATTTAAGTGCAACCCAGGGTCTCCCTCCGACCCAAATACCCTGGCCCCACCCCCTTGTGCCCCTTCGCTGAGACCCCGCCCCTGCTCACTCCATCCCCCCCATCCTCCCTCCCTTTCACCAGGCAGGGGCAGAGGGTTGGGGCGCAGGCTCTGGTCTTGGGCTAAGCGATTTGGAGTGTGAGGGGGACTCTGAGCTGAGCCTGGGGCAGGGACTTGGGGTGCAGGAGGGGGTTCAGGGTCCAGGCTCTGTAAGGGAGTCCAGGAACTCAGGGCAGGGGCTTGGGCTCGGGGTGCAGGGGAGGGTTCATGAGTGGGGCAGGGATTTGGGATTCTGCCTCCAGCTGGGCACTGCTGACCTCAGGTGGCTCCTAGGGGGTGGGCAGTGGGGCTGAGGCAGGCTCCCCCCTGCCCTGGCCCTGCACCGCTCCCAAAAGCAGCCAGCAAACACCCTCCATCCCAAGCCCTGCACCCCCCCACATCCGTTCTGTGGAGCTAGGATACAGGGCGGGAGGGGGGCACCGTGACATCAGTGCCCCCCCCCCCCTTCCCTGTTCTGCACAGCAAGCAGGAGGCTCCGGGCGGGGAGCGGAGGCAGCTGCAAGGCAAAGGGTAGGAGGTGCACAGCAGTGGGGGGAAGAGCTGCAGAAGTGCAGGCTCTCGACAGCCTCTTGGCCAAACCAGTCAGGTTCCCCTGTCCGAGGCTCCAAGATCTCCCGGGAGATCCCGATCGACTGGTTGGTGACCACTGCTGCAGGGCATGGGCCAGAGGGCTGCCCGGAGCAACCCCTGTGGGGCCCGAGCTGATCCCTTCAAAGACAATCCTGCTTGATTCTAAAAAAGCCACTGCTGGAGAATCCCCCAGGATCTGGGGCCAGGGCCGACTCCCTTCCAAACTAGCGCCATGTTTCTGGTGGGAATGTCTCGCCCCAGCTGCACCGGGGGCTCCTGTCAGGCCCTTGCCTGGCTGACGAGCCCTGGGTTAAATATTTGTCTCCCGGCTGGGTGCTGACCAATTGTGCTGGAGTCGCCCCTTCACTTTCGCTTTCAGCTGACCGGCGGGGGCACTCTGGAGTTGCTCCCCAGAGGGCAGCGGCGGGCGACCTGTCCCCCGAGGGCCACGGGCCTCCCACCGGGGTCCTGTGTGTGGCCCGCGAGACGTTTTGTGTCCTGTTGCCCACACGCAAGGCTGCCAGATGCCGCTGGTTTCTGTCCACGTCGTTTTTTCCCTGCTGGTGTTACTAACGTGACACGCACGTAACACCGGGGTCCCGGGCTGTGAGGTGCGTGCTGATTGGACGAGCTCCCTCTGTGTCCAATCAAAACGGTTCTCTCAGCAGCCCCCACAAATTCTAGGTATGTTGGCGCCATTAGCAAAATGCCCCGTTCTGGGAGGCCACCTTGGTTCCCACAATCTTGCGGCCCATTGGGATGAAGAAGGCTGCTCACGCGGTGCTCTTCCTAAGTTGCCCCTGGCTGCAGTAGGTCCTGTGTTCCAGTCCTGGCTGATCACTATGAACTCAGGAAAGCCAGATGGGACTTGGCAGAGTCTGCTGTGAGGAAAGGAGAACGGCCCAGTGTTTAGGGCACAAGTCTAGGGAGCTGGTAGACCTGGGTTCGAGGCCCAGCCTGCCACAGACTCTCTGTGTCCTTGGGCAAGTCCCCCGATCTTTTGGGGCCTGTCCTGCGAGAGACGACACTGGTCCTGCCTGGCCCCGTGGCAGGGCTGTGAGGATAACTGTGTTCAGGGCTAGGAGGCACTCAGGTACTGGCGTGAGGGAGGCCAGATTTCACGGCCACTGCATGAATTTTGCTCAGGCGAGGGAGACGGGCAGTGCAGGGCTGGCGAGGTGCACCCCTCCCGCGCATTGACGACAACATGAACCCCAAGGGCCATCCAGCCAGTGGCTGAGTGCATGGCTAAGCTGCCCTGTTTGGCGGGTGATCTCTGGCCTGCGCTGCTGGAGTCTGGCCTTGGAACACCCCTCTCCCCTTGTGAATGCGGGCTGGGTCTGCTGGCCGGGCGCAGCCCATGTGCGTGCCTGAGAACAGCCCCCGCGAGCCCCGGCAGTGACCGGAGATATGGCCGCTACCTACAGACCCCTGGGGATCAGCCACGTTGACCCTTTCACCCCGGTTCGGGGGTCCGTGTTGCAGTGAATGGCTCAGACCCCACTGCCCCCCCGCCTTGGGGAAGGGGCAACAGCTGGGCCGTCAGCTGGAGCAGGGCGGCTTTCCCCTCTTCAGCCGGTCTCCCGTTAGCCGCCTCCTTTTTAATTTCCTCGTCTCTTTGGCCCCCAGGGAATCACGAGACGGACAACATGAACCAGATCTACGGGTTCGAGGGGGAGGTGAAAGCCAAATACACAGCCCAGATGTTTGCACTGTTCAGCGAGGTCTTTGAGTGGCTGCCCCTGGCGCAGTGTATCAATGGCAAAGTGTTGGTGAGAGCTGAGCACAGCACCAGGGCGGGGGGTGTGGAGAGTCGCCCGAGTCCCTGTGTGTAACCCTGGCCGCCTCCATGGCTTAGATCTAGCTGAGTCCCACCGTTACCTCCCAGGGAACTGGCCGGGCACTCCTGCTCAGTGCCCCTCAGTCGTGCAGCTCCAGCTCCCCTTCCCGGCTGTTCCTAGTAGGGGGTGTGGAGGCTTAGGGCCGGTTCATTGCTCTGGCCTGCCCTGCACAAGCCCTTCTCCCCAGCCCTCACCTGCGCTGTGCTCCCTGGCAGATCATGCACGGCGGGCTCTTCAGCGAAGACGGGGTCACCCTGGACGACATCCGGAAGATCGAGAGGAATCGGCAGCCTCCGGATTCAGGTCAGCACAGGGAAGCGTGCCCGGCACTTGGGGAAGGAGTGGGGAGGCGGGACAGTTTCCTGATCCCAGCCAGACCCCGTTTGGTGACTGTGGTGCTCTACCGTGGGATCCTGAGGCACCGTCCCTGCAGTACATGGGCACCTTCCCGGGGCAAATCCATCTCGCCCCTCATCAACTGGTGTTTTCGCCCGTTCGGCGATCTGGACCTTGCCCCTCCCCCTTCCTCTGGTTCCACCAGATCCTCCTCCCCTGCCACTTTTTACATCCCATGGGCCCGGGCTTAGAGGCCTGCTGGTGTGGGGTGCTGGAGCATGCTTTGGAAACCGAGCTCAGGGTGTACGTGGGAAGGAAGTACCGCACTGTTTACAGAGGCAGGACTGAGGAGCGCAAGGGAATTAAGATTGGCCAGATAACATGGCCCCTGTCCAAGGCTGCAGAGGGAAACCCAACAGCTGGGCTCATTGAAACAAGGGTGAATAAATATGAGAACACACAGACTGAGGAGTGACTCCGCACTGGAGGGTGAGCACACATGACGAATACTTTCCAGGGCTTGTTTGCGCAAGGGGCGGGTGACTAAGTGGAGTGTTTTCCATCAGACACTGGGGTGAGTTGATATTCAGCGCTGGAGTCACACTCTGGGCCAAACTGATCTCTGCCTTCAAACCCACCAGCTCCTGTGAAGTCACCCAGGGCAGCCCCAGTGCTCATGACGCGCCCTGCGTTGGAGTCCAGGGGACCCTGCCGCTTCAGCAGGACAGAATCATCAGTTCAAAGTGTCAGCGAGCCAGTCTCTTAGATTTCTACTGTCTGCTGTAGGATGACTTCACCCCAGCCCCAGCGAAGGAGAGCCATGTGCTGTCAGTGCTTGGGTGCGAGAACTAGGGAAAGGGAGCCCTGTTGTGCTGCAGGCAGCGGAGCTGGTGGTAGGTGGCCACCCCGAGTCAGTACTGGAGCAGAGCTCTAGAGGGTGTCGTGCCGCAGGCAGTGGGGCTGGTACTGCAGGAGCAGAGCTGTAGGGGGCGCTGTGCCGCAGGAAGTGGGGCTGGTGGTAGGTGGCCACCCCGAGTCAGTACTGGAGCAGAGCTCTAGAGGGCGCCATGCCGCAGGCAGTGGGGCTGGTACTGCAGGAGCAGAGCTGTAGGGGGCGCTGTGCCGCAGGAAGTGGGGCTGGTGGTAGGTGGCCACCCCGAGTCAGTACTGGAGCAGAGCTCTAGAGGGCGCCATGCCGCAGGCAGTGGGGCTGGTACTGCAGGAGCAGAGCTGTAGGGGGCGCTGTGCCGCAGGAAGTGGGGCTGGTGGCAGGTGGCCACCCCGAGTCAGTACTGGAGCAGAGCTCCAGAGGGTGTCGTGCCGCAGGCAGTGGGGCTGGTACTGCAGGAGCAGAGCTGTATGGGGTGCCGTGCCACAGGCAGTGGGGCTGGTACTGCAGGAGCAGAGCTGTAGGGGGCACTGTGCTGCAGGCAGTGGGGCTGGTACTGCAGAAGTAGAGCTGTATGGGGTGCCGTGCCACAGGCAGTGGGGCTGGTACTGCAGGAGCAGAGCTGTATGGGGCACCGTGCCGCAGGCAGTGGGGCTGGTACTGCAGGAGTAGAGCTGTATGGGGTGCCGTGCTGCAGCCAGTGGGGCTGGTACTGCAGGAGCAGAGCTGTATGGGGCACCGTGCCGCAGGCAGTGGGGCTGGTACTGCAGGAGTAGAGCTGTATGGGGTGCCGTGCTGCAGCCAGTGGGGCTGGTACTGCAGGAGCAGAGCTGTATGGGGCACCGTGCCGCAGGCAGTGGGGCTGGTACTGCAGGAGTAGAGCTGTATGGGGTGCCGTGCTGCAGCCAGTGGGGCTGGTACTGCAGGAGCAGAGCTGTATGGGGCACCGTGCCGCAGGCAGTGGGGCTGGTACTGCAGGAGCAGAGCTGTAGGGGGCGCCGTGCTGCAGGCAGTGGGGCTGGTACTGCAGGAGCAGAGCTGTAGGGGGCGCCGTGCTGCAGGCAGTGGGGCTGGTACTGCAGGAGCAGAGCTGTAGGGGGTGCCGTGCTGCAGGACGTGTTGTTTTAAGGCAGTGGTCAGCAACCAGTCGATCGGGATCTACGGTAGATCTTAGAGCCTCTGACAGGTGATCCTGACTGGTTTGGCCAAGAGGCTGTCAAGTGCCTCATCTTGCACTCCAAATCCCTTAACCAAGACCAGAACCTTCAACCCAACCCACTCCCCCTGCCTGGTGAAAGTAAGGGGGGAGGGATGGAGGATGGAGTGAGCAGGGGCAGGGCCTCAGAGAAGGGGCATAAAGGAAGCAGGACAAGGGGATTTGGGTTTCGGGTAGATCTTGGATTGCACTTAAGTTAAAAAGGTGATCTTGTGCTTAAAAAGGTTGGAGACCACTGTTTTAAGGACACAACTTTTCCTGAGCTTTTCCCTCTTTAACAAGGGTGTTCTGGCTCCACTCCAGCTCGGGTAGTAGTTCCAGTTAGCTCCCCATATGCAGCCACTGTTAAACTGTTACTTCCCCCCGCTTGGCTGCCTACAGTGCTGAGTGTGGATCTTGCCTGTTCCTTTTCGTACTCGCTGCTGGCTGGGCATGCTAAGAACGTGGTCCCCGAGCCCCACGTCACCTGATGCTTTGTTCCTTGTTCCTAGCTTCCTTCCGGTGGCCTCACGCTCGAAAAGCACGTTGTGTAACTCTTGGCTCCTTCTCCCTCCTGCCCTTTGACCCCCTGCCGATTCCTCTGTTTAGCCTGAAAACACCTCTGTGTCCGTAGAGCACCACACGTCTTGGAACCTCTCTGGTCCAGCAACATCCCCGCCCAGCAGGATCACAGATGTTGCTAGACCAGACGGCCCCAGTGGCTAGGAGCAGG
Source organism: Pelodiscus sinensis (assembly GCF_052426305.1). NCBI lineage: Eukaryota > Metazoa > Chordata > Testudines > Trionychidae > Pelodiscus > Pelodiscus sinensis. The sequence continues at coordinate 4,290,035 of NC_143069.1, forward strand.
AGCCAGGAGCAGAACCAGTCCAGGGGCAGGGAGCCCGGTGCCTGGGGTCAGCGGCCGTAAGGGGAACTCAGAGGCTGGCAGTAGAGGGGCCAGAATTGACTGTCCCAGGTCTGGCAAACTCTGTCCAGGACAGGTCAGGTCCTGAGGGTGCCAGACCAGGGAAGACCAACCTGTACTAGGAAGTCACTACCATGCTGAGGTTTTTTTCTGGTCCCTAGCACCCCCAGTCTCATATTTATTCTCATGATGCCCCGGGGGCAGCGCAGCGCTGTTGTCCTATTTTACAGTTGGCAGTAAGATGCTGAGATAAGTGACTTGACCGTGTATCCCAGCTCCTAGGTTAGTGCTGTAGCCGCTGGGCTCTCCTTCCTCTGCGCCGAGATGGTGTGGGGCAGAACCCTAAACCTCTGACTGCCAGCGGCTGGGAGGGGGAAGCAGGCGCATCACTTCAACTGTGCTGATTTGTTTCCCCCCCCCAAGCACCTGACGTTGGCCACTGTTGGTAGATAGGATACTGGGCTGGATGGAGCGGTGAAGTGACTTGGGAAATCTTCATGGGGAAACCCCAAAGTGTTTGTCTTTTTGATGGAATCCCAATATTTGTTGGGGAGGGGGGGAGAACATAGGAATGTCAGAGTGGCCATGCGGCAGATCAGCAGTCCATCTAGCCCAGGACCTTGTTCTCCAGCAGTAGCTGGTGCCGAATAAACACAAGCAGGGCACTTATCGAATTACTCATCTCGTGTCACCCAGTCGACCGAGGTTTGGGGACATCGGAGCATGGGGCTGCATTGCTGGCCACCTCGGCTCATAGCCGTTGCTGGACTGTTCCTCCAGAGCTGCTCGAATTCTTTTTTGAACCCAGTTACATTTTTAGCTTTCACAACATCAAGCTCCATGAATTGACTCTGCTTTATGCAAAAATACTTCCTTGTGTTTATTTAAACCACCGGCCTATTGGTTTCTTTGGGTGACCCCGGTTCTTATGTTACGCCAAGGGGCAATTAGCATTTCCTTATTCATTTTCTCAACACCGTCGTGTTTCTATAGCCCGTAGGCGTCTCTTTTCTAAGGTGACTTTTTAATCTCTCCTCCTATAGAACCTGCTCCAACCCCCTAATCACATCGCTGCACCTTTCACAGACCTAATGTATCTCTTTTTGAGGAGGTGACCAGAACAGCGTGTACTATTCAAGGTGTGACCACACCATGGATTTATATAGCGGCATTATGATAGATATGGTCTTGTCTGTCCCTTTTCCCTAATGGCTCTTATCACTGTGTTAGCTGTATGTTGAGCAGATGTTTCCAAAGAACTTATGATGCTTCCAAGCCCTCTTGCATAATAACAGTTAATTTAGACCCCATAATTTTGTATGTATAGTTGGGATTTTTTCCCAGTGTCCTGTTCTTTGCCTTTATCAGCGTTTCATTTCATCTGCCTTTTTGTTGCCCAGTCATGCATGTTGGCGAGATCCCTTTGTAACTTTGTGGCTTGCTTTGGACTTGACTGTTCTCTTGGGTAACTTCGGATTGTCTGAAAATTTTGCTGCCGCACTGTTTACCCCTTTTCCTAAATCATTTATTGATGTGTTAAACACCAGGTCCTTGTAGAGATCCTTGGGGGAGTCAGCAGTTTTCCTCTCTCCGCTGTGAAAACTGACCATTTATTCCTACTCTTTGTTTCCTGTCATCTTAACTCGTTGGTCCATGAAAGGCCCTTCCATCTTAAGCCTCTGGTGAGGGACCTTGTAAGATTTTTCTGAAAGTCCAAGTATACTATATCAGCCAGGTCACCCTTGTCCACATGTGTGTTGACCCCTCAAAGACTTCTAGTAGATTGGTGAGGCATGATGTCCCTTTACAAAAGCCTTGTTGATTCTTCCTCAGCTGTTCTTTACTGTAGTTTCAACCAATTTGCGTGAAAATGACAAAATTTGTCCTGAAAATGGCTCCCTGGCCTGCAATTGCCAGGATTGCTTTTGGAGCCTTCTTCAAAAACTAGTATTACACTAACTCCTCTTCAGGCACCTGATACAGAGGCTGATGTAAGCAATAGGTTCCACACCACAGAGAGGGGCTCTGCCATTTCATACTTGCGTTCCTTCAGACCTCTGGTCCTGATGACTTTACTGTTCAGTTTATACATTTGTTCTGAAACCTCATCTATAGACTTCTTAGTCTTGGACAGCTCAGATTAGTCACCTAAAACAAATGGTTCCGGTGTGGGAATCTGCCTCACATCTGTAGCCATGAAGACTGATGTAAAAAATCCATCTAACATCTCTTCAGTGGCCTTGTCTTCCTTTAGCATTTCAATTCTCCAATGATCATTTGGCCCATTTCCTGCTTCTGATGTACTTAACGAATCTCACTGCTAGTTTTTGCGCGTTTTGCTACTTGCTCTTCAAATTCTTTCTTGGCCTGCGTTGTCGTGCTTCTGCACTTGGCTTGCCAGAGTTTGCTCCTTTGTATTTTGCTGATGGGGATTTGACTTCCAAAAAAGGGTATCTTTTTGCTTTTTATTCTGCTATTCAAGTATGTTCAAGTACTACGTTTATGGTTGCTGCTGCTGCATGATTCAGCTGATCTTTTGGATCATGTGCTCTGTGTAGGACTCAATCAGGAATTTCTTCTCCTGTGGTGGGTTCCTGGACTAGCTGGCCCAAGAAGTCATTAATGGTATCTAGAAATTCTGCCTCCACATCCTTCTTTCAAATGACTTGTACCCAGTTCATGAGGGGTCAACTGGAATTCCCCTTAATTTGTTGTTTTTGTAGCTGCTTTAATTTCCTGGAGCATTTCACAATCCCCATCCCCGTCAGATGGTTGATGTGTTACACTGTCATCGTTAGAGCATGGAATTTCTCTCCGAAGATTCTGCGGTATCTCATACATTTCCGATTTTTTTTTTACTATATTTGACTGCTTTCTGTCACATACAGTCCCACTCCCCCACCAATGCAACTTACTTTGTCGTGCCTCTGTATTTTGTACTCTGGTATGACCCAGTCCAGTTGATTGTTGCACCAAGTTTCTGTGATGACTATTACAGCAATATCTTCACTGAATGCCAGGCCCTCCAATTTGCACATCTTAGTATTTCGACTTCTAGTGTAGGTAGAGACGCACTTACAAAGTTTGTCAGTGTTGAGTTGTCTTTCTTCTGAGATGGAATTGAATGGGACTTTTTGGTTTGATTGTTTTTCTTCAGCTCCTGCTGGTGGAACCTCTCTAGTCCGGCACCCTTAGGACCTGACCAGGGCCAAAGCAGAGAATTTGCTGGACCATGAGAGGTCAATATTGTCTAGCAGCATTGCCAAAACTTCCACTGCTTATGGGGCTCTTAGAAGGCACTTAAGGATAAATTAGAGATAAATAACACAGAATCCTGAGAGCCAGGCCTGGTGGCTGCAAACAAACTTTATGGGACCACGGGAAACTTGGCCACACCCTTCTGGCTAACTACAATCCTGCCGGACCAGAGAGGTTCAACCTGTACTTATATTTTGCCAACTTCTACCCTCTCCTCTTTACTAGGATGTAGAGCAGCGGTTCTAAACCAGGGTATGTATACCGCTGGGGTACGCAGAGGTCTTCCGGGGGTCCGTCCAGTCTTAGATATTTGCCGAGTTTCCTAGCAGGCTGTTTAAAAAATCACTAGCAAAGTCTGTGCAAGCTATAACTGCTCTAAGTTCTGTGATGGTGATGCAGTGGGCACTGATTTAGACACGTGTTTGATGTAGTTTATGGAGGCCTCTAAACACCTCTAGGGATGGAGAATCCACTACTTCCCTAGGGAACCCATTCCAGTGCTTCACCACCCTCCTAGGGAAATAGTTTTTCCTAATATCCAACCTGGACCTCTCCCACCACAACTTGAGCCCATTGCTCCTTGTTCTGCCATCCGTCACTACTGAGAACAGCCTCTCTCCATCCTCTTTGGAAGTTGAAGGCTGCTATCAAATCCCCCCTCGTTCTTCGCTTCTGCAGACTAAACAGACCCAAGTCCCTCAGCCTCTCCTCATAGGTCATGTGCTCCAGCCCTCTCATCATTTTGGTTGCCCTCCGCTGGACCCTCTCCAATGCATCCACATCCTTTTTGTAGTGGGGGGCCCAGAACTGGACACAATACTCCAGATGTGGCCTCACCAGAGCCGAATAAAGGGGAATAATCACATCTCTGGATCTGCTAGCAATGCTCCTCCTAGTGCAACCTAATATGCCATTAGCCTTCTTGGCTACAAGGGCGCACTGTTGACTCATCTCCAGCTTCTCATCCACTGTAATCCCCAGGTCCTTTTCTGCAGAACTATTACCTAGCCGGTTGGTCCCCAGTCTGTAACAATGCTTGGGATTCTTCCGTCCCAAGTGCAGGACTCTGCACTTCTCCTTGTTGAACCTCATCAGATTTCTTGTGGCCCAATCCTCCAATTTGTCTAAGTCACTCTGGACCCTATCTCTGCCCTCCAGCGGATCTACCTCTCCCCCTAGCTTAGTGTCATCTGCAAACTTGCTGACTACACATCCCATGCCTTCCAGTAGATGGTGTTCCCTTGTGGTTTCTTCCTTGTGAGGTCCCTTCCAAAGCATTCACCACTGCAGAGCCTATGGAGAGAGCCTGAAAGTGATTACTTACCTCTATAGCACTGGGGGATTCCTGTGCTGGCCTTTTTCCCCTTCTAGAAGTTACATGCTGCCAGTTCTCTTCCTGGTCCCGTCCTGCCCTCTCTGGCACTTCCGCCTGACGTGCTTGCAGGATTGAACACTGCCTTCTATCGAGGACGGCTTTATCCTCTCTGGTGGAGCGTAGGGTCGACACTTGGGCCTCCAGTCCTCTAATTTTTTCTTCCAAAATGGCGACCAGCTTGCACTTAGTGCAGATGAAATCCGTTCTTTCTTCCGGGAGGAAGACAAACATGGCACACGCTGTGCGGGTAACAACAGCAGACCTATCGCCATCCATCCCTACTGTCCTGGAGAAAGGATTTAAAAAGAAAGGCAAGAGAACCTCGCGCCCTTCCCAACTCCCTCTCTAAACTCCCTATTAGCACTCACCTGTTCGCAAGCTCCTTGGTCGCTTGCTCACTGCTTTATAAAGCCCTGGACTGCCTGAAAGTCCCTCCCCCTACCAAGGCTCAGCCAATCAGTTGACATTGGAAGAAGCGACGCCTTGTGCATGCAGGTAAACCGGCGGGATTTTTTTCAAAGCAAGCCTTCTAAGGTCTGGACTCACCGGTTTAACAAAGTGGAAAAAAGCTTCACCTCTTTCTCCAGACGCACTCGAAGGGAGACAGCATGGGCTGCTTCTGGGAGCAAACTCCAGGAGACTGGCCACACTTGCCTGCGGCCGTGGCTGAGCAGAAATGTACGTGGTAACAAATCAGCCGAGATGCGCCAAGTACCTGACGGAATGACGCTGTGGGCCATGGAAATGTTTGGCAATATGGTGCCTCCCGGCAAAGCATTTCCTCGTCGGTGTGACCAGTCCACGGAGATCGGTGGAGAAGCGCCGCAGCTGGATACCGGGAGGCCATTGATCTCAACAAGCACGTGCTGCTTTGCCAAAGGATAACGGCCAACTCCATAGGCCACGGCGGGTATCCTAGGGCAGGGGAGTCTGAGCCTACCCTAGTCCATGGCCCCAAGCGTGCTCCGGTCCGAAGCCTTGCACTCACTCCTCTATTCCCTTGAAGCTCAGTTCTAGCTGGTGGCCAGGGGCTTGGGCCATTAAGCTGGGGCTCCTCTAGCCACGGAAAGGGGTGAAGGGGGCGGGAGACTTGGAGCTCCAGCTGGCAGGAGGAGGCAGGGCCTCAGTGGAAGGGGGCAAGGAGGAAGCTGGCCTCAGCCAGAGAGGAGATGTTTAAAGAAATTGACTTTTCCTGCCCCGAACACGCGCTGGGTTGGAATCAATGCGGGTGCATTGGTCCTTCCAGGCTGCTGCAATTGCCAGGGAGCACGTGGACTCCGTGCTTGGCACAGGACGGGAAATTCTTCCCTGCAGGGCGTGCACTGGGCGCTTGCTCCAAAACCAGCGGGTCCTGAGCTGCAGGAAGCTCTCAGGGAGCCTGCCAAGCTGTCAGCTGGCTCAGGTCCTGGCTCCTCGGTGTTCCCTTTGCTCTCCAAAGCGCTGGAGTGGGAACATGCGCAACTCTCGCCTCGCAGGGAGGGCCGCTGGCTCGCAAGTGGGAAAGAACTTGAGGCTGAGTTACGCACTGAAACTGCACGTTTCTTGCGGATCATTCATCCCTCTTGCCTCCGAGTTGCACGCTGCTGTGGTCAGCTCCGTTGGCCGGCGCGCTCGCGAGGTGAAAGATCTAAGCTCGCCCACGCGGGGCCGTGCCGATGAATGCTTTTCCCAGAGTGTCTTGAGGTCGACACGGTCACTGCCGCTGGTTTCCCCGCGTCTGGCCTGTGGCACTGGCCTCTGCACAGGAGGAGTTTGAGCCGAGCACAATTAAAGAAATAATTGTACATGGCTGAGTCCTCCAGCATGGAACCCAACTCTGCTCGGTAAAGAACCCTTCATTTTGTCCGATGTTAGCAGCCGGGCCTTGCTGGCTGGCCGGGGGGCGTACTCAACCTGCGGTCTGCGAAGGAAGCGTAATGACGCGCCCCGCGCTGGCGAGAGGACGCCGACTGGGGAGCCTTGCATGTGGCCTTGCCGTTCGGCGCGCGCTGTGCTACGGCTGCTGTCGAGGCCGAGTGGGTGGCGACAAACGGTGTTCTTGTCCCACCCGGGAAGGCCAGGGGAAAGCGGAGAGCGGGGGGGGAGGGATATCGTGCTGGAATGGCAGGGCACCGTTTGTGTCCCCGGCGATCCAGGGCACGGTTAGCGGCGAAAGGTGCCCTGGGTCAGTAGCAGTGCGCTGGGACTCCTGTGCGCTCATCTCTGAGTGTGTGAGCCGGTGGTTTTCAAGGGAGGTGGAACTTGGGGTGCGCAGGAAGGACCAGGCTCCTGAAAGGAGGACGGGAATCTGGGAAGGTGGAGAGCCGTTGCGGGATGCCCTCTTCCATAAGTCCTCCCCTGAAGGAAGGGCAGGCGCTGGGCTGGATGGGCCCAGGGAACTGGGCCGAGTGGGGGGCCAGGCGCTGGGCTGGATGGGCCCAGGGAACTGGGCCGGGTGGGGGGCAGACGCTGGGCTGGATGGGCCCAGGGAACTGGGCCGAGTGGGGGGGCCAGGCGCTGGGCTGGATGGGCCCAGGGAACTGGGCCGAGTGGGGGGGCAGGCGCTGGGCTGGATGGGCCCAGGGAACTGGGCCGAGTGGGGGGGCAGGCGCTGGGCTGGATGGGCCCAGGGAACTGGGCTGGGTGGGGGGCCAGGCGCTGGGCTGGATGGGCCCAGGGAACTGGGCTGGGTGGGGGGCAGGCGCTGGGCTGGTGGGGGAGAGAGGTTCTGGGTTGGAAGGGCCCAGAGGTCTGGGCCGGGGAGTGTGTTTGTTGGGGGGACACTGGGCTGGGGGAGCTCACACAGTCACAGCCAATGGCTCTGGTAGGACAGGCCCTGAGGGTGTCACCCCCCCCCCCCCCATGCCCCCTGGGAGTGACACACTCTCTCCTCATTGGCAGGTCCCATGTGCGACTTGCTCTGGTCGGACCCGCAGCCTCAGGTGAGTGTGACATGAAATCCCCCAGCCCGGGGGGTTCTTGTGGTGTCTCTGCAGGGCTGGTTCAGCTCCCGGTCCGGTGCGGGCTGCGCCATTGAGCTCTGTCCCCCTCTCCCCCCCTGGGGGGCGCTGATCGCAGGCCGGGCTGAGGGGCCGGCTCAGAGCGCCCTCTGCTGGCTCGCTAGGGTGTTCCCTCCGCCGCCTGGCAGCTGATGCTGGCGCTCTGCCCCAGCTGACAGCTCATTGGGTGGGGACCCATCGGCTGTTCTGCTTGGTGCTCGCTCAGGGTCAGCCACACCCTCTGGCGGGGCCCCCTGCCCAGATGCATGGCAGGGTCCTGCCTGTCTCTGAGGGAGGGTTGAGCCTTGGAGACTGGACCCCCGTTGCCCCCAGAGGTCTAGCTGGGGCGGGGACAAAGGGGCAGTGGATAGGGAGATGCCCTGGGCTGTCCGTAGCACTGGCTGCCAGCGCAGCTCTGGCTGGCAGGAGAGAGGAAAGCTGCCGGAACCTGGGAGCCAGGGGTATCCGCTCTGTATCGTGAACCTGGGTCTGCGGGACCTGGCAGGACCCACGGGGAGTGTCCACATGGCAGCGTGATCCTGGGCTTATTTCAGTAGCTAACCCGTCCGCGCAGGCCCTGGACTGAGGCTCGCGCTGTGTCCGCACCGCGCACGGACAGAGCGTGGACCGGAATTCCAGCAGGGCTGGGGCTGCTCTGAATCCCATTGCTTTGGAGTGGACATGAGTCGGAGTCTGGGCATAGCGGGCAGTGCAGGCAAACCCATGGGGCGGGGGAATGGGGGCCTCTGCAAGTGATCGGACTGGAACAGCGGGGTTAGCCAGGGCCCGGCGTGGGGCGAGCGATCAGCCGGTGGGGGGGGACAGAGCATTGGCTAACCCCAGCATGTGGTGGGCTCCTGGCGGCAGCGGAGGTGGGTGGAATTGTGGGCTGGGGAGGGGCCTTCCCTGCGCAGACTCCGTCCGGTGACTCCATCGGGATCCCCCTCCCCGCCTTTCCAGAACGGCCGGTCGGTCAGCAAGCGGGGCGTGAGCTGTCAGTTCGGGCCCGACGTCACCAAAAGCTTCCTGGAGCGGAACCATTTAGACTACGTCATCCGGAGCCACGAGGTCAAGGCCGAGGGCTACGAGGTGACGCACGACGGCAAGTGCATCACGGTCTTCTCAGCACCCAACTACTGGTGAGAGCCGGGGAGCCCCTCTAGCTTCTCCGCCCCGCCGCTGGTCCAGCCGGCTGCAGGCAGATCAGGCCTCCACCCTGGGGGCAGTGGGGGGTCCAGCGAGCGGTGCACCCACCCTCCCTCCACCCGCTGAGAGGCAGCCCCTCTGGGGCACTTGTTTAACAGCCAAGGGCAGGGCAGGAATCCTGCGGCCTGGGGCAATTCGCGCCCGCCCCGGGTAATAGCAGCTGAGCTTTGCGCTCCCCTGTGAGAAGTGCTGGCGATTCTTAGCGACGCCGAGGAAGTCGGGCTCTTGGCCTTAGATCTTACCCACACTTCCTCCCTCCCCCCCAGCACTGCTGTGGGGGGGGGGGGGGAGAGCGCCCCCTGCTGAGCCCCTGTCCCTGCAGCACAGCGACTGCCAGGGGAGTGCGCCCCCTGCTGAGACTTGTGCCCCGCTGCCAGCCGTGCCTGGGTTTCTCTGGGACTCGTGGTACAGCGCAGGGCTAGCCCAGCTTTTCGGGTGCGATTCAGGGGACAGGAGCAAGGCCACCTGGGGTAGCGCCTGCACGTCCTACCTGGGCCCCCGGGAAGGGCAGATCGCTGGGGCAAGGCAGCAGCTTGGCTGGCAGGCTGCGTCCCTCCCTGGCTCTTGGAGGGGAGAGGGGCTGGTGGCTAGAACAGCAGGGCTCCTGGACCTGCCCTGGCGGGGGAGTGGGATCTGTGGATGGGGCACCAGGACTCCACGGTTCTCCCCCCTGGCTGTGGGAGGAGGGGTCTAGTGGTTAGAGCAGGAGAGGAGCCTGGGAGTTAGGACCCTGGGGTTTTATCCCCTGCTCAGCAAGTGCCGGGGACGTGTTACCTCTCGGGGTCGCCGTCTTCCCAGGCCGGCCGGTGAAGCGTTCGAGGCTCCCGGTTCACCCTGCTCTCGGGGCTGCTTTCCCCACACGGCGGCAGTGGGGCCTGCTGGCTAAGGAAGGTCCCTGGGCGGGGGACAGGAATCCTCTGTCCCTCGCGGGATGCGCCCAGCCCTCTGCCTTCTCTCCCCAGCGACCAGATGGGCAATAAAGGCTCCTACATCCACCTGCGAGGGTCGGACCTGCGCCCCGAATTCCACCAGTTCACAGCTGTGGTGAGTGATGGGCTCAGTGATGAGCAACCCCAACTGGTCCTCGTGCTGCCCACAGGCCCTGGCTAGGTGGACAGTCCTCCTCCTTCCGCTGCCTCTTGGGGTTCCCTGCCCGTTCAGAGCCAGGCCGCGCATCGGGCACCCCCCCCTTGGGCAGGGGAGTCGGGGCAGCTGGGGAATCTCTGAGCTTGTTCTTGGCTCTGGGGTGCGCCTGTCCTGTCCCACCCTGCTCTGCCCTGTCCTGCCCTGGTACTGCTGCTCCTCCTTAGCTACACCAGCATGAAGAGACTTCTGTGGGAAGCAGGATCCCCCCACCCCCTAGCGCACACACAATAGGGGCTCCCCAGCGGGTGTGGAGTGGCGAAGGAGAAAGACCAGACTGGTGTGCGAAGTGCCCTGTTCAGTGGCTCTTCCCTGCCCCCCAGGTCCATGGGGCTAGAACACATGGCGCTGTGGCTATTCCTGGCCTATGGGGTAGGGCTAGAACACATGGCGCTGTGGCTATTCCCTGCCCCCCAGGTCCATGGGGCAGGGCTAGAACACATGGCGCTGTGGCTATTCCCTGCCCCCCAGGTCCATGGAGTAGGGCTAGAACACATGGCACTGTGGCTATTCCCTGCCCCCCAGGTCCATGGGGCAGGGCTAGAACACATGGTGCTGTGGCTATTCCCAGCCCATGGGGCAAAGCATTAGCTACTTACAGCAGCGTCAGGGCTGTTCTTACACCAAGCCCAGAATGTGGGGAGCACAGAGGGGGCTTGAAGCCCCCCAGCCCTGCCCTCCCCAGTGACAGGGATGGAGGAGCTGGGATCGGGGCTCTGTGTCCCCAGACGGGCCCACCCTGTACCCCTGCGAATCCCCCGGCCCACGGAGTCTGCCCAGCCCTGCTGCCTCGGACACAGGCAGCGTCCCTCGGCTGCTGCGCATGCCTGGCCTTCGCCCGCGGCCCCTCCTCCCTGGGAGCAGGAATTGCACACGGGTTTCATCAGTTTCTGGATGCCAGGAGCTGTTTATGCTCCCTGCAAGGTGTCCCCTTCCCCCCCTTCCTGCGGTCTGGATGCAGTGAAACCAGCTGTACTGGGGTGGGGCCACCTTGTCCCGGACCAGCACTGGGAAACTATTAAATCCCCTCTCCCCCACCCCTGTCACTGAGGACTGGGCCCGATTCTTACAACAGCTGGGCAGCCTCTGCTCCATGAAAGGGAAGTGCCCAGGAACGGGTCAGGGAAGAGACGTGTGCCAAGGTGCCCAGTGATCTAGGGCCCAGTGCGGCACTCAGAAGAGCAAGAGGCTCTGGCCTGCCACGTCCTTCCTTTGCTGAGAGAGGCCGGTTCAGCTGGAAGGCAACTGCACACGGAGGTCGAGTTTGGCTGCTAGGTTTGGCCGGAAGGGATCCCGGGAACGGACGTTCCTGACATGCCAGCCCTTTGGAAATGTTGAAAAGCAGCAGCGGGGGATCCCCGTGATTCTGTCCAGGATAAACGTCACTGGAAAGACGAACCAAACCCTGTAGAAACATGTTTGACAAACCTGGCAGCGCCGGGAGCCGGAGCCGTTAGTTCAACCCAACCCGGAGTTTTTCCCTTTTTCCCTTGGGTTCGGTTTTGCTCATCCTGAGCCGAAACGGCGTTGGCCTTTTTTGGTTCAGCCAACCCAGGAACCTCGTTTCTTCGCCCGGTGAAGAGGCGCGAGCCTTGAGGCTGGGACCGCACCTCGTGCTGCGTTGTCTCTGGCAGTGTGGCCAGTCCCACGCCTGCCCCCGCCCCCCGTGCAGCCATCCACAGACCCCTACCCGGTCAGGGCTGGCAGTGAGCAGACAGGAAGTGGGGCTGAGGTCAACGAAACACATGGACCCAGTTGGAATTGACCCGGGAAGAGGCGAATGCCACGGCTCTCGTCTGGAAGGGAGATCCTATTTCCCCTGACCCCCCCTTCCCCCAAGCAAGTACTGTTGCTTAGTACCCCAAAACCCACTCCCTGCAGTCCAGTGGGGCACCCCCCCCAGGCATGGGGGCCGGCACTGCCTACCAGGGGAGAGCACCCCCTGCTGAGCTCCCTCCTCCTCCCTGCAACACAGTGCCCCCTAGTGCTGCACCAGGGCATTGGGGTCTGGGCCGCCTGCCAGGGGAGCGCCCCCTAGTGGAAATTCCACCTTGTTCCATGCAGCCTGGCGCCCCTTCGTGGCACACTGGGGCATCGCTCAGAGGGGAAAGAGCCTCCCCTCCAGCGCCTTGACGGCCCTCGGTTTGATCCCACCCCAAGTGGGCGGTGGCCCCTGAGATCTCCCAGGAGAGGGGGATGGTGCTGCCCCCCAGCCTAACGAAGCCCCTCTTCTCTTTCAGCCTCACCCCAACGTCAAGCCGATGGCCTACGCCAACACTCTCCTCCAGCTGGGGATGATGTAACCTCCCCGTCACCACCGCCCCCACCTGGGAGCCCCCAGGCGCAGCAGAGCCGACCCCTCGGCCCTTTTGCTTTCTTCCATCGTCTGCCCGGGCTGCCCAGGCGCCGGCGTGCCCACCAGGAGGGCGGGGGAGCCCCCTGCCCCCTCGGCTGAGCCCATTTGTAGTGTTGCCGTGAGCTGGCGCCGCGCCGCCGGGAGGCAGGGCGTGCGCAAGGAGTATTTTTTTTAATATATTGGAAAGATTGTATTTATTCCCAGCCAGCTCCCTTTGCCGCCCACTCCCTCCCGGCAGCTGTTCTTGGCCTGCGGGGTGGAGCGTGGGGGCCTGCCCTCTCTTCCCAAGTGCTGTGGCTTTGAGGCCTCTCTCTGACAGGCAGGCACTGGCCTCGGGGGCTGCAGGAGAGGCGAGGGGGCAGCTGGGGGCAGAAGTTAGGATCAGGTCATGAGTGGAAGCAAGTGGTGGGGCAGGGGCTGCCCCTTCCTCTGTGTCGCAAACCGGGGGCGGGGGCCAGCGGGGCTTCCAGGCTCTCGCTGCCGTAGCACGGTGAGGGGGATGGGTGGCCAGCAGGGGACCCTGATCACCTCCCCGGAGGCATTCTGAGCTCTGGGGCTGCAGGCCTGGGGCTGCCAGTCTCAAGATGCTCTGGCATCAGGTTACAGTTTTGTCACGGTTCTGGTCAGTGAGAGCGGGGGTGGGGTTGCAGGCACTAAACGGAAACCCACAGAAACTCGTGGCCTGCCCCCAGGACAGAACTCGGGCGGGGGGGCCCTGCGGCCCCCGGGCTGAAATCAGAAATGTCTCAGAGTTGCAGCAAGGCCTGGGGTCCATGCCCTACCCTGGGCCTTACACAGAAGCAATAGGTGTGCGGGTGTGGGGCAGGCTGAGGCCTGGCCTTCAAGTGGTGCTCTTGCCAGGAGTGTGTGGCTGTGTGTGTGTAGCTGGGGCGGGTGGTGGGGGAGTGGGGGACAGCAGACTGGATTTCTTGGGGGGCTTTCCCCTGCCTGCCCCCCTCTGCCCTCTCCCAACCGGGGGAGCGTCAGGCCCCCCCCGGCAGGCGGAGCGACCAACCTTTCGGGCCACGTGCGCAAGCCGGCAGCAGCCGTGTCCAAAGCCGTCAGGTGTCTCCGTGCTCCCCGCTGGCTCCCGGCGCACCCCCCCCCCCCCCCCAGCTGTTTTACTGTCTGTAATTAAAGATGTTAAAATAAAGTAATTATTATAAGCCGTGCGGGCTGGGCCTGCCCTCCTGCCACAAGCCGGTGGCTTCCCCAGTGCCTCCCCCGCTGCTTTTTCCAGCCTCCATGGCTCATGCAGTCAGTGGTCAGGGCCATCAGCTGGGCTGGGCTTTCCCAGGGGATTGGTGCCAGCTCTGAGGCAGCAGCTCGGCCTTTGACCCATGCTGGCGCCGCGCCTCATGTGCTCTGCACGGACCTCAGGCTGCTGTTTCACGGCACAGGCCAGGAGCGGCAGGTGCCTGTGGTCTCCCCGGCGGGGGCAGGGGCAGGCTGTACACTGGTGTACGCTGCTGCTTCTCTCTGCCCATTGAGCTAACGCCTCCCTCCTCCCCCACGGCCTCCAGCCTGCGGCCCCCAGCCACTCGGCCGCTCGCGCAGTGCGAGACCCGCGGCGTCCTGCTGCCTTTGGAACGCCCGTCCATTTCCCCAGGCCCTTGGACCCAGAGCCTCGGGGTGTGGCCCCCTTCTTGCCGGGGGCTGCTCAGAGCTGGAGCCCAGAGTCGCCGTGGGGCTGAAGCCTGGAGCTCAGTGGCTGAAGCAGGCGTGAGGGGGGCCTGAAACTGACGAGCGCTTTGCCTGGGGATTCCGGCAGCTCTCGGAGGGGTCAACACAGGACGGAGGTAGCGTGGCTCTGGCGTCTCAGCATCTGGGCCATCATACAGCTTAGGAGCCGAGATACCCCTGCAGGGGCCAGAGACCCTCTCCCTCCATGCTGGGTGGCTCACAGGAGCGTTTTGCTTGCTGGGGGCTGAGCTGCCGCCCCATTGCTGCCACGGTCCAGCCCGCGACGGATGGCCCAGACGCTCCTGGTGTTGGTGAAGGGACTCAGAGATGATAGGGCAAGATGCAAAGGGTCCTCTGACGGGATTAGCAGGTCTCTGCGTAATGGGATTCGGTCAGAGCAGGCAAAAACATTAGTGAATGCTATGTTTTGCTGAAAAAATGAAATGTCTGTGAGAAATGTGGCGTTTGACTCAACCTCCCCCCCCCCGCCTTTCCTGCCCCCTGCAAACTTTTCAGTATCAAAAGTTTTCCTTTGGGGTTTGGTACCATGGACATTTCCTGACTTCTTGGAATTGCTTGTGATCTGAAAATCTCGGGTTTTTACTCCGCTCTAAATTGATCTCCCAGACTCGTAGGCCAGTGCTGCCATTAAAAAAAAAACTTAAAATTAATGGAGACTGCCTATCTCCTAGAACTGGAAGGGACCTTGAAGGTCATCAAGTCCAGTCCCCTGCCTTCACAGCAGGACCCAGTGCCGTCCCTGACAATTTTTGCCCCAAATCCCTAAATGACCTCCACAAGGATTGAACTCTCAACCCTGTGGTTAGCAGGCCAATGCTCAAACCACTGAGCTATCCACATGCAAAAATGCCTTTGTGTGTAATTCCTCAGTAGATCTGCTTCAGAAAACAATCAGCTCATGGCTTTAGAGCCCCCATGCCCATAACAAACATGGCCATCTTCTGGCTGCAAGATACCATGCCCACAACAAACATGGCCACCTCACCCTCTGACCCTCCTCCACCTAAGCTACTGGCTGCAAGATACCATGCCCATAACAAACATGGCCACCTTACCCTTTAACCTGCCTCTTGGGTCTCTTCCTTTGGTAGATGGGGGAATTTTAGTCCCTGCCCCTCTTCAGTTTTTCCTTTTGTTATGGTTAATTACATCCCCCAAAATGAACCTCACCAAGCCTGCAAAGACAAGCAAGTAGGTGTTACCAAGCTCCAAGTTTAAGGATGGCTCCTTAACCTTAACACTGCCCCTTTTGAAGTCTCTCTCACACAGAGACAGTGTTGCTTACTGGGGTTCTCTGCCTGGTCTGCCATTGGCTAACCTGGGACAAACCACTTTTCCTCAGAGAGTTATTGGCAAAAGGAAGCTATTTCACTGCATTGGAAAGATAGTATGGCAAAAGGCCACCTTGGCTTAACCAGATCTTGCATGATCCAAAAAAAAGAGTCATATAAAAAGTGGAAACTAGGACAAATTACAAAGGATAAATATAAGCGAACATTATAGGTATTCAGGGGCAAGATTAGAAAGGCAAAGGCACAAAATGAGCTCAAAGGAGCTATAGCCATAAAGGGAAGACAGACTTTCTATAAATATATTCGAAGCAAGAGGAGGACCAAGGACAGTGTAGGCCCACTGCTCCGTGAGGAGGGAGAAACAGTAACGGGAAACTTGGAAATGGCAGAGATGCTTAATGACTTCTTTGTTTTGGTCTTCGCTGAGAAGTCTGATGTTGGAATGCCAGACATAATGAATGCTAGTGGGAAGGGGGTAGGTTAAAAAAAAGAACACGTTAAAAATCATTTAGAAAAGTTAGATGTCTGCAATTCACCAGGGCCTGCTGAAATGCCTCCTAGCCTACTCAAGGAGCTGATAGAGGAGGTATCTGAGCCTTTAGCCATCATCTTTGAAAAGTCATGCAAGTCAGGAGAGATTCCAGAAGACTGGAAAACAGCAAATCTAGTGCCCGTCTATAAAAAGGGAAAGAAGAACAACCCAGGAAACTACAGACAAGTCAGTTTAACTTCTGTGCCAGGGAAGATAATGGAGCCAGTATTTAAGGAATTTATCCGCAAACATCTGGAAGAAAATAAGGTGATTGGCAACAGCCAGCATGGATTTGTAAAGAACAGATCATGTCAAACCAATCTGATAGCTTTCTGTGATAGGATAACAAGCCTTGTGAATAAGGGAGAAGCCGTGGACATGGTATACCTTCAGTAAAACAATTCATATTGTCTTGCATGATATTCTTATAAATAAACTAGGGAAAAACAACCTAGATGGGGCTACTATAAGGTGGGTGCATAACTGGCTGGATAACCGTTCTCAGAGTGTAGTTATTAACTGTTCACAATCCTGCTGGAAGGGCATAACAAGTGGGGCTCTGCAGGGATCTGTTTTGGGATTGGTTCAGTTCAATGTCTTCATTAACAATTTAAATATTGGCATAGAGAGTACGCTTATTAAGTTTGCTGATGATGCCAAGCTGGGAGGGGCTGTAAGTGCCTTGGAGGAGAGGGTCATAATTCAAACTGATCTGGACAAACTGGAGAAATGGTTGGAGGTAAACAGGATGAAGCTTAATAAGGACAAATGCAAAGTGCTCCACTTAAGAAGGAACAATCAATCTCACACCAACAGAATGGGAAGCGACTGTCTAGGAAGGAGCACGGCAGAAAGGGATCTAGGGGTCACCGTGGATCACAAGATAAATATGAGTCAGCAGTGTGATGCTGTTTCAAAACAAGCAAATATGATTCTGGGCTGCATGAACAGGAGTGTTGTGAGCAAGACACGAGAAGTCATTCTGCCGCTCTACTCGTCACTGATTAGGCCTCAGGTGGGCACCACATTGCAAGAAAGATGCAGAGAAATTGAAGGAGATCCAAAGAAGAGCAACAAGAATGATGAAAGGTCTAGAGAACACGACTATGAGGGCAGACTGAAGGAACTGGGCTTGTTTAGTCTGGAAAGCAGAAGATTGAGGGGGGACATGATAGAAGCTTTCAAGTATCTAAAAGGGTGTCACAAGGAAGAGGGAGAAAAATTGTTCTCTTTGGCCTCTGAGGCTAGGACAGGAAGCAATGGGCTTAAACTGCAGCAAGGGAGGTTTAGGTTGGACATTAGGAAAAACTTCCTCCCTGTCAGGGTGGCCAAACACTGGAATAAATTGCCTGGGGGGGGTGGGTTGTGGATTCTCCATCACTGGAGATATTTAAGAGCAGGCTGGACAGACATCTGTCAGGGATAGTCTAGATGTTACTGAGTCCTGCCGTGTGGGGCCGGGGCCTGGACTCGACCTCTTCCAGTTCTAGTGGTCTATGAATCTATTTTTTCCATTGCAAAGAGCTGATTTTTCAGGAGCCTTTCCTAGAAAAGGCCAGCTTTTGGCTGCTGCGGAAGGAACATTTTGGGCGGAGAGGTGTGGACAGAAAATAAATGTTGACTGTTCTGGATGGGTGGATTGGGATTTTCAGCTCTGTCTGAATTCTTGGTCCAGCACTGCTGCCTCTTAACCCCGTCACAACCACGGCCCTGCCGAACAAACGCTTCCGATTGGTTTGCATGGCTTTTAGCCAGGTGTCCGGGCCTCATTTGTGATCTGATTAAGACCGGAAGGGCCCCGTGTGTATCAAACGCCCTGTCTACTGCTGAGGTTAGCTGAGCCTACAGGAGTGACACACACGCATCCTCTGCCATGGGGCTGTCGGCGGGCACCAGGGGTGAAATCGCGAGCAAGCACGGTCTGCTCCCCCCGGGGCGAGCGACGCTGTGTGGAAACCCACTGCAGCCTGGCCGTTTGGCTGGCGGGTCCTTTGAGGCGCCGCATGAAGGGGTGCGACAAAAGAGATTGAGGAGGCGTTTGGCAGGCAGGATGCCGGGGGTTCCAAGGTGGGGCTGGAAGGGAATGGAGACTAGTGGTTAGAGGACTAGTGTTCAGAACATCTGGGATCCAGTTCTTTTCCTGACACCGCAGTCCATTGTTCTGTGGCCCTTGTCGGAAGGCAGGACGCTAGGCTAGATGGGCCCTTGGTCTGACCTAGTGCCATGAGCACAGTACTCATTGCTGGATAGCACCTCCGCTGGTCTGGTCTGGAGCTTAGCTCTGCCCTACGCCCCTCACCACACTTCACCTGCCCCCCTCTGGGCCACATTCTCGTCCTCTGGGAACCGCAGCCGCCTCGGTGGCTCAGCCTTGTGGCAGGTCACGACCACGCGCCCCTTCTGGGTCCCTCCAGATCTCTGTCTCCCCCCGGATCCTGTTCACTGCCCAGCTGGGGCCGCTTCCCCCAGCCCCCCACCCAGCAGTTCTGGCCTTTCGTCTCCCTGGACTTCTTGGCCCCTTCCCCCGTTTGGGGGTGCCCCCTCCAATGCCCCTTTCCTGGCCGTGGCCTCGGCTTCCTGGCTTTCCTGCCTGGCTGTACCCGCTGGCGGCCAAGTCCCTGGCTCCTGGCAGGCAGTCAACCGGCCACTTTAGCCCTTTCCTGTCCCGTGGGGAGACTGCCCCCTCGCCTACTCCCCCTCCCCCAAGGTGGCCAAGGCTGAGTGCGAAGTTACCTTTGCCCCATGCCCTGGGTCTCCCCCCATGAGAAGCTACTTGTCCTTTGCTTCCATGGTGCTTCTGAATTTCTCCTTGAGACCGGCCGACCCCGAGTGCCAGGGGCTCTGGTTCTGAATAGCTAAGGGGTCCTCAGTGCCCCCCCAAACCACTGAGCCCTGTTAGACCCACGCAGCCCAGAGTCCACCTGGGGTACCAGCAGGGCAGATGCAAGGGCCACAAGAGCCAGGCCCAGAGGAGGGGAGCCGGCGGCCTGTCCGAGAGCCGCGATGGGAATCCCGCTGTAGTCATACGTGCGCCTGGGGAACCAGGATCGGAGAAAAGGGGCTGAGGCCTGAAGCAGCAGCAGCAGCTTCCCCCCGGTTCCTCCGGGGCCTGGCAAGGCTCGTGAGGTACGTTCCCTGGCAGCAGCTGGCCGGAGAGGCTGTGCCAGGTTTCCCTCCGAAGCAGGGTTGCCAACCCACGGAGATTTCTTTACGGACAAAATGGGAAACATTTACAGACCAATTTTTTTACGGGCTTAATTTTTCTCCTATGTCACGACGACAGAAACGGCCTGAAGTGAAGAGTCACCGTCATTCCTACATCCCTGGAACAATGCGCTTGCGAGCTCGCTTCCATGAGTTAGTCACGGGCCTGGACGTTTTGCATCGTGTGAGCGGACAGCCGAACTCTGATCTGGTAAGCGTCACTGACGTGATCGTCGCAGAGCCACGGGCTTCACGGTACGTCACCTCCACCACTGGGCTAACGAGCGGACACGTCCGCCGCAGGAAACCGGCGGAAGCAGCCCAGAAGACGTTTCATTGCTACAGACGAATCACTGATTTTTGAAATGTTATTGCACTTTTATGAAATTCACAGCCCCCTACGTTTTTTTACGGACTTGACGGACAGGTCCAATTTCGGCTCATTTTTTACGGCCGGGCCGTAAATTTACTGACGGTTGGAAACGCTGCTCTGCAGGGGCAAGGAATTGGGGGGGAAAGGCCGCAGCCAGGGCTGCAGAGCAAGTCGGGGGCAGAATCTGATTCCCCCTGCCACCCGCCACTCAAGCCAACTTCCCGCCCAGCCCAAACTGGGAGCAGGAACTCAGGCGCGGGAGTGGAGGGGGGGGCACTGCGGTACCCCAGGTTTTACCTAGGGCCCTGGTCACTGGCCCCGCATCTGGGTTTACTGCCTGGCCCAGGACTCATACTCCAGCTTCCGGCCCCAGCCCCGCTCCCCGGCCGTGGGCCCCCTGTCCGGGGCTCTGCTCCCCACCCCGTGCATGGGGCGCAGGTCCTGGCCACCAGTCCTGCACCTTGGTCCTGCTCTCTGGTCCCGGGGCTGTGGCTCGCATGGTCTCTACTCCTGGTCCCACGTGGGGTCCTGTTTGCTGGCCCTGTGCCCGGCTCCTGGCCCGGTTCCCGGCCCCCGGCCCCCGCTCCGACCTTTGGTCTGAACCCCTGTCCGGCTCCCCCCGCCCAGCTCTAGGGGATGGGGAGGGGCATGGACAGAGGTAAGAAGGGGCAAGAGGTAAAAAGTAAAAGCTGGTTTCAGCACACCCCTTCCCCCGCCCCTGCGCTACTGAACTGGTGTCTGCAAACCAATGCTTGGCCGGGAACAGGTTGCCCTAGACAAATTGGAGAGTTGGGCCGAAAGAAATCTGATGAGGTTCAACAAGGACAAGTGCAGAGTCCTGCCCTTGGGGCGGAAGAATCCCCAGCATTGTTACAGGCTGGGGACCGACTGGCTAAGCAGCAGTTCAGCAGAAAAGGACCTGGGGATTCCAGTGGATGAGAAGCTGGAGATGAGTCAACAGGCGCCCTTGTAGCCAAGAAGGCCAACGGCTCATTGGGCTGCATTAGGAGGCACATTGCCAGCAGATTTAGTGAAGTGGTCGTTCCCCTCTAGTCGGCACAGCTGGAGTATTGCACATCTGGACCCCCTGTTACTGAAGGGATGTGGAGGCATTGGAGAGAGTCCCATGGAGGCCAAGAGAAACAATGAGGGGGCTGGAGCACACGCCCCATGAGGAGAGGTGGAGGGACTGGGGCTTAGTTCATCAGCAGAAGAGAAGAGCGAGGGGGGATGTGAGAGCAGCCTTCGACTCCCTGCAGGGGGGTTCCGGAGAGGACGAAGAGAGGCTGCTCTCGGGTGGCTGATGGCAGAACGAGGAGCGATGGGCTCCAGTTGCAGTGGGGGAGGTCGAGGTTGGATATTAGGGAAAACTATTTCCGGGGGAGAGTGGGGAAGCGCTGGGCTGGGTTCCCTAGGGAGGGGGTGGAGTCTCCATCCCTAGAGGGGTTTAAGTCCCGGCTTGACCAAGCCCTTGCTGGGTTGATTGAGTTGGGTTGGTCCTGCCTTGGGCCGGGGGCTGGACTCGGTGACTCCTGACGTCTCTTCCAGCCCTGGGATTCTAGGATTTTAGGGTCCCAGAACAGGGTATGTCATCAAATGTTTGTGTGTGTGGCTGGTGTGTGCGCATGCGTGTGTCTGTGTGTGTGTGTCCGTGTCTGTGTGTGTGTCTATGTGTGTGTGTCCGTGTCTGTGTGTGTGTGTGTCTATGTGCATGTCAGTGTCTGCATGTGCGTGTCTGTGTGTGTGTGTCAGTGTGTCTGCGTCTGTGTGTGTGTGTGTCTGTGTGTGTCAGTGTGTGTCTATGTGTGTGTCTGTGTGTGTGTGTCAGTGTGTCTGCATCTGTGTGTGTGTGTGTCAGTGTCTGTGTCTGTGTGTGTGTGTGTCTGTGTGTGTGTGTCTGTGTGTGTCAGTGTCTGCATGTGCGTGTGTGTGTGTGTGTCAGTGCGTGTCTGTGTGCGTGTGTGTGTGTCTGTGTGTGTGTGTGTGTCTATGTGCGTCAGTGTCTGCGTGTGCATGTGTGTCTGTGTGTGTGTCAGTGTGTTAGTGTGTGTCTGTGTCTATGTGCGTGTCAGTATCTGCATGTGCGTGTCTGTGCGTGTGCGTGTCTGTGCGTGCGTGTGTCTCTGTGTATGTGTCAGTGTGTTCCACGAGGAGTAATGGTAGTTCGATTTAGAAAGCCTAATTCAAACTACCTACTCTGTGCCGCGTATAGCCGCGGGCACGGAGTCCGAACTAGCGGGGATTTAAAAATGGCGGTGCCCGGCAAGATGCAAATGAAGCCCGGGATATTTAAATCCCAGGCTTCATTTGCAACTTTGAATGACTACATTAACCACCCTAGTTCGAACTAGGGTGGTAGTGTAGACATACCCTCCGTCGTCCCTCATAACTCATGTTCTCTAGACCTTTCATCATTCGTGTTGCTCTTCTCTGGACCGTCTCCAGTTCTCCACATCTTTCCTGAAATGTGGCACTTAGAACGGGACACAAGACTCCAACTGGGGCCTAATCAGCGCAGAGTAGAGCGGAAGGACGACTCCTCGTGTCTTGCTCACAACACTCCAGTTCATGCAGCCCAGATCAGCTGCTAGAAGTGGCCCTCATCTTCCCTGATTGAATTAACCTCCTCATCTCTAGCCTGATCCTGGCCTGCATATTTATACCTGCCTCTGGATATTTCCACTCCATGCATCTGACCAAGGGGGTCTTTACCCACGAAAGCTTATGCGCCAATACATCTGTTAGTCTATAAGGTGCCACAGGATTCCTGGTGAAAGTTTGAGTGTGGTTCCTTCGTTAGAGTAAGAAAACCTGGAATTTTACGCAAAGGGGACCATACATTCACATCTCCTCTTAAAATCATAGAGAAGAAAGGACCTTGCACCTGTCGACTTTCTGATGGGCGGGTATGGAATGCTTCTGATCTTGCACCTGCCTATGCGCCACGAAGAGATGAAGCCAACACCCAGTCTGCGTTGTCTGATTTCGCCGTAGCACCAACACAACAAGACTTTGCACTGGAACTGGGGTTTGAGAGACAGTCTGTCAGACCCAGACGACCACCTGTCTGGACTAGAGACTGTGTTATGTCGTATTGACAGAGGTTTCAGTGTAATATTTCTGCCATCGGTCTAGTGGCTTGTTCCATTTGTTGCTGTGGTTAGAACAACAATGTTTATTTTATAATCGGGAATGCTTCTTAAGAAAGGAGGGGATGTGGTGTTTTAGATGCTGCTTGTAATTCTTAGAACTAGGAGCACTGGCTGGGGGGAGTCTGGAAGCCCAGGAAACAGGAAGGAGGGGGAAGAGATGGGGCAGGGTTGAGTGAGAGCTACAGAGGGGAGCAGCAGGGGTCCTGTTGCAGGTTGCTAGTACAGTACCCGGAGCAACGGAAGAGGGGGGCTGCCTGCCCTCGGGGGGCTTCCCCTCGGGGGGCTGCCTGCCCTCGCCCGCCAGATGTTCACTCTCCCAGCTGCAGCAAGGGGGGAGCGGATTCCCAGAAAGGGGGAAGGGAGGGCAGCGGGGGTGGGGGCGCGACGGGACATTCTCCCGGGGCGGGGAAGAAAAGAAAAGTAAACGAACAAGAAACCAAAGATGCTCTGGGATCTTCTCCCCCCCACCCCCCCGGGCTCCTGCTTTCGGAAAAAACACCCGCCCACTTTTAGACCAGCCCCCCCCACGGCGACATACCCCCCTGCATACATCCTTCCCCTGGCATTCACCCCCCCAGTTTCTCCCCCCCCCCACCCCCGTCACATACCCCCCCGGTATTGGCATTCACCCCCCAGTGACCCCCCCATCACCCCCCCCGGGCATTCTCCCCCCCCCAGCACACACACCCCCGTCACATACCCCCCCAGCATACACCCCCCCCCCAGCACCCCCCCCACACACCCCCCCCCCAGTCACATACCTCCCTGGCATTCACCCCCCAGCATACACCCCCCCATCACATACCCCCCCGGGCATTCACCCCCCCAGCATACACCCCCCGTCACATACCCCCTGGCATTCACCCCCAGCATACACCCCCCCCGTCACATACCCCCCCCCCGGGCATTCACCCCCCCAGCATACACCCCCCCCCCCAGTCACATACCTCCCTGGCATTCACCCCCCCAGCATACACCCCCCTGTCACATACCCCTCCCGGCATTCACCCCTCCAGCATACACACCCCCACCCCCCCCCCAGTCACACCTCCCTGGCACACCCCCCAGCATACACCCCCCCAGTCACATACCTCCCTGGCATTCACCACCCCAGCATACACCCCCCAGTCACATACCCCCCCCCCCGGCATTCAGCCCCCCCAGCATACACCTCCCCCGTCACATACCCCTCCCGGCATTCACCCCTCCAGCATACACACCCCGTCACATACCCCCCCAGCATACACCTCCCCAGTCACATACCTCCCTGGCATTCACCACCCCAGCATACACCCCCCAATCACATACCCCCCCAGCATACACCCCCCCACATACACATACCCCCCCCAGCATACACTCCCCCAGTCACATACCCCCCCTGGCATTCACCCCCCCAGCATACACCCCCCCCAGTGACATACCCTCCTCGGCATTCATCCCCCAGCATACACTCCCCCAGAGACCTTACCTCCTCCGGCATTTATCCCCCAGCATACATCCCCCCTGGCATTCACCCCCCCCAGCATTCACCCCTCCCCACAGACATACCCCCCTCCAGCATTCATCCCCCAGCATACACTCCCCCCAGTGAGATACACCCCCCTGCATTCATCCCCCAGCATATACCCCCTCCCCCAGTGACATACCCCCCGGCATTCATCCCCCAGCGTACACCCCCTGGCATGCACCCCCAGCCGGCCTTCCCGCAGCTCATCCCACGAGAAGTCAGCAGCGATTACTAGGGTCTCTTCACCCTGAGAAGCTTCTCACGCCACAAGCTGCTGGAGGGAGGGGTCCTGGCAGGGGACATGACGGGAATTGGCTAGGACGGGTCACCGGCCGGTCAGTGTCTGGGCCAGAAACCGCTCTCCCCATCAGGCCTCTACTTCCCCGGGCTGCCTCTCTCTCGCCTGGGCGGGATTCCGGCCCCGTCGAGGCTATCGGAGGGGCTCCCTTGGGCGGTGGCAGGAGTAGGCTGTTATCCTCTAGCTATGGGAGGGGCAGGGGGCGCTAAGCGCGCCCCATCAATCCGGGCACCAGCCGGGCCCGCTGCCATGACGATGCTCTGAGATCTTCAGGGTGAGAAATCGGGGGCAGCGGGTGTACGGGGCTTGGGAAGGGGCAGCCGCCAGACGGGCCTCGTCCCTTCCCCCTCCCTGCTCTGCCGCTTCCCCGAGGCCCTGCACCCGCTGCTGCCGCCGGTCTGATAAGTCTTCTTCCACCCCACCCTCCTTCGGGGGTGCCCACACTCCTTCCCTCCCATCCCCCCGTGGGCGGGCGGGTTTGTCTCCCCGTGGCAGGGTGCATGGAGGGGCGGGGTGTGGATCTTGCCACGCCCACAACTTCTGGCCAATGGGAGCTGCAGGGGTGGAGCCCCCAGGTGACGGAGCCCTGCCCATGGCCAATATAAGACGCTATGTTGGGGGCAGGGGTAGCTTAGTGGTTTGAGCATTGGCCTGTTAAACCCAGGGTTGTGAGTTCAATCCTTGCAAAGGCCAGTTGGGGTTTTGGGGGCAAATATTTGTCAGAGATGCTACTTGGTCCTGCAGTGAAGATAGGGGACCGGACTCAATGACTTTTCAGTTCTAGGAGATAGTCAATCTCCATAAATTTAATTTAGTTATAGCCCAGGATGAGCATGGGGGAATGAGCATGGGGGCGTTCTCTGACATGCTCCCAGGTCCACAGGCCAAACGGCAGGGGTTCATTGCATGGATGAGACGAAGGCGTAGCGGGGAGGGGGTTGGATTCACTAGGAGACAGGGGCCTGTTCGGGGAGGTTGGGCCGCACCTAAACCACCATGGAACCAGGTGCTTAGAATTAAAAAAGTCCTAGAGCAGTTTGTAAACTAAGCTCGGGGGGGAACCGACAGGTACAGAGGTTCGGACAGAGACACCCCAGTGGGAGCATCTCTGCGGATTCTCTGTCCTCACAAGGAGAGGATGGAAGACGATAAACTATCCAAAGGAGCTGAGGAGAAGGTCAAACGAAAGCGTCGCATTGAGCTACATCCCGAAAAGCGCCGGCAGCTAAGAAGTGACCGTTTTGGAAGGGCGTAGAGACAGACGCTAAACAGCTAAATATGCAGATGGGTGAACTTGGCCACACAAATGAGAAGAGGTCATGACTGGTGTGGAGCAAGTAAATCAGGGATTTCTTCCTCAGCACACAAAAATGAAGGGTCACCGGAGGCTACTGACAGGAAGCAGGTTTAAAACACGCAAAAGGAATCCTAGCATCATAGGACGGGAAGAGCCGTCGAGAGGTCATCCAATCCAGGCCCCTACACTAATGGCAGGACCAAGCTCCAGCTAGACCAGATGTTTATCTAAGAATATAGCCAACCTGTGGAACTCCTTGCCAGGGGATGTTGTGAAGGCCAGGACTGTAACAGGCAGGGTGACCAGATGCCCCGATTTCCTGGGGACCGTCCCGCTATTCAGGGGCTTGCGTGACAGAGGCACTGAGACAGGGCCAGACCGAATGGCTACAAGAGAGTGATCAAAGACAGGTCCATTAGCCCTAGAGGCAGCATGTCCTATTTCCCCGGGTAAGCCAACAGGGGCGATCAGGAACTTCCTAGAATCAATTAAGGCAAGCAAGCCAATGAAGACATCTGGAGTCAATTAGGAACTTGCCAGAATCAATTCAGACAGGCTAATTAGGCCATCAGGAGCCAGTTAAGAACTGGCTAGTACTGGCTTAAAAGGCTGCCCTTGAATTAGTTCAGGACGTGCAAGGAGTTTGGGGGGAGGCGCCGCTGGGGTATGGGGAGGGGCAGAAACCATCAGGCCTGTGGGAAGGTGCCATGGGGCAGGGGTTCGGGCAATTGTAGCTGTCATGTAGCTGGCTCGGGGGGGACATGGGTGGTTGGTAAAGCGTCCCCTTGGGGAGGCAATAGCTTCCCAGCCTAGGCCCCGCCCCTTCCCAGCCCAAACTCCACCCCCTTCCCCCTGTCTCCCTCCTCTCTTCCCTGCGTGTCCTGTGTCCCTGCTCACTGAGCGATTGTCCCCTTCCAGCCAAGTCCCCTCGCCTGACAAGCCTGAACCTGGATTGTACTGACGGCTCCCGGCTCCTGTAGCAATCGGGCTGAACTACGCTGTGTCCCGTCAACGAATAAACCTTCTGTGCTGCCTGCCGGCCGACAGTGGATGGGGGTGCAGGGCCTGGGGACCCCCCCTCGGTGACAATACATTCCTGGGGGTGAGGTCCATCAAGAGCTATTAGCCAGGCTGGGCAGCAGGGCCGGATTAAGGGGGGGGCTACCCGGGCAGCTGCCCAGGATGCCAACCTACGAGGGGCGCCTGATGGCAGCTGTAGGGAGCACCACGCGCCCGGGGCCGGGAACCGTGTAGCGCCCCTTAGAGCCGCTATCAGGTGCCGTTCGCCCAATTGCAGCTGTAAGGTGCGCAGGGCACCGGGGGGGGGCGGGGCCATGCATGCGCCATGCACCCGGGGGCGGAGCCACGCATGCGCCAGGCACCCGGGGGCGGGGCCACGCATGCGCCATGCAGCCGTGGGTGGGGCCACGCATGTGCCATGCAGCCGGGGGCGGGGCCACGCATGCGCCATGCAGCCAGGGGGCGGGGCCACGCATGCGCCATGCAGCCGGGGGCGGAGCCACGCATGCGCCATGCAGCCGTGGGTGGGGCCACGCATGTGCCATGCAGCCGGGGGCGGGGCCACGCATGCGCCATGCAGCCGTGGGTGGGGCCACGCATGTGCCATGCAGCCGGGGGCGGGGCCACGCATGCGCCATGCAGCCAGGGGGCGGGGCCACGCATGCGCCATGCACCCGGGGGCGGGGCCACGCATGCGCCATGCAGCCGGGGGCGGGGCCACGCATGCGCCATGCAGCCGGGGGCGGGGCCACGCATGCGCCATGCAGCCGGGGGCGGGGCCACGCATGCATCGCACGCTTGCTGCCCGGGATGCAGGGATGGCTCGAGCCGGCCCTGCTGGGCATGGATGGTGTCCCGAGCCTGTTTGTCGGGGGCTGGGAATGGGCGACGGGGGCGGGACCCCTGGGTGATTCCCTGTTTTGTTCCTTCCCTCTGGGGCACCTGGCCTTGGCCGCCAGGACACTGGGCTACAGGGAGCTTTGGTCCGACCCAGTCTGCCCGTTCTGATGTTCTTACTGGGGATGTAATAGCGGAGTCGATTAACCGACAAGCAAAAGCTACAAGGTTAATGCTGTAGGCCAGGGTTTCTCACCCTTTGTTTTAGAAAGTACCCTTAAAAAAAAGATGAATCCCCCCAGGACCTACAGTTTTCAAGACACACACTGGTTTTTTTCTACCATAAGAACATAGGAACGGCCGTACTGGGTCAGACCAAAGGTCCATCTAGCCCAGTATCCTGTCTGCCGACAGTGGCCAGCACCAGGTGCCCCAGAGAGGGTGGACCGAAGACAACGATCAAGCGATTTGTCTCCTGCCATCCCTCTCCAGCCTCTGACAGACAGAGGCCAAGGACACCATTTTATCCCCTGGCTAATAGCCTTTTATGGACCTAACCTCCAGGAAATTATCTAGCTTCTCTTTAAATTCTGTTATAGTCTTAGCCCTCACAGCCTCCTCTGGCAAGGAGTTCCACAGGTTGACAACACGCTGTGTGAAGAAGAACTTTCTTTTATTAGTTTTAAACCTGCTCCCCATTAATTTCATTTGGCATCCTCTAGTTCTTCTATTATGGGAACTAATAAATAACTTTTCTTTATCAGCCCTCTCCACACCACTCATGATTTTATAGACCTCTATCATATCCCCCCTCAGTCTCCTCTTTTCTAAACTGAAAAGTCCCAGTCGCTTTATCCTCTCTACCCTCCATCAGTACATTGTTAGCTGGCTGGCCAGCAGCCCGGCTCAGTCCTGGCTCACACCGGGTCCGGGACCTACCCCTGCTGCGGCTCTGCATTTACAGTGTATTGGGAGCCAGGTGGGCAGGCAGCCCGGTTCAGTTCTGGTTTCCACCGGGTCTGGGAACTCAGACCCCTCCCAGACGGGGGCTGCTGCTACCTCTGTATCCGCAGCAGCAGCACGAGGGTGACAGGCAGCCGGTCCTGGTTTTTAAACTGGCTCCCCCCATGGACCAGCTCCCGCCTGGCCCCCCGCACTGCTGCCTCTGATACACTGGCAGGGGGCTCCTCAGGAGTGGGGCTGGAGCACACTGGCTCCCACCCCTGCCCCCAGGGACTATAGACTAGTCGGGTAACCGCTCAGAATTCATGAGGTTAATCGACTAGCCAATGAACCGATATTTATCATCCTTGGCTCTTACAAGGCGTTTTGAGGACAAGGATCAATTTAGCCTCTTTGCATGCCCCCAGAGGAGGGCGCTGAGGAAGGTTCCCGCTAACCTTTTCCATCCATGTGCAGAATAAATTTTATGTGCACCAAGGCATGTGCGGATGTGCACCACCCTTCTTGTGGGCACTGAGCTAATCAGCTGGGCAGCATTTGGCTGTCTCCCGGGGGGGTCCCTGGCTCTGAGCCCTTGTATAAAGCATTCTGGAATAGGCACCCCCCCCCCAACACCCTTATCCCAATGAATTCGCTCCCTCCCTCAGGCCAGAAGAGCTTCCCTGGCAGACAAGCTCTACCAGCCGGGCCACGGAGGCTGGGGTGGGCATGTGCCCAGACACTCCCTAAGGGAGAGGCGGGGAGGGGGCGGGGCCTCACCAGAAGGGGCGGGGCTGGAGGAGGGCAGCGATTCAGAGCATGACATGGTAAAAACATGGGAACGCCTTTGCATGGGGCAGGGCAGACGTTTCCGGAGACCTCCCCACGATGGCACCAAGCCCTCTCTCTTGGCTGGCAGCCGCCAAATGAGACCCCCTCTCCCCGGCAGCAGAGGAGGGATTAGGGTCGCGCTGGGTGTTACGTTGCTTTTATGAGCGCTGCACGTGCTCACACGCCGGCTCCTGGCATGCAGACAAGCCCCCGGCAACACAGCGGCCGAAAGCCGGCAGTGAAAGCAGCGTGACGTTTCCTGGTGCACGCCGGGTCCCTGCGCACCTGTTTACTTTCTCCTCTGCTAAACACTCATCCCGGGGCTAGGGATTGGCCCCTGTTTCCCGTGGGGATTTCCCAGTGAAACCCCGTCTCTGCCAGCGTGTCAGGAGGTCTGACCGGACGGCTGCCATCTGGCTGGGTGCACTCGGCAGCCCAAGCTGCCTGCAGCCTTGCGTGGGCTCCCCGGCTGAACATCGGAGAGAAGGCATTTCCGAGAACAAGAGGCCTACGCACGCGTCTGTATTTAGAAAGACTGTCGGTCGGGAGATGCTTAGCAGGCCTCCGGGTCTGTTTGCCTGCCTGGGTCCTTCCACCCTTGCTGGGACCTTGCAGGAAACTGACCGAGGGGGGAAAATGCATCTGACGGTCAACTGTCAAGAGAACCGTTCTGCTCGGACCCTTCGCACGCACCATGGGGGGAGGGGGGGGCGCCCGCCCTCCCCCTCTCCCTGGAGACCACAAGGCAGGACACTGGCACGGCAGGCACAGGAGGCAAACTGGACACAGGGAGTCAGAAGTCATGAGTCAAGCCAGCGGAGGATGCCAGGAAATCAGGAAGCTGAGAGACGCCCTGCTGTTCAGATGGCTTCCAAATTCTCCTCTGGCTCCCAGGACGAGGATTTCACCAGCTGGGCAAGGCTGGATTAAGGCACACACTAAGGACAGCACTAGGGCTACGAGGAGCCCCTGAAACAGAACAAAACACGCTTCCCGGTTCCCAGCTGGGGGAACGACAGCGCGAGAAACCACCTGCCTGGAGTCTTTCCTTGCTAATCCCCTTGGCCGGAATCAGAGTCTCTCTTCTTTGATCTCCCCCTCTTGTAACAGCCTTGTTGTCGGCTCAGGCTGAGACTTAGGCGTCTGGGCCAATCCACGTGGCGTGAGTCACTGGGAATCACACACACTAGCAACCCAGCCGGTTGCAAAGCAGACAGCACCCTCCCCTACGTCACAGGACCCGGCCCTGGTCCGAGCAGGTGGGAGGTCGTGCCTATGTCTGTTGTGGGGCTACGGCCGTGCCCCGGGGCTTTTTAAAGTTGCACCAGGATTGTCGTGGTTCCGTGACGTAGCGGGACCCCCAACAACAGCCGACCCAGCTGATCCTGGGGCCCCCCAGAGCAGCGGCCTCCCCCTAGGAGCAGCTAAGATTTAGGCAGGTGCAGGGCAGCTCACCCCGGGTAGCAATCGGGGCAAGAGGGGGGCAAAGTCCCACCTGGGGACCGGAGCTTGCACTGTGCAGCCTCCTGCAGGCTCCGGGCAGGGTCTTGGTAGACACAAGGGGTCACCGTGTGTTGGGTGGGGGAGGAACCTTCCACACTCTGCAGGCAGCCGGTGAGTTCCTGACCCACCTTCTTGGGTCTGGAGGGGCTCTGGGTTCCAGCCCCCCCACCTGACTCGGGCCACGAGGCTCCGGGGCAGGTGTAAAGTTTCAGGCCTGGGCCCCGGCTCTGTTCCTCCCAGGGCGGCGGGACTCGGGCTTGGAGACTTGCCAGAGCAGCCACCAGGACAAAGTGGGGGCTTCACTCTCTCACTTAACCCTGATCTCGCCTGGCCTCCTGCCCATCGCAGGCCACGGAGCCTCAGCAGCCACGCCCGTGACAGACCCACCCCCAGCGCTGGCTGAGCTACCCAACCCCCAAACCGTGGTTGGGCAAAATATGTGACTCCCTGCCTGGCCCCCCTCCCACCGCCGCGGCCGTTTCTCTCTCTCGTCTGTGAGCCGGGGGAGGGAGGAGTGGCGCTTCATGCGCTACTCCCGCCCCCAGGACAATCCCATTGGCCCATTTTTGGCCAATGGGAGCTGCCGGTTTGAAGACCAGGCAGTGCGTGTCGCACCATTCCCCCCGCCCCTCCGGCTCTTGTTTGCCAACGCACATTGGCCCCTGCAGCCTCTGCAGGGGCAGGGCAGGCCGGCTTCCTGAGAAACGTGCTGGGCTGCTGGCCAGGGGTCACCCACGTACCCTCCTGCACCCCAATCCCTTACCCCAAGCTCCCTTCTGCACCCAACCTCCCTCCCAGGCCCCGCACCTCCTCTATTAATATCCTGGAAGAGAGTGGCCTTCGACCACTTTCCAAATTCTTGGCGTGCCCCCCTCCCCATCCAAAATTATTGCCCACCCCTGGGTTGAGCCCTGCACATGACCCCATGCTCCGTAGGAAGGCAACATTCCTCCCATCCCAGGATCTCTGCCAATTTAGCGGATGGAAAATTCCTTCCATGTCCCAAACAGTGGCTACATCCTCAGCATGTGGGTGAGACCCATCGGCCAGACGTCTGGGAAAGAATCCTCTGCCGGGACACGGTGTCTCGGCTCTGCTGGGAGGAACAAACGAGCCACGTGGCCCTGGGCGCTGCAGCAGGGAGCAAGCCGGAAGCCCGGAGCCTGGGCTGAGCCCTGAACCATCTGCAGCAAAGTCTCACTAGGTGCCTGGTTTTCAGCTGGAAAATCTTGGTGCAAAGGGGACCTAACCATACCCTTCTCCTCCTCTTCTTCCTCTTCTTCCTCCTTCTCCTCCTCCTTCTTCATCCTCCTCCTCCTCCATCCTCCTCCTTCTTCTCCTTCTTCATCCTTCTCTCCACTTAGGAAGGAACAATCAGTTCCATACATACAAGATGGGAAGCGACTGTCTAGGAAGGAGCATGGCGGAAAGGGATCTAGGGGTCATAGTGGACCACAAGTTGAATATGAGTCAACAGTGTGATGCTGTTGCAAAAAAAGCAAATATGATTCTAGGTTGTATCAACAGGTGTGTTGTAAGCAAAACTCGTGAAGTCATTCTGCAGCTCTACTCTGCACTAGTTAGGCCTCAGCTGGAGTACTGTGTCCAGTTCTGGGCGCCACATTTCAAGAAAGATGTGGAGAAATTGGAAAGGGTACAGAGAAGAGCGACAAGAATGATTAAAGGTTTAGAGAACATGACCTATGAAGCCAGGCTTCATGAACTGGGCTTGTTTACTTTGCAAAAAAGAAGATTAAGGGGGGACATGATAGCGGTTTTCAAATATCTAAAAGGGTGTCACAAGGAGGAAGGAGAAAATTTGTTCCTCTTGGTTTCTGAGGACAGGACAAGGAGTAATGGGCTTAAAGTGCAGCAGGGGAGGTTTAGATTGGACATTAGGAAAAAATTCCTAACTGTCAGGGTGGTCAAATATTGGAATAAATTGCCAAGGGAGGTGGTGGAATCTCCCTCTCTGGAGATATTTAAGAACAGGTTAGATAGACATCTGTCAGGGATGGTGTAGACGGAGCTCGGTCCTGCCTTGAGGGCGGGGGGCTGGACTCGATGACCTCTCGAGGTCCCTTCCAGTCCTATGATTCTATGATTCTATGATTCCTCCTTCTTCTTCTTCATCCTCTTCCTTCTCCTTCTTCTTCTTCCACTCCTGATATCCTTCTTCTCCTCCTCCTCCTCCTTCTTCTTCTTCTTCTTCTTCTTCTCCTCCTTCTCCTCCTCCTCCTCCTTCTTCTTCTCCTTCTCCTCCTCCTCCTCTTCCTTATTCTTCTTCATCCTCCTCTTTCTTCTTCTCCTCCTCTTCTTCTTCTTCTTCTATGCAGTTGAGAGAGTCTGTCTGTTTGTTTGTTCAAGAACTCCTCCTAAACAGCTAGAACTACCAAATTTGGCAGGCAGCTTTCTCTCAGCATAACTTAAAGCCAGGACAGGGCTTGGCTGTGCCAGGGCAATGAGGCGTGCCAGGAATGGGACTGCTTCTCATCAAACAAAACAGCGTCAAGAGAAACACCAGGTCCCATTGAGGCCTCAGATCTGACGTACCTGAGCGAACATTGAAAGAGACTCAATCAAGAGGAGCCAGGAAAATAGGCTGAAGCCGCAGCAGGATTGCTTCTCCATCGACGGTCCAGAAAAGAGAGTCAACGGGAGACATGTGGAGCAGTGCTCTGTTTTGGCACCGCTACGGCAATGCTTGGGGTTGGAAAACTAGGAGGCAATGTGATTGGAAACCACGGTGACTGTCGCCCTTCCTTGTTAAACCACAGCGAATGATATAAAGTTTGTAGGGACGAAGGAAAAAATACACTGGAGGGGAGTCCCGTTTAAAAACAATTACTCCAAAAAATTAAACAGAAAAATGTTGACAGGCCTTTTTGAAAGAAACCTGCCGGCGTGTGTCCTTGTCTGGCTGGAGGGCCCGCGCCCCATGCTATGTACGCTCCACGTGTGAATGTGCGTGAGCAGGTGCGTGTGAGTGTGTCCCTGGCTGGCTGGAGGGGACAAGCCCAGCTCTGTGTGTGTGTGTGTGTGTGTTCACGCGTTCATCCGGCTGTGTGTGTCCTCGTCCGGCTGGAAGGAGCAAACTCTACTCTGCTTATATGTGTGTGTGTGTGTCCCTGCTGGAGAGAGACACTCATAGCTGCCTGCTGTGTGTGTGTATCCACGTGTGGAGGGGGACAATCCCCGCTGTGTGCTGGGTGTGTGTGTGGGGTGGTAGCTAGCAGATGATCTCTGGAGATGAGGGTGCTTCTGGGGGTCGCAGCCTGTGCTAGGCAGAGCAGCTGCTTTTTCCTTTTGCCCTCAAGCTTTTCTGTTGGACAAGCCTGGGTCCTGCCGGTGCCTCGGGCAAGCAGCCCTCCCCGGTAGCCAGGCAGGGCCTCCGGAGCCATCGGCTCCCTTTGCCGCGCCTGCCCACACTGCATCCAAGATTCAGCGACCATGGCTGTGAATGGTTCACACGGGAGCAGCGATGGCACACCATAGCCCAGTCTTCTATTGTGCTGGAGTAGCTATTAGGTGGATTATGATAGTACCATGGCGTTCTAGTTGTGGCCCAGGCTGCTATTGTGTTGGGGGTCTATTAGTTGGATTACGGTAGTAACCTGGAGCCCCAGTAGTGGCCTAGGTCACTACTATACCAGGTGTGTGGGGGGGGGTGGGGGAGCTATTAAGTGAATTACAGTACTGCCATTGAGCCCCAGTCATGGTCTAGGCAGCAACTGTATTGGGGGAGCTGGGTGTTTTTATTGCTATTAAGTGAACTACGGTAGCACCTTGGCACCCCAGTTGTGGCCCAGGCCTCTATCGTGCCAGGTGCTGTACATTTTTTATTGCTATTAGGTACATTACAGTAGCAGGGAGGGATAGTTCACTGGTTTGCGCGTTGGCCTGCTAAACCCACGGTTGTGAGTTCAATCCTTGTAGAGGCCATTTAGGGATTTGGGGCAAAAATTGTCAGGGATGGTACTTGGTCCTGCTGTGAAAGCAGGGGACTGGATTTGATGACTATTCAAGGTCCCTTCCAGTTCTAGGAGATAACCAACCTCCATTAATTTAATTTAGGGAGGCTCTCCAGTCATGGCCAAAGCCCCACGGTACCCGGCGCTGCACAAACGCAGAACAAACCCACAGCCCCTTAGGACTGGCCGATTAGCAGCTGGTTTCCATTACTGGCTCTGGAGGGCCTGGGCCAAACACAGCCTGGCTCCGTGCCTCAGTGTCCACGTCTGTGACAAAGACATGGCGTTCCCGACAGCCTTTGGGAGCCCTCAGGCGGTCCAGCGACGATACGGGCGAGATAAACAGGATCCCGACTGTTAGGGTTAATGTGCGGAGGCCATGCCTCGTGGCTGCCCGCCAGGCATGTCGCAAGCCACTAGTGGTGCGTCATGATGACGTTCGTTTGAATCCCAGCCCAGCGGTTGCAGGCAGATCCCACAAACACATTTGCATGATGGATGCGCTGGCCAATGCTCTAACCACTAGCCCCCACTCCCTTTCTGGAGCTGGGCAAAAAACCCAGGAGTCCTGATGCTCACGCCCTTGGCTCTCCTGGTCCAGCAAGCCGCTGGCCTACCCTCTCTCTCCCATAGCTGGCTAGTTTCCAGGGCTCGGCCGCTCCATGGTTTTCCCTACCCCTAAGATGCAAAGGGGGGGTTAGTCCCTGAGCCCCCCAAATGCCCCTAGTCACGTGTCCTCGCTCTGCATCACGTCTGGCTCTGCTGCGGAGGGAGCGGCTTGCGCAAGCGGGGGGAGAGGTGACTGATGACCGTTTACTGGAAGTCCAGCACCATATGGCCAGGCTACCCGGCACATGTGGTTCACACCCACATGCTGCAGGTGCGCGCGCACGCACATGCACACGCACACACACACACACACACACACACATGTCTTCACACAGATAGACTGATACACACACTCACACACAGACACAGACACACACACGCAGATACACACAGACATACACACAGAGACACACACACACACACACATCTTCACACAGATAGACTGATACACACACTCTCACACATAGACACACATTCAAACAACCATGCACACAGACACACACACACTCTCAAACACACAGATACACACAGATACACACAGACATGCACACAGAGACACACACACACATACTCACAGACACACACAGAGACACATTCGTACACAGAGACAGAGACCCACACAGAGACACAGACACATGGGGTATGTCTAGACTACAGGGTTTTGTCGATAGAAGTTTTGTCGAC
Source organism: Pelodiscus sinensis (assembly GCF_052426305.1). Lineage (NCBI taxonomy): Eukaryota > Metazoa > Chordata > Testudines > Trionychidae > Pelodiscus > Pelodiscus sinensis. Next base: position 4,326,164 of record NC_143069.1, read on the forward strand.
AGATACTGTCGACAAAGCTTCTGTCGACAAAGAGGGTCTAGACGACATCCAGTTCTGTCGACAAAGCAAGCCGCTTTGTAGACATAACAGTGTGGACGCAAAGGACAGTGTAGATGCAATAACGCCTTCTATCGACAGAACTCTGTCAACAAAAGGCGTTATTCCTCGTAGAATGAGGTTTACATACATCGAAAAAACTGCTGAGTTTTGTCGACGTTATGTCGACATAACTCAAAGGCAGTGTGGACACAGGTTAGTTTTGTCGACAAAAGTCCACTTTTGTCGACAAAATCCTATAGTCTAGACACACCCATAGAGACACACACACTCTCACACAGACACAAACACACACACAGAGACACACACAGACAGACACAGACACATTCACACAGAGACACAGACACAAGCACACGCATACACAGACACACTGAGACACAGACACACACACAGCCTGACACACAACCACACAAACACACACACACACATAGAGACACAGACAGACAGACACAGACACATTCACACAGAGACAAGCACACGCATACACAGACACACTCACACACAGAGACACAGACACACACACAGCCCAACACACAAACACACACACACACACACACACACACACACACACAGACAGACAGACACATTCACACACAGAGACACAGACACATTCACACACACACACACACAGACCCACACGCTCATGCACAGGCACTCGCACCTCTCTCACACACATTGCCAGGAACAGTGGGTGGAGGTTTAGGGTAAATGGAGCCCTGGGCCCAGCTTCAATTTTGGCCCACCCCACCCCCGGGACCCAGCCCTGAGAACGCACATTCTCCTCTCACCGCCTCTCCCAATTTTTCATGCTTTTTTCTTTGTGCTCTTCCTTACCCGGCATTGCTTGGGCCCTTGAGGGCAGGGGGCTGGCAGTGTGTGTGGGGGTGCAGGAATCAGGGGAGAGGAATGAGTGGGGAGGCTCAAGGCAGGGGGTTGGGTGTGGGGGGGCCCAGGGTAGGGAGCGGGGTGCAGGAGTCAGGGCAGGGAGCTGGCAGTGTGTGTGGGGGTGCAGGAATCAGGGGAGAGGAATGAGTGGGGAGGCTCAAGGCAGGGGGTTGGGTGTGGGGGGGCCCAGGGCAGGGAGCGAGGTGCAGGAGTCAGGGCCGGGGGCTGGCAGATCTGGGGGGTTCACTGGGGCCTCCTGTGGCAGTGACGATGGCACCGCAGCTGCCTGGCCATCAGCTCCTGGGGAGAGGGGTGCGGCAGAAAGATGGACAGACAGATGCACAAACTCTCTCAAAATCGCTCTCGCTCTCGCACTATCTAGAGATACAAAGGAAGCCAATGAAAATTAAGTGAGGTTCCTTGGCCGGGGCAGAGGGTGGGGTGCAGCAACAGGTGCTGCGTTGGGCTCTGGGAGGGAGTTTGGGTGCAAGTTCTGGGCTGGGCCAGGGGGTTGGAGGGAGGGAGGGAGGCAGAGAGAGAGGGAGAGAGAGGGAGAGGGGGAGGGTGCAGTGCTTACCCAAAACGATGGCAGACCCCTCTGAGGCTCCCGGGGGAGGTGTCTGCACATCGCACCCCCCTCCCTGCCCAAGCACCAACTCCTCAGCTTCCATTGGCCGGGAACTGCAGCCAACGGGAGCTGCAGAGGTGGCTACATGTGGAGACTCCACCTCCCTTCCCCCACCTAGGAGCCAGAGGGGCCTAGAGACAGGCAGAGCCCCCCCAAGAGAGAGACACAAACAGACAACGCTGGGCAACCTGACAACAGCCGTCACAGGGCTGAAATTAACCCCGTTTGAGGAGGAAGGACTGCAGCCCGACACTGCACCCCCCCAGACTCCCATGGGAACTTACGCGTATGGGGGGGTGGGTTCTTGCCAACAGGACCTGTAGCTCGGTCCTGCAAACCAAGTCTCAGAGGAGCCTCGAATTGCGATCGAAAGACCCCGACGCCTCACCCAGCCAGTAGGACAGACTTGAGCCACGTCTGGGGCGGCCTGGGAGCTACGCCCCATTTGCAGGACCCGTGTGTGCGAATGCACATGCCGCTTTCCATTCTGTACTTTCAATAAAGGCGGAAAAGATCCCGTGCGGGTAGCAGGCTTACAACTAATAAAAGAAAGTTCTTCTTCACACAGCGCACAGTCAACCTGTGGAACTCCTTGCCAGAGGAGACTGTGAAGGCTAGGACTATAACAGAGTTTAAAAAAGAGCTAGATAAATTCATGGAGGTTAGGTCCATAAAAGGCTATTAGCCAGGGGGTAAGGAATCGTGTCCCTGGCCTCTGTCTGTCAGAGGCTGGAGAGGGATGGCAGGAGACAAATTGCTTGATCATTGTCTTCGGTCCACCCTCTCTGGGGCACCAGGCACTGGCCACTGTCGGCAGACAGGATACTGGGCTAGATGGACCTTTGGTCTGACCCAGCACGGCCGTTCTTATGTTCTTATGTAACCTACACACCTAGCGTGGTCACTGTCCCATGCAGTGGCACTTAGACCATGTACAGCGAGCGCTAAGAACAAGAGAACTCTACAGTGTAAGTGGCAAGCCAGCTGGCTTTATAGCTCATGCAGCAGAGGCGCCTACCCTGAGCTCCAGAGAGTACAGGTTCAAATCTGCCTCATGGTGGTTATCCTTCAACTAGAATCAGCTGGTCTGTGCCAGCCAGGGGAGACGTATTCTCAGGAACTACATATCCCAGACACCTTGTCTGGATCTCCCATGCCTGGGGCTAAATCCATTCCTTCTCCAAAGGGGACTGAAGCCACAGGTGCATGGAGAGCTCACAGAAACATGGCCTTTGTTGCAGTTGCCTAGTGGTTAGCGCTGCAGCCTTTTCTCAAGATGCTTGCAAGCCATCCCTGGCTTGGCCAGCTGGATAAGGGATAACATTAAGGAAGTTTCCCCCAGAGACTCGCTCTTGCCTCTTCCCTTTAGTTGGAAGCAGCTTGGCTGTGTTGTCTTTTCAGTCCTGCCTGTGAGAAGTTAACCCCCTCCTCCTTTCCCCGTTCCAGTATGCGGCCCACTCCTTGGGTTGCCTCCTCACCCAGCCCAGGCCTTTTCCCGGTAACCCACAGCCTAGATCTGGGCCAGCCGGCAGCCTCGGTATGCGTCTGGCTCCTGACGATGCCCTGGCCCATTAGTGAGTGCCCGAACATCAGCCTCTCCTTCCTGGAACGCTTTCTGCTTCACAGGGTCACGGAGGTTCCTCCGCCCCATCTGTCTTGCCAGTCCATGCTGGGAATTGGCCTCTCAGACTACCCAGAGACACAGCAGCTCCTGTCCTAGCCAAGCTCTTTTGTCTGCCGGCGTTCTCTTCTGGGAACCCCCCGGCCGGCCGGCTCTTCAGAAGTCTTCTGCTCATGATTTTCATTTCTCCTGGGCAGCCCCCCATGCATTTGTCCGGCATTTGCTGCATGATTCTCTGCCCCGAGTCATGGTGCTCCCGATCTTACGGAGGGGGAGGCTGCGATGGGATGTCCGCCCCACACAGACCCACGAGGGGCTAAGACAGCCAGGCCAGCCAATTAACAGTCAGGGCTGCGCCTGGCGACGGAGACAGCCAGAAACTAACTGGAAGGGCTTGTATAAGCCAGGAATTTGACAACAGAGCATGCGTGTGTGTGTGTGTGTGTGTGTGTGTGTGTGTGTGTGTGTGTGTGTGTGTGTGTCTGGAAGCTTGCGGTTACTGCGTGGCAGAAGGCAGGGAGGTGTGGCAGGCCCGGAAAAGGGGGCAGGCCAGAGAGGTACACAAGACCCTCATGGGCAGCCAAGGTCTGACCTGCGCTATGTTCCCAGGTGGTGGGTATGTTTGCAGGAATCGTGTGCCTCACCCAGCTACGGACTGGCTTTGGCAAGCCGGAAAGAAATCAGTGTTCCCTGTAAGCTGAGCACCTGGAGAGAGTCAAATGCCACCCTGCTGATTAGCAGAGCACCCCTATGTGTTTTTACTGGTGGTGCACATCCGCACCTGCTTTGGCGCACTGAACAAAATGTATTCTGCACGTGGCTGGAGACAATGAGAAGGAACACTGCTGGAAACACCCCGTTAGCTGACAGTCCTCCTCCCATTAGGATTCCTTTCTGAAATCTGTATTTAACCCATTTGCAAGCCACGTCACATGGGTTACTCTGATTTTGCACAATTTTTTTTTCTCATTTAAATCTCACACAGGACGGAGCCTCTCCTGTTACAGCGCTCGCAGTACATTCTATCCAGGCAGTGGCCTTGATCCACCCAACTTGCGCTCACAGCCGAAATCAACACGCAATTGCTTTGACAGGCTCGATTTGCTATTAACCAAGCTGATTGGCATTCACTACGCCATCACGCGTTCCTGGCGGCGTTCGGTGTCAGCCTTTCCATGACTTTGCCAGAGCTCAATGTGAACCTAAATGGCCTAAAACTGCTTAGGATATTCCATTACCTTTTTCGACTCCCTCCCAGACCGCACCCCCCTGCACCCCAATCCTTTACCCCAAGCTCCCTTCTGCTCCCAACCTCCCTGCCAGGCTCCACACCTCCTCCATGAATATCCTGGAAGAGTGTGGCCCTCGACCACTTTCCAAAATCTCTCCGGTGTTCCAAAATTTGTCAGAGACCCACATTCATGATTCAGTGAACCACTTTGCTGGGATAGGGTCCAGCGTGACCTAGACAGATTAGAGGATTGGGCCAAAAGCAATCGGATGAGGTTTAACAAGGACAAGTGCAGAGTCCTGCCCTTGGGGCGGAAGAATCCCGAGTATTGTTACAGGCTGGGGACCGACTGGCTAAGCAGCTGTTTGCCAGGAAAGGCCCTGGGATTGCAGTGGGTGAGAATCTAGAAGTGCACCCTTGCAGCCAAGAAGGCCCAAAGGCATATTGGGCTGTGTTAGGAGAAGCATTGCTAGCAGCACTAGGAAGTGATTATTCCCCTTCATTCGGTGCTGGGGAGGCCACATCTGGAGCGTCGTATCCAGTTCTGGGCCCCGCACTATAGACAGGATGTGGACACATTGGAGAGGGTCCAGCTGAGATGACCAGAATGATTCGGGGGCTGGAGCACATGGCCTACGGGGAGAGGCTGAGGGATTTGGGCTTGT